>NC_077230.1:97653713-98013713 GCF_027887165.1 Monodelphis domestica | reverse complement strand
GACCTATTTTCATATTATTGATATTTGTATTAGGGTGATCATTTAGGGTTTATAACCCTAATCATATCCTCAATGACCCATGTGATCAAGCAATTGTTTTTCTTTTGTGTTTCTACTCCCACAGTTCTTCCTCTGGATATAGATAGCATTCTTTCTCATAAGTCCTTCAGAATTGTCCTGGATCATTGCATTGCGACTCATAGGGAAGTCCATCTTTATTGCTCCTCTTTAAAAATTAAAAAAAAAATTTTTTTTGTTTAGAATATTTTCCCATAGTTACATGATTTATGATCCCTCTCCCACCCCCCAACTTATCCTCCCCCCTCCCCAAACTGACAAGCAGTTCCATTGGGCTATACATGTATCATTGTTCAAAATTTATTTCCATGTTATTCATATTTGCAGTAGAGTGATTCTTTAACATCAAAACCCTAATCACATCCCTATTGCACTACATGGTCAATCATATGTTTTTCTTCTGCATTTCTGTTCCCACAGTTTTCTCTGTATGTGGATAATGTTCTTTCTCATAAGTTCCTCTGGATTGTCCTGAATCATTGCATTGCTACTAGCAGAAAAGTCCATTATGTTCGATTGTGCCATAATATATCAGTCTCTGTGTATAATGTTCTTCTGGTTTTGCTCCTTTTTCTCTGCATCAATTCCTGGAGGTTGTTCCAGTTCACATGGAATTCCTCCATTTCTTTTTTTTTAAAGGAAGACTAGAATTGAGATAATTCTAACAGAGTAAGTACTTATTAATTATTAAATTGAATCAAAGGGCAGCCTGGTAGTTTGATACATAAAAAACCAGTCCTGGAGACAGGAGATCCTTGGGTTCAAATATGGTCTCATACATTTCCTAGCTGTGTGATACTGGGCAAGTCATTTAACCCCCACTGCCTAGCACTGATGGCTCTTCTGTTTTGGAACCAATACACAGTATCCATTCTAAGTCAGAAGGTAAGGGTTAAAAAAAATTGAATTGAAACAAGATATGGTGGTAGATAGAAATGAATTGAATTAGATCAATCAGATGGATAGTCCTGAGTCAGCTTGTCAAAGCAATAAAGAAAGTTGTCAGTAAACTTTTTGCTCATCGTTATCTGTCTTTTATCCTGTGTGGCTCAGGTGTTCTTTGTTTAACTTCATACCTGTATTGGGGCTTACTAGGTCTTCAAGAGAGAGCACTGAACCTCTGGAGGGGAGACAGTCACCCAAATCATTCTGGAGCTCCTTTGGTGTCTGTATCTGCTAGTGTAGTCAGTATTTGGAAGCAAATATAGAGCTTATAAGTTAGACTGGATCCTTTGATTTATTTGGACATGGGTCCTCAGGTGCTGTTTTTAAACTGTTCTTCAGAGTTCATTTTGATCATGACTTATCCTTGCTCTAGGGTATGACTTCTACAAATGGGGATCAAGTTGTTTAGTTGTTTCAGTTTTGTTTGTCTTTTCATGACCGGATTTGGGGTTTTCTTGGAAGAAATACTGGGGTAGTTGTTTGTTTGTTTTTTTTGAACTTTAAATGGAGAGATTTATTAAAAGTAGAGGGAATGGTATGGGTGTGCTGTAGTCTGTAAGTGAGATTTTGCACAGAGATGAGATGGAATGTTGAGATGAGGCATGAGTGACAACTAAAGACACCACCATTTCCTTCTCTTTCCTTTCTCTTTTGAATTCTGTGCTATTTCTTTTTTTTAAATTTTATAATATTTTATTTGATCATTTCCAAGCATTATTCATTAAAGACAAAGATCATTTTCTTTTCCTCCCCCCAACCCTGTAGCTGACGCATGATTCCACTGGGTGTCACATGTGTTCTTGATTCGAACCCATTGCCATGTTGTTAATATTTGCATTAGAGTGTTCATTTAGAGTCTCTCCTCTGTCATGTCCCCTCAACCACTGTAGTCAGGCAGTTGCTTTTCCTCGGTGTTTCTACTCCCACAGTTTATCCTTTGCTTATGAATAGTGTTTTTTCTCCTAGATCCCTGCAGATTGTTCAGGGACACTGCATTGACACTAATGGAGAAGTCCATTACATTCGATTATACCACAGTGTATTAGTCTCTGTGTACAATGTTCTGGTTCTGCTCCTCTCGCTCTGCATCACTTCCTGGAGGTTGTTCCAGTCTCCATGGAATTTCTCCACTTTATTATTCCTTTTAGCACAATAGCATTCCATCACCAACATATACCACAATTTGTTCAGCCATTCCCCAATTGAAGGGCATCCCCTCGTTTTCCAATTTTTGGCCACCACAAAGAGCGCAGCAATGAATATTCTTGTACAAGTCTTTTTCTCCATTATCTCTTTGGGGTATAGACCCAGCAGTGCTATGGCTGGATCAAAGGGTGGACATTCTTTTGTCACCCTTTGGGCATAGTTCCAAATTGCCCTCCAGAATGGTTGGATCAGTTCACAACTCCACCAGTAATGCATTAATGTCCCTACTTTGCCACATCCCCTCCAGCATTCATTACTTTCCTTTGCTATCATGTTAGCCAATCTGCTAGGTGTGAGGTGATATCTCAGAGTTGTTTTGATTTGCATCTCTCTGATTATAAGAGATTTAGAACACTTCTTCATGTGCTTATTAATAGTTTTGATTTCTTTATCTGAGAACTGCCTATCCATGTCCCTTGCCCATTTATCAATTGGAGAATGGCTTGGTTTTTTGTACAATTGATTTAGCTCTTTATAAATATGAGTAATTAAACCTTTGTCAGAGGTTTCTATGAAGATTTTTTCCCCAATTTGTTGTTTCCCTTCTGATTTTAGTTACATTGGTTTTGTTTGTACAAAAGCTTTTTAATTTGATGCAGTCAAAATTATTTATTTTACATTTTGTGACTCTTTCTATGTCTTGCTTGGTTTTAAAGCCTTTCCCCTCCCAAAGGTCTGACATGTATACTATTCTGTGTTTACCCAATTTATTTATGGTTTCCTTCTTTATGTTTAAGTCATTCACCCATTTTGAATTTATCTTGGTGTAGGGTGTGAGGTGTTGATCTATTCCTAATCTCTCCCACACTGTCTTCCAATCTTCCCAGCAGTTTTTATCGAATAGTGGAATTTTTTTTAAATTTTATATTTTATATTTTATTTGATCATTTCCAAGCACTATTCATTAAAGACATAGATCATTTTCTTTTCCTCTCCCCCAACCCCCATAGCCGACACGTAAATCCACTGGGCATTACATGTTTTCTTGAGTTGAACCCATTGCTATGTTGATAATATTTGCATTAGAGTGTTCATTTAGAGTCTCTCCTCTGTCATGTCCCCTCAACCGCTGTAGTCAGGCAGTTGCTTTTCCTTGGTGTTTCTACTCCCATAGTTTATCCTTTGCTTATGAATAGTGTTTTTTTCTCCTAGATCCCTGCAAATTGTTCAGGGACATTACACCGCCACTAATGGAGAAGTCCATTACGTTCGATTATACCACAGTGTATTAGTCTCTGTGTACAATGTTCTCCTGGTTCTGCTCCTCTCGCTCTGCATCACTTCCTGGAGGTTGTTCCAGTCTCCATGGAACTCCTCCACTTTATTATTCCTTTTAGCACAATAGTATTCCATCACCAACATATACCACAATTTGCTCAGCCATTCCTCAATTGATGGGCATCCCCTCATTTTCCAGTTTTTGGCCACCACAAAGAGCGCAGCTATGAATATTTTTGTACAAGTCTTTTTGTCCATTATCTCTTTGGGGTACAGACCCAGCAATGCTATGGCTGGATCAAAGGGTAGATCAAATAGTGGATTTTTGTCCCAAAATCTGGGATCTTTGGGTTTATCGTATACTGTCTTGCTGAGGTCGCTTGCCCCCAGTCTATTCCACTGATCCTCCTTTCCGTCTCTTAGCCAGTACCAAATTGTTTTGATGACTGCTGCTTTGTAATATAGTTTAAGGTCTGGGACTGCAAGGCCTCCATCATTTGTGTTTTTTTTTTTCATTATTTCCCTGGATATCCTTGATCTTTTGTTATTCCAAATGAACTTTGTTATGTTTTTTTCTAAATCAGTAAAGAAAATTTTTGGGAGTTCAATGGGTATGGCATTAATAGATAAATAAGTTTGGATAGGATGGTCATTTTTATTATATTGGCTCGTCCTATCCATGAGCAGTTAATGTTTTTCCAATTGCTCAAGTCTAGTTTTAGTTGTGTGGAGAGTGTTTTGTAGTTGTGTTCATATAGTTCCTGTGTTTTTCTCGGGAGGTAGATTCCTAGGTATTTTATTTTGTCTAAGGTGATTTTGAATGGGATTTCTCTTTCTAGTTTTTGCTGCTGAGCTGTGTTGGAGATATATAGAAATGCTGATGACTTATGTGGGTTTATTCTGTATCCTGCAACTTTGCAAAAGTTGTTGATTATTTCAATTAGCTTTTTGGTTGAATCTCTAGGATTCTTTAAGTAGACCATCATGTCATCTGCAAAGAGTGATAACTTGGTCTCCTCCTTGCCTATTCTGATGCCTTCAATTTCTTTTTCTTCTCTAATTGCTACTGCTAGTGTTTCTAGTACAATGTCAAATAGTAGAGGTGATAATGGGCATCCTTGTTTCACTCCTGATCTTAATGGGAATGCATCTAGTTTATCTCCATTGCAGATGATATTAGCTGATAGTTTTAGATATATACTGTTTATTATTTTTAGGAATGACCCTTCTATTCCTATACTTTCTAGTGTTTTTAATAGGAATGGGTGTTGTATTTTATCAAAGGCCTTTTCTGCTTCTATTGAGATAATCATGTGGTTCTTGTTGGTTTGCTTGTTGATGTGGTCAATTATGTGGATGGTTTTCCTAATATTGAACCCTGGTATAAATCCTACTTGATCATGGTGGATGACCCTTCTGATCACTTGCTGGAGTCTTTTTGCTAGTATCCTATTTAAACTTTTTGCGTCTATATTCATTAGGGAGAGTGGTCTATAGTTTTCTTTCTCTGTTTTTGACCTGCCTGGTTTTGGAATCAGTACCTTGTTTGTGTCATAAAAGGAGTTTGGTAGAACTCCCTCTTTGCTTATTATGTCAAATAGTTTGTATAGTATTGGGATTAACTGTTCTCTGAATGTTTGATAGAATTGACTGGTGAATCCATCAGACCTTGGGAATTTTTTCTTAGGAAGTTCTTTGATGGCTTGTTGGATTTAATTTTCTGATATGGGATTGTTTAAGAATTCTATTATTACTTCTGTTAGTCTAGGCAGTTTGTATTTTTGTATATATTCATCCATATCACCTAAATTGGTGTATTTATTGCCATATAATTGGGCAAAGTAATTTTTAATGATTGCCTTAATTTCCTCTTCATCGAAGGTGCTGTCCCCCTTTTCATCTTTGATGCTGTTAATTTTCTTTTCTTTTCTTCCTTCCTTTTTTAAATTAGATTGACCAGTACTTTGTCTATTTTGTTTGTTTTTTCAAAGTACCAGCTTCTTGTCTTATTTATTAAATCAATAGTTCTATCACTTTCGATTTTATTAATTTCTCCCTTAATTTTTAGGATTTCTAGTTTGGTTTTCTGCTGGGGGTTTTTAATTTGATCACTTTTGAGTTTTTTTATTTGCATTTCCAATTCATTGATCTCTGCTCTCCCTAGTTTGTTAATATATGCACTCAGGGATATGAATTTACCTCTGATTACTGCTTTGGCTGCATCCCAAAAGGTTTGGAAGGATGTCTCGCCATTGTCACTTTCCTCGATGAAATTATTTTGATTTGGTTTTCCATGTACCATTACTGATCATTATTTTATTGCCTTGTGATCTGAAAAGGCTGCATTTATTATTTCTGCTTTTCTGCATTTGTGTGCCATATTTCTGTGACCTAATGTATGGTCAATCTTTGTGAACGTGCCATGTGGTGCTGAGAAGAAGGTGTATTCCTTTTTATCCCTATTTATTTTTCTCCATATGTCTATTAATTCTAATTTTTCTAAGATTTCATTCACTTCTTTTACCTCTTTCTTATTTATTTTTTGATTTGATTTATCTAAATTTGATAATGGTTGGTTTAAGTCTCCCACTAATATGGTTTTATTGTCTATTTCTTCCTTCAATTCTCCTAGTTTCTCCATTAGAAATTTGGGTGCTATATTATTTGGTGTATACATGTTGATTAATGATATTTCCTCATTGTCTAGAGTCCCTTTTAACAAAATATAATTACCTTCCCTATCCCTTTTGATCAGGTCTATTTTTGCTTTGGCTTTATCAGATATCATGATTACTACTCCTGCCTTCTTTCTGTCAGTTGAGGCCCAGAAGGTCTTACTCCATCCTTTAATTCTGACCTTGTGGGTGTCAACCCGCCTCATGTGTGTTTCTTGAAGACAACATATGGTAGGGTTTTGGATTCTAATCCATTCTGCTATTAGTCTACTTTTTATGGGTGAGTTCATCCCATTCACTTACAAAGTTATGACTGTCACTGGTGGACTCCCTGGCATTTTGATATCCTTCCCTAATTCTAACCTTTCTTCTTCAGCTCTACCTTTTAGTCCAGTGATTTACTTTAAATCAGTCCCCCTTATCCCCTCCCTTGATATGTTTCCCTTTCTAGTCCCTCCCTTTTTGTTTCCTCCCCCTCCCCCCTCTTCTTCCCTCCCTTTTTTGTATTCCCTCCCCCTTAACCCCGTTGGTTTTCCCTTCTCCCTTCCCTTGATGGGTAAGATAGAATTCAAGATCCCAATGGATCTGGATGTTCTTCCTTCTCAGAGTTGATTTCCCTGAGAGTAAGGTTTAAGTAAAAACTCTCTTCCTCTCCTTCTTATAGGAGTTTTCTTCCCCTCCCCTTCCCATGTTAATCTTTGTGTGAGAAAGATTATTCTATTTGGTCTTTCTTTTCCTCCTATTTACACATTACATTTCCCCCACATGTTAGTATATATAGAATGATATAAATGTAGTCTTTATAGAAGAGAGTTTGAGTAAAAGAAGAAGATAACATTTTTCTCCTTTTCCCTTTCCTTCATATTTACCTTTTCAGGTATTCCATGCTCTTTGTTTTTCGATATCAAACTTTCCACAGATCTCTGGTCTTTTCTTTGCAAAAAGTTGGAAATCTTCTATTTTGTTGAATGTCCATACTTTCCCTTGGAAGTATATAGTCAGTTTTGCTGGATAGCTGATTCTTGGTTGAAGACCCAGCTCTCTTGCCTTTCTGAAAATCATGTTCCATACCTTACGGTCATTCAGAGTGGAAAGTGCAAGGTCTTGTGTGAACCTGATTGGCATTCCTTTATATCTAAATTGTCTTTTTCTGGCTTCTTATAGGATTTTTTCTTTTGTTTGAAAGCTTTGGAATTTGTCAATTACATTCCTGGGAGTTGTCTTTTGGGGATTTAGTGTAGAGGGTGTTCTGTGAGCTCTGTCAGTGGCTGTATTGCCCGCTTGTTCTAGAATCTCTGGGCAATTTTCTTTGATTATATCTTGTATTATGATGTCGAGTTTGCTGTTTATTTCTGGCTTTTCTGGAAATCCAATTATTCTTAAATTATCTCTTCTTCCTCTATTTTCCAAGTCTGTTACCTTGTCAGTGAGATATTTTATGTTCTCTTCTAATTTCTTGGTGTTTTGGCTTTGCTTTATTAATTCTTGCTCGTTGTCTTCCAGTTGCCTGATTCTGACCTTTAAAGCCTGGTTTTCTTTTTCACTTTGGTCAAACTGGTTTTGTAGATGCTTGAATTTCTTTTGCATTATTTCCCACTTTTCCTCCCAGAAGGCTTCCATCTTTTTGATCATTTCAGATTCAAATTCTTCATGGGTTTGTGGAGAGTTTCCATTTCCTTTGGAAGGTTTCAGAGCATTTGCTTGTGTTTCCTCTTCTATCTCCTCTGTATTTTGTATTTTTGCTCCATAAAATGTGTCCAAAGTCGCCCCCTTCTTCTTGTTTTTCTTGGAATTTTGGGGCTTTTGTGTTTCTGTGGAGTTTGCCATCTCTATCTGAGTGGGGAGGACTAGCTTTTCTTATCTCTGTCTGGTGTTCAGAGGTTTTAGCCCTAGGCAGATTGTCTGTTCTCCTCAGCTGTTCTGTCTTCCCGGGGAAGCCAGGAATTGCTGGTGTTTCCATGTTACTGCCCTCCTTGGTTCCCTCCAGATGCTTCTCTGTTGCCTTACTTCCATGCTCTGAGCCTGGCTCGACCCTTTCCACAGGGTGTTTGTTTCTGTGCCTTAGCCAGCCAGAAGAGCCAGCACTTTGAGGGGGGAGGGGCCGTGACTTCCTGGAGCTCTGAGGGCTCCTGATAGGATTAGCTTTTCCTGGGTTGAACTGAGTATGCCCTGAGGCAGGGACCTTCTGTGAGCCTCGGATGGAAGGATCCAGCCAGGGGGCTGCAGGCTCCCCCGTCTATCTCTGTTTCCCTGCTGTCTGTGTTGGGTGCCCCCTCGTCTGGGTCAGGTTGTTTTCAGGAAGAGGCCTTCAGAATAGCTGGCCCTGAGGCTCTGAGGTTCCCTCTGCTGCCTCGGACTTAGTGCTCTGGGTTGGGGGGGATGGGTCCTGGGACCTTCCTTCTGCCTGTCCCTTAGATCCAAGTGATCTCGGGTTCTGGCTTTGGGGGGGGGCGTACCTTTTGAACCAGGTCCAGGAGGAGGATTCCCGGGGTCTATGCTGTTGATCTTTTTGAATTTCGGTGCCCTAGGAGCATATAGTTTGAGTTTGGTAGGGAAGGGTTTCTGGAGATCTGAACTTTAGCTTTCTCTAAGGCACCATCTTGACCAGAAGTCTCTGTGCTATTTCTCATACTGGGGTAGTTTGCCATTTTTTCCTCTAGCTCATTTGACAGATGAGGAAACTGAGGCAAATAAGGTTATGTGACTTATCCAGGGTCACACAGCTAATAAAGTATGAGATGAGATTTGAACTCAGGTCTTTCTGTCTCTAACACTCTAACTTGATCACCTAGCTACACTTATGGAGATCATAGGAACCTGTATTTATAGCTGCAAAGGGGTCTTGGACAGGTCTTCTAGTTCAAGCCTTTAATTTTGCAACATTAATTTAACACCTTTACCTTCCATCTTAGAATCTACACTGTGTATTGGTTCCAGGGCAGACGAACAGTAAGGGCTAGGCAATGGGGGCTGTTACTTGTCCAAGGTCACATAGCTGGGAAGTATTGAGTTTAGATTTGAACTCAGGACCTCCCATCTCTATGCCTGACTCTCAATCCATTTGACAACATTTAGCTTCCCAAGGTCATGACTTTGAAGGACAATGACAATTTTAATGTGTGAGTTCTGGGTATTATTAAAAAAATCACAACATATGAGTTTGTAGTCACATTTTGACAATATTGAGCACTGCAGGAGATCAAAAGGAAGCCCATAAAGTAGTTCCTACACTTGAGGATCTATCAGTTTATTTGGGGAGATAATATATTCATATGAAACCATTAGCAGAAAATAGATGGTAACACATAATGAACTGCTGAAATGTTTGGGTTATTCTATAAGTATTGCCTGACTTTACAGAATAGGAGATATCACTATGGGACTAGTACAATAGGGAGGTGCTTTGTGAAAAAAAACAAACAAACCACAGTCCTAGATTTGGGCCTTGGAGAATAGGTTGGATATCAGATAAACAGAGTCAAGGGTATTAGCTTCTTCTCTAGTGGTCCCTGAGAATAGGCATAGCTTGCAGGTGGGAAGAGGCAAGTGGAATACTGTGGAGTACTGTTTATAGAGAGTAATTTTTCCCTATGTATTATGTTTGCTTGAGGGGGTGGGGATTGACACCTTGGAAGTGCTAATTAATGCAAATTAATAACACCCCAGACAGGCTAGTGAGGGAAAGGATAGCAACCAGACAGGCTTAAAAGCAGATTTCTCAAGAGTCCTTGTCGCACGAGTCCTGGTGAGCAGGTGCAGTGAACAAGTAGTTTGTTGCAGTATTTCACAGGAGTATTCATAAGGGAGCCATGAAGATGATTCTATGGCCAAGGAGTATCAACACTGAGGGAATTTTTTTTGCAATGCTCTGGAGGGTATGAGTATGTGCTATTGCTATCTTCTTGCTGGAGGTGGCCAACAATTACGTATGCTGTAAATGCATTAGTATTCTAAGGGACTTGGGAAAGAAGGACTCCTGGAAAGCATAGAATTTGAGGTTCTTAGATTTCAGGGTTTCCATGAATTTGGATAAGAAAAAAAATATTGCATCCTTATGGTCACTAGCCTTTGTTTTTTTTTTTTGTAATTCTTACCTATTTTATTCTATTAAAAATAAAAGTCTGAATCCAGATGGAAACATACCAGTTCTTCACTTTATTTCCTCCATGAATTTTCCGTAATATAAGTGATATGTGTCTAGTTTCACATGATGAACAGGAATATGTGTATTATATGATGATGTAGGTACAATCTATATCATATTATTTGTCTTCTTGGAGAGGGGATAAGGGTTGGAGGGAGGAAGTAAACATGAATTGCAAAAGGTCAGAAAATGAATATTAAAATATAATATGGAAAAATGAAAAATAAATTATATGCATATGTTAATATATGTTAGTATATTATGCCTTATATATTATGCATGTATATTAAATACCCCATTATTGTGAGAGGTTCTTAGGCTTCACCAGACTATGATTTATTCCATAACTTAAAAAAAAGGCATAGGTCCTTTGGCATATAGGACATAAACTAAGAAGAAAGCTAGAAAGAAAAAAAAGATTCTCAAGGGATAGTTTGAAAGCATGGTCAAGAAATGGATGAGTGGGAAAAACGTGATGACATAAAGAAAAGTGAAAAGAAAAACTATATACCTTTATTGCTATATAATGGTATGAGAATTTTTCTCATGAATGGAGATTCTGGACTGCCAAATGAAGCACCATACTAAATAGAAAATTAAGGAAGATACTTAGGCACTGATAGAGAGAATGAATCCTGCTACTATACTTAGGAGGTCAAGGCAGACCTTGGGAGTTGTTGTTTTCCACTCAGAGCCCATAAATATGACTATATGTAGACTTGAGATACATAATTGAGAGGTGCACTGTCTTTCTAAAGGCATGATGGAGAGCTTGTTATGCCTCATTTATCTCAACAACTATTACTTGCTGCTTCCTTAGATTCCTGTTGCTGAGAAACTTGGAATAGATTTTGAGTGATTTTGAAATCCTAAACATCTTAGGTTCACAGCTAATGTTGTAATTGCTTCCTTCCAGTTAAAATTTGCTGAGTAAAAGGTTAACTAGATGGATGATTTTTAAGATCAGGATTTACTTTTGTGAACTAATTGCTAATAGATCAGAAAAATGGGCTCTCCGCCAATGGTTGGGATACTTCACCAGAAGACTCAGAAAACCTCCTTGTCAGAAAAATCATGGAATCATGGAATTTTAGATTTGAAAAGAAATGATTGAATTTTGCAAATGGAGAAACTGAGATTCAGAGAAGATGAGTGACTAGTACAAAGTTATAGAGCTATCAAGATAATTCAGAAGAGGCCCTCAAGATTGTACCATTTGGTTGATGTCTCAGACACTTATGCAGGTCTATTTATTTTTCTTGAAGCAAGACTTAGCATTATATGAATCAAGACATCCAAGGATGGACACCATAGTATTGTGTACCTTTTTACATTTTATCTAAGATTCCTCTGTACTGTGGTTTCATAGGAAGTGAGTCCTTGATGCTCAAGAAACTCTGGATATTCTTCTTTGAAGGGGAAACAAAAATTTCTCTCTTTGTTGTTGTTTTAATATTACTATTTTCCTATGTGTAATTTTTAGGTTTGGAACAGACCTTTAATAGCATCACGGCAGGCTAGAGACTAGAAGTGTGTGGCAAAATTATATGTTGGGGGTCAATATAAGTGCTAAGTCCAACCAGTTCTGAGACTTTGGGACTCTTAAGGAAGGTTGTTAATTTGAAGAATGTTGAAGAACTGTGTGTCACCATTGCTGCACTATTTTCTGGTTTTGTAGCCCTCCTAGGTCTTTAGACTGCTATTTAGAATTGAGGCATAAGACCAATGCACTCAAAGGCACCCTGATTTGATTTATATATAGGGAGATATCCCAATGGTAGAGAGACCTCATTTGTAGGGGAAGCTCACCTGTGTTGAGGAGTATCATTGGATGCTTTGAAGGGAGGCAGAATTGACATGTCTAACCTTTCTCCTCCCACCCTTCTCCAAGGGAGACTTTCATTCTTGAAGGGAATTGGGAGTTTGGGGCCAGAGGACATCATTCTGCTCTGCTCAGAGAAGAGGGATATTGGGTTAGAAAGTTTGTTATCTGTTCCCTTAAATATTGTTAGTTTTGGGGGAATATGACTAGGTTCCATCTAACTTTTGTTTGCTTTGTCATCACTGAGGAAGGAAGGAGGATCCCAAACTTTATTTCTAAGGCTTAATGCCTTCTCCACCTAATACCAGTTCCACAATGAACACAAATATCAATTAGTATAGAAGGCCATTTATCCAAATACAGTAAAAGAGAAATCAGAGAAGGTATATATCAGCAAATATAAACCAGAAAATATGGAATGAAGAGATTCTTCTACTGAGAGTAAAATAACTCAGCTCAACCAAGAGAGAGGGTCTTCCACAGGAGAAATTCCCTGCTGATGTCTCTAGTATGGCATGTTAGGGATAGAAACATGATGGAGATGGCTTGCTCCTCTTATGTCTTCCCAGAGACTTTCCCTTCAGTGACCTGAAGTAGAATTGGCCTCCTCCATCTTCTCTCTTGAAATAGGAAGCTTCAACCAACCCAGAGTTGTTAGAAGCTTAAAGAGGACTTGAAACTTGAAGAGTCTCAAAGAGTACTGAAGAAAGCAGGTTGGAGTTTTCCCTGCTCTTCTTGCTATATCTGCCTTATGTAAGACAGGGCCTTTATTTCCACCAATAAGGGAGACAGTCTTATACCAATGGGCTTTGCGATAGGAGCTACATGCAGGAACTACAAGTATTTAACTTTGGAGAGACTGTAAGGAGTTAATAAAAGTAGTTTCTTGATTTAAGGTAGAATGGTAAGCCTTTGTTTGGAATTCTTGATTGAATCTTCCTATAGGAAATATGTCCATATTCTTCTTGGCTCTGAGAGGATAGGTCCCAGATAAATTGTTGGCCTTGAACTCCTATGGAATTTCTGTTATGGTATGCTTATAAAAGGGAGGACACTTTGTACTGGTCTAAAATGAAAGCATATCTCTCTTAACTATTTCTATCTTTAGTGTTGCCTCATCTACTATCATGATTGCTATCCCTACTTTTGGAGATTCAGCTGAGGCATAATAAATTATATTCTAACATCTTATTTTACCTGTGTATGAATATTTATGTGTTTTTTGGCAAACCACAAATTGGTTTTTCTGTCAAATACATTATACTATCCCTCTCTTTTTTAAATGAAGAATTAATCATTCTCATTTGTTGTTATGATTGTTAGATTTGCTTTAATTTCTGTTTTATTCTAATTTTTCCCTTTTCTTTGCCCCCCCTTCTCTTTAAAAGGAAAAAGAAAGAGGTAAAAGGGAAGTACATTAGCACTAGTTATCTGCAGCTAGAACAGTGTGATTCTTATCCTCTCTCTTTGCCCTTGTCCTCTAGGCCAGACCCACATGATTGGGTCTTGTCTTCTTTCTTTCCTCTCCCCACTTTACCTCTCTCTGTCTCTCTCTGTCTCTCTGTCTCTCCCTCTTTCCCTCCCTCCTTTTTCCCACCTTTCATAGTTGAGGTTCGTTTGTGACTCTTACCTCCCTTATTGTTCCTTTTCTTTGGGAAAAAAAAAACCCAAACAAAAATTCCTGCCAAACCCCAACAACACCACTCTTCTCCTTTCTCCTGTCTCAGAATAGCACAGTTTACTGTGTTTCTACATTGATCTCTTTTGTTTCCCTGAAATTTCCCAATTGTGGCTCAGATATATGAATAAAATTTAGCATTCTTAGTACACTCCCATTCCCCCACTCAAATATTTATATATTTAACTTTTGTGATGCCCCAAGTACTAAAAATAATTAGTCTTTCCTTCTCATTACCATTATATCCTTAGGATATTTCCTCTCTTCTCCTCTCCTCTCCTCCTTTCCACTCCTTTTCTTTTCACTCCCCCCCCTTCTCTCTTTATTTCCATTTTTCCTCATACTTTTTAGGAGCCTAGTGATTATTAAAATATCTTGATTTGGCCTTTTATTTAGGTCAGTTTAAAAAAATAGCAGATTTGTAAATGTTTTTCTAATTTTTTTGTCTTTTGACTTTGTTCTATTGTCTTGTTTGACTAGTTAAATATTTGAGTTGTTTCCTCCATACTATTTTTATGGTGTTCACTAATATTTCAAGTTTTTTTATCTTCTTTTATTTTCCCAATTTTTTTCTCAAAAATTCTTATCTAACTCAATAGCTCCTCTTTCCTTTCTTTTAGTAGGATCTTGATCACTCTTGGACTCCTTGTGATCAAGTCATTCTTTTCCTGGTTTTGTATTCATAATTATTGCTGAATTAGCTCCTTTTCTGATGTTTTATATTGGATTTTCTTTACTTGTAATATTTAGGCTATATTAGGTTAATACAATTACCGACTTCTCCATAAGAGATGACTATTGGAACATCCATGTCTTTCTGTTTTGACCTGACATGCAGATAGAGAGTAGCCTTGTAGAGCTCTAAGCCTTTGATCTGGAATAGGGAAGCTAGCAAGTCTAGAACATGGTAGTAACTATGAGACCTTCCACATTGTATAATTTTGGGCTGTGGCAATTGTCTAGTAGGTGATCATGTTTGCCCCCCTTTCTCTTAGAACCTAATTTCGAGCTGGGGTCATCATCAGCCAGCATCTGGAGGCTATCTATCTCACACACAGGCATTGCTTTTTTTATCTCCATTGATGTCCCCCAGGGGCTGCTATATTCTGATAGTGATCCATTAACATGCTTCTTTGTTGCCAAATTCTACCCCAGATTTTAGGAAAGTAAAATTTTGAAAGCTGAAGAAAAGATAGTTATGACCGTGTTCAGAGATCCTGAACATGGGACTATGGGGTTAATGGCTCAATAAATGTACAAAGGAGGAACTAAAAAGCATGAAATTCTAGAAGTATAATTCTGAATAATCCTAATGAAAAGAGAAAAAAGTGACATCTAAAAAAACTAATGAGGCTATATGGTAAATCCCTGATGAACTTAGAATACACACATATACACATACAGAGTTACCTAAGTGTATATGTATACATACATGAATAAATATACATGTATGTATATCTGTTTATATTCAAAAGATAGAAAGAAGGCAACATGAGCAAAATACAATATGGAAGTATAGCAGGAAACTATTAGAGTGGTCTCAAGTCTAAAGCCCCAAATGAAATGAACTTGTGAAAAATGACAACGAGAACAGAAAAGAGTTTAAAAAAGGAGTTAAAAAATACCAGTCACATTTTAACAAAAAGGACAAAAGTAGGATAAGTGAAATTATTTAAGGAAGATGGTATAATATTGAAAAATGCCAGTAAGAAATTATAATTATTCATATACCGATTGCTTACATAAGAGATTGCTTTCATAAGAGAATAATCTTTAAATTAGAAAAGGTGAAACAAAAAATAATAAATAGCAAAATTTCAAGATAGGTGAAGATATAGCAAGAAAACACTTAAATAGTTTTAATGAATTCAAGTCTCCAGGTCAAGACGAATTATTTCTCAGTATACTGAAAGAATTTGCAGATATAATCATAAAACCACTTTCAGGGATCTTAAAAAAGTCATGAAGAATAAGAGATGTGTCAAACTGGAGAACAAATGTACTGATTTTCAAAAGGTATGGGCAAATAAATTTGATGTTGAAATCTAGAAAAATTTTCAATGAATGATTGAATGCATGATTTGTAAGCACTCAGATAGGGAAGTGGTGACCAATAGGAATTAGCATAGATTTACAAAGAACAAGTTATGCCCAACTAATCTCATTTCGATTTTTGACAGTTATGAGAGTCATCATGGGGAATACATTTTGATTTCAGGAAGTATTTAAGAAAGTTTAATATGATACTCGTGAATAATATGGAGAAATGTGATCTAAACAATAGTACATTTAGATGGAGTCTTCACTGGTTAAAAAACTATCCCCAAAGAATGTTGATAGATAAATTCAATATGAAGGCATCTCTTTTGTGGCATGTTTAAGGGCTCTGTCCTTGGATCTCTCCTTGTCAACACTTTTGTTAACAGCTAATATGAAGATATAGAAGGAATGCATTTCAAATTTGAAATGACACAAAACAGAGTGATAAAACTTATATATTGGATGATAAAAATTCAAAATGATCTTGACAGACTTGGAGAATAAAATAAAACCAACAAAATGGAATTTAACAGGGATAAATGTTAAGCTCTGTATTTAGTTAAAAAAAAATAAAACTGCATAGTGGAGATTTGGTTTGACAGCAGTTAATAAGAAAAAAGCTAGGGATTTTATCTAACTATAAGTTCAACATAAATGTGCTAAAAAAGGTTATATAATCTAAGCATCATTAATAGAAATATGGTGTCAAATTCAAGAAGGGCTATAATTTTATTGTGCACTTTGTTGATTAAACCATATGTGGAATATTGATAGTCAGTTCTTGGTATGAACTTTTAGGATGGATATTCAAGAAATAGAGTATATCTAAGTTAGAGGGAAGATTCTGGAAATCATTTCATTTGAACAAGGGTTGAAAGAAACAGATTCTTTAGCTTGGAGAAGATTTGGTTTGGATATAATAGCAATCTTCAAATATTAGATGAAGATGTGGTATTTTGAAGTGCTCTACATAATCCCATTTCCCCCTTAGATCTCATGCTATCATCAGTTTTTCCTAAATGCTGGGGTCCCAAAACACCAGATTTTTTTTGGGGGGGTAAGAAGGCTACAGAATTGTTTCTTCTTCACCCCACTACTCTGATCCCTCTTTATTTTTTAATTTAATTTCTTTTTGGTTATAATAATCACTTTATTTCCCTCCCTCTCCTCCACCCACCCTTCCCACAGCCAATGCGCAATTTCATTGGGTATTACTTGTGTCCTTGATCAGAACCTATTTTCATGTTGTTGTTTGCACTAGGATGTTCATTTAGAGTCTACATCCTCAACCACATCCCTTTGACCCATGTATTCAAGCAGGTGTTTTTTACTCCCACAGTGTTTCCTCTGAATGTGGATAGTGGTTTTTCTCATAGATTCCTCCAAGTTGTTCAGGATCTGATCTCTCTTTAAATATGAAGCCAAGCAGAGAAACATACAATTACCGGGGAAGATAAAGAGTTATAATAGCAGTTTGAAACAATAATTTACAAAACTTACTAGTTTATTCTACTCATTGTAGGGTATTTCTCAATTCACCTTATGTCTTTTCTGCCATTAGATTATTTTTCTCAGTTTGCCTTGATATCAGCTCACATTTTAGTTTCACCTTTTAAAATGTTTTACTACAGGATCAATTATAAAGTCTTCTCTTTGGCATTTAAGGCCCTTGACAACCTTGGCTTCTTTTTACCTTTCTCCTTTTCTTACACTTCGCTTTCTACTATATACTCTATCATGGGCTACCTAAACCTATTTGTGGTTCCCCTGACAGGATACAACATTTGACTTCATGCCTGGAATGCTCTACCTCATTTCCTCCATCCTCTAAGCTTCTCTGATTTCTTCTGATTCAGCTCAAATAACACCTTCTACAGGAAATATTTTGCAATCCTACTGTTTCTCCTGCTGTAACCCTATGACAACTCCAATGGATGCCAAAGATCATACTGTTTTTAGAGCTCCTAGAAGGCATCGCATTTTTCTTCCTATCTGAGCACTTGCAGGGAGCCAACAGACCCTCCCACTGACTGACATGGTCATCTGGGAAGCTGGAAGCTGCAAAGCAGCGCCCCCCAGAACAAAAGCCCCCACCAATCCCCTTTCTGTGACTTCTCTCTCCAACTTTCTCCACAAATGAACATGTTATGATTATTGATCTCTCCCCAATACAGGAGAAATAATATAAGAGCAAATACTTATAGGATCAATATATATCTATATATCTATATCTATATCTATATATCCCACTTTAATTTGCCTAGATTGTTACCCCCCAAAGATTACAATTATAGAATAAAAGCCCAAAGATTATTGCCCATAACCCCTCATTTCTCAAGTACAAGATACTCTCCAAGGCACTACAATAAACACTGGCCAAATGCTTGAGCACCATAATAAATCTTTCCTTACAGTTATCACACTCCAATGAATTTGTTGATGAACAGAAACCAGGCAGCATTGCCAGGCACTTCAAAGTAACACAAGAAAAACAGAACTTGTAAATTGAGGAAAACCCCAAAAAAACGATCTGCTTTAAGTCACCTTTTAACTTTGCACCTAGATACAAAGATGTTTTGTTATTCATCTCTCAAGCAATTGTGATTGATAGTGAAAGCTGATCAAAAGCACAATGATGCCCTCAGCAGGTCAAGGGGTACCAACCCACAAATGACTTTATTCACATTATTCATATACATCACAGTGTATTGTAGAAACATAGTAAATGATCACAGAATTCTTTGTTGTAGTAACATCACAAGAGTGTTGTTTAGGTGATTTAATAATATCTAGTCAGAATTTAGAATGTCACATATGTAGAAAATTGATTGTGTCAAAGAAGCATGTACCTGAAAACCTATATAATAAACTAACCACGACACTATGGCAGAGCACTGTGTGTGATACCTGCATATGTGGGTCTGAACACATAGTGTTTCTCATCTCCATTATTCGACCAGATCTTCACATCTAGACGGGGTGCCCTCAGGGAGACCACTGGATGGCTCCCAAAGAGCACTGAACTGGCCATATCTCCTTTTATAGCTTTGAAATATATTCTCAAATAAGAGCTATTGGAGGAGAACCTGCGTAGAGCTTTCTTGACCCTGTTTCCTGTTATGGCTTAAAGTGGTAGAAATGAATATTACTCAGCTCTGCCTCCTCGTTTAGTGACCTTTGGGATGGATGACTCTGTTTCATTTTAGCAAGTCAGAGTGAGGATTCCATTAATTTCAGACCTTTTTTATAGGAGCTCATACTGGCTTCTGCCTCTCTGAACATGTACATTTTATGATCACCATCAGGTTGGCTTCTGGAAATCTTCAAGAAGAGTCTTGGACTAGAACATTGCTCTATTTGGCATTTTTTTTTTTAAGATTTTTGCTCTGGTGGTTATGGAAGAGCAATGCTCAGTGAAGACTTTCCATACCATCTTAATTGGAAGTCTGGCTCTGCCATTTCTCTTTCTGTTTCTGTCTCTCTGTCTCTCTCTCTCAATTGCTCAGAATCTAAGCTCCTACTCTTTTAGTGAAAGACAGATTTTCATAAACGTAGTTATTGGACTATGAAAAAATGATTGTCTTTTTCACAATGAGAAAAAAAAATGTTGGTTTGTGCCTTCTCAAGCACTTTGTGGAGCACAAAGTAGCCATTCAAGGGGGCAGCTGGGTAGCTCAGTGGATTGAGAGCCAGACCTAGAGATGGAAGGTCCTAGGTTCAAATCTGGCCTCAGCCACTTCCTAGCTGTGTGACCCTGGGCAAGTCACTTGACCCCCATTGCCTAGCCCTTATCACTCTTCTGCCTTGGAGCCAATACACAGTATTGACTCCAAGAAGGAAGGTAAGGGTTTTAAATAAAAAATTAAAAAAAAAAGTAACCATTCAGTTAATTAATTTTCAGGCATTTAGTCTTCTTTTGAACCTTCTTCCTACTGTTAGCAGGATTTATGTCTGTCCCTGTTGTCTTGAATTCCTATCTGACTTAAGGTAAGAAAGTCCTTTCTGATTTCAGTTTATTCTTGACTTTTGATTTGCATTACATTCAGACAAATTTGGAGGGACTACATACTAACAAATTGTAAAGTTCTGTGTGACTTGGAAGCACCATCACTTATTTTAGACAGCCAAGATTTTTTGGAGTCTGCCATGCAAATGAGCAGATGAGATAAAGTAAGAATAAAAAGGATGGTTGGACCCATTGCAAGGCTGTCACACATTCCTCTTCAAATAACTGTTTTAAATTCCTGTCTTTCACATGCATATGTGGCTTGCAACAAAACTCCTAGGCTATGACAAGCAATCAGCAAAAAAGGAGCTATAAAGAAGAAGCTTAGATGGTCAAGATTCCAAAGGTATAGAGTTATTTATTCATTTATCTTTATCTCAGTCTCTTTGCCTTAGTAATTTTACACTCAAAATTTTCAGGGAAAATCCAAAGTTAGTTATATGTGTTTTCCTTTTCTTCCTGAGGCATCGTTTTATATAGACTTTCAGACAAGGAAATAACTTTGTTATATCTTCATTCATTCATTTAATTCAACAAATATATAGTGACTATCCACTTACATACAAAATGTGTTAAATGTTGTAGGCAAAAAATGGGACATGTTTCTACCATCAGAGGGAATGTAGTTCAATATAGGGGTTGAGATACCCTTCTAAAACATGTAAACAAAAACCTTGTTATGAGACTTTGCTATTACTTTTGTAAAAAAAAAACATTCTGATTCAAATTAATAGTCTAATCAAGTGAAATATAGCCTATTTATGAGGAAAGGCCTTTAGCAGTGGCTTTTGCTGTCAAACATTGAATGTTAATTATGAATTATTCTTATCTATTTTAAAGCTCCTAAAAGATTATCTAACACATATATTCCCATCAGCAGTACCACTTTATATACTTGAATTTAATAAAATTGCATTTCTTTAAAACATTTTAGTACGTAGATTTTTTATTGATTATGTCATCTCCTTTCAGCTAGAAGTAGGATAACTTACTGAACCTAATATCTTTTTGGTGCTCTTCTTTCTCTTTCTGCATCATATTATATTTTTGGATTTGAACAGAGAGTCAATAGAATATTAAAAACAAAGAGAGAGAATGGGGAGCTATCTTCAGGGTCAGCTGAAGAAAGATAGAGGGAAGGCAGGAAAATGAGTTTAAAGAGGTGAAATGGAGAAAAGAGAGAAATGGTAGGGAATGCAGGAGAAAGGACAAAGAATGGGGTAAATGAAGAAAAGGGAGGAGAAGAAAAAAGATGGGAAGTCTAGTATCTCAAAGTTATTATTGCTATATCTTATATTCTTATAAAAATTCTGGGAATCCTGGACACTTCTAAGAGATAAGTCAATTTAAGGAGAAAAAAATCTCTCATAGGAAAACCTCAAGAACAAAAAGCTGTCTTAATAAAGTGAAAATGAAACATAATTATTCATCTTTGCTCAAAAAGAAAAGAGGGAAGTAAGCGATTATACCATATCTTTTTTGATTCACAAGAACCTTGTGATATAGGATGGAGTATCTGCTATTTTGTGATTATGAAAATCTGGCCTAGGTTATTCCCTCTTTCCGAGTTCTGCATGTGGATGACACTTTTCTTTCTCATCTCCTCCACTTAGCAAGACTCAGTTTTCCTTTCAAAATAGGAGGGTAAGAAAGAAATGAGAGGAAGCCCACCTCACAACCCTGAGCATAAACCATTTCATTTATTATTCTTGTCTTACAGATGAGGAAATGGAGAGGTTAATTGACTTGACTAAGGCAACATAGGACAACTAGGTGGCACAGTGGAGAGACTGATCTGCCTGGAGTCATAAAGACCCAAGTTCAAGGCTAGACTCAGACATTTACTAGATATATGACCTATGGCAAGTTCCTTCATCCTGCTTGCTTCAGTTAAATGAAGCTGTAAAATGAGCTGGAGAAGAAATGACAAACCACTCCAGTATCTTTGCCAAGAAAATCCCAAATGGGGTCAGGAAGAGTCGGATGTGACTGACACAAATTAAACAACGACAAAAAAGCCCTGTAGCTAGTATGTAGTAGAACTAGAACTTAAACTTAGATCCATTTTTTCAAACAGTGCCATCTCAACCACATCACAGTTCCCATTGAAGTATTAAATACTACATTTTTGGTGTCATATCAAGTTTATTCAAATGGGATTCTACAGATGATTGATGAATCTGTACAATTCAATATGATCTCACCTCATCATTATTCTCTCATCTTTCTGTCTATTCAATGAGTATATATTTGTGGGATAGGGATAGAACCTGGATCTGTGATTTCATTGGTATAGGGAGCTTCTAGAAGAAGAATCTCTCTCTAGCAATACAAATAAACTTCTTCTGATTCAAAGTCTTGCCTTGACCATTTAATGACCATGTGCCCTTGGACAAGTCCCTTAACTTCTTACTGCTCTCAGCAACTTATAGTCTTAATAGAGTTGTTGAGAGCACTGTTCTTTAGAAAGCTGCTAGAGTACTTAGGAGATCCTGAGAGCATTTAAGAACACTGTGCTTAAGAGTTCTGCTTGGTCTGTTGACAATACTTAAGAGCACTTAAGAGACCACTGCAATTAAGAGATTTGCTTGATCTGTTGTCAACACTTAAGACTTGAGGGTCTTTAGAGAACTCTGTACTTAAGAGAGCTCCTAAGATCCCTTTAAAGTTGCTCAGAACAATTAAAAGACTTGTGAAATATACTTGGAATTCTTTACCTTCTTGGGTGATCTTTGCTGGACTTTTCAGCTTGCCAATGTCCTTAGAATGTGACTCTAAAAATTGAACACAGTATTCTGAATGTGGTCCAACTAGGACAGAGTACTGTGGGACCAATACATCTCCTTATTTCTGGAAGCCACACCTGTCTTAATGCAAACTAATATCACTTGACTTTTTCTTGGTTGCCATATCATACTTGTTGACTCCTGCTGAGCTGGCAATCCACTAAACCTCTCAGTCTTTTCAAACTCTTCTAATCCTGCCCTGTGCATCTTGTACTTGTGAAGTTGGTTTATTTTTAAACTTAAGTAAAAGACTTCACATTCCCTATTAAATTTCCTCTTAACAGATTTGGCTCAGAACATTGTAGCCTATCAAAATCGTGGATCCTAATTCTGTCATCCAGGGTTACAATGAATAATATGAAAGAAATTTAGAAGGAACTTGACCAGGCTAAAGTCTATAATGATGAAGAATGAATAAGATAGCTGCCATGTAAAAAAAAAAAACAACACAACAAACCCTCATCTTCTGTCTTAGTATCAGTTCTAAGACAGAAGAGTGGCAAGAGCTGGGCAATCAGGTTTAAGTGACTTGCCAAGGGTCACACAACTAGGAAGTGTCTGAGGCCAAATTTGAAACCAGATTCTCTAGACTCCAGTCCTGAAGCTCTAACCACTGTGCCACCTAGCTGCCCTTACTGCCTTTCCTTTGTAAGTAGTTATTGTTATAAGACCCCATAAATTGTTTTAGAGCTTCATACACTAAGGACAAAAAATCCTGGCTTTTCAGTTACTAATAGTGCCTTCATTGCTTTATATTGTTCTAATTACTATGAGGACTCTAAAGGAAGATAACTCATTTATAAAGCATCTTAAAGTTTATGAGAGGTAGCTTGGCATCCTGGGTTCATGGTCCTTGAAGCCATAAAGACTTGGATCCAAAACCTGCATCTGACATATGTTGGCTGTGTGACCTTAGGCAGGTCATTCAACTTCTCAGTGCTCCAGGCAACTTTTTAAGTGTCAGAAAAGGTGCCAAAGTGCATTAGCAGAAGGAGTTTCCTTGCTTAGGGGTTGCCTATTCCAATTAACTTTCAGATCTAGCTCAAATCTTTATCCCTTTAAAATTTACAAAGTACTTTCCTCACTATAATCCTTTGAGGTAGATAGTGAAATTTTATTATCACCATTTTACAGATGCTAAAATTATAGTTTATGGATGGTCTACAAACTGTGTGATTCTTAATACCCTCTGCTCCCCATACCACCACTCTGCTGCTATCGCTGCAGAAATGGAAGAAGATAGACAGAAGGGAGGTGCTTTGTTGTTGTTTCATAAATTATTTTGCCATAATCAAAGTTTCTAGCTTCTTGGGGACGAACCTCTCTATATTTTAGCTAATCCTTGCAAAGAAGACCTGGTCTGTTAAGCCTTTAAAACATGGTAGTTGTTGGTTAGTTAATTCAGTTGTATCTGACTCTGTGACTCCATTTGGTCTTTTCTTAGCAAAGATACTGGAGTGGTTTGCTATTGTCTTCTCCAGCTCATTTGACAAATGAGGAAAGTGAGGCAAACAGTGTTAAGTGACTCGCCATAGGAAATGCAGTCAGTAAGTGTCTGAGTCTGGATTTGAACTCAGGTTTTCCTGACTCCAGATCTGATGCTAGAACATATTTAAGCATTTGTTGTAGTGTCATACTTTGAGAATCCAGGGTCACCTTCCTATCACTATGTATCATCAGATAATGATGATAACTAGCATTTCTATAACCTTTTACAGTATACAAGGTGATTTACAGATATCATCTCATTTGATATTCAAAACAAAACTGTGTGGTAAGTACTATTATTTTTCCCATTTCACAAATGAAGATACAGAGTTTGAGAGAGTTTAAGCATTTGCCCAGGATTACACATCAGGTAAGCATCTGTAACCTTAAAATTTCTTAGACTTATGAATGTTGGAAATTTCACCATTGGGAAATTTCATACTTGAAAAAATTTCCTGCTGATAGTAAGAACTCTATTGGAATATGAAACTCCTTGGCATGGGAGGATTCTTCTCCTCCCTACTTAAGACTACTTTAGGACAGAAACCTTTTGCTAAACAATGGAGAGGGCTTTGACCTATGCTTAAGCATAGAACAGGAAGTTCTTTGAGTCATGATTGATTTTAGAATTGATACAATAGAGATACTTGGAATGACAGAACCAGGTCTTGGAAAATACAATCTCCACCCTACTCAGAGTAACAGGATTTAGGAAGGGCTGCAGCAAAGATCAAGATTTAATTATTTGAGAATATGACCTTCAACAGACATGTACAAAGGGGACAACCCTCTGGGCGGTCCTGGGTTAAGCTAGAGCCACCATTGGCAGAGGGGAGAGATCGACAATGATTGGTAGATGGGAGAACTGAGGGGAGGGAACTTAGATTTTTGGCTTAAAGATAGTGGGATCTGAGGACTGAGGGAGATTGATGCTCTGAAGGAGGTCTGAGAGGAGAGAGATCCTGGAGGGAGAGCTCCTGGAGAGGTCTTGAAGGAGGCTGTGGAAGGAGAACTCAGGAGGAGTCAGGAGGAGGATTCTCTGGAAACATTTCTTGAAAGGAGGCTCTCTTGAAGGTGGAGCCTGAGGTTGGCATGAGAAGCCTTACCTAGAGAGATCTTGGGTGAGTGATACAACCAACTGACTGATTTATCTCTTAGGACTGAGGTCTAGGCCTTATTGGCTTGAGGCCCTTCATTCTTATTCCTTTCTTACTTTCTCTCTTTTTCTATTGATTAATCAGTGTATTATAAATTAAATTTCTCTATAAAACCCAGTTGGCTTGGGCATATTCATAAATTGGGAATATATTCCCTGGCGACCATCTTATATTTATATAAACCCAAGACACAGTAGAAAACATATTTCAGTGGTCATAATTGATATATATATTTCCCTTGCTCCCAAACATTTTAACTATCACAGTTTATGGCCCCCACTCTCTTATCTACAACTATTTAACACTCAAAAATATTTTAAATCTAACACATCCAAGACAAGACCTGAACTCAAGTCTTGGTCCTCAACTCCAGACTTCTATTTGTTATGCTAGCTAGCTGCCTAGCAAGTCTTTGTGGAGGAAACAGACTTCAGAGAACTTCAGTGCTTTGTTTTCCCATTATCCTGCAGTAATAGGTATAGGAGGCAGGATTTGATCTTGAGCCTCCTGATTCTGTCCGGAATTCTTTCTGTTATGCCACATTGCTTTTATATTGCTAATGAGTGTATTCCAAAAGTGACATCTCAGTAGATTCTTGCCTTGGCTTAAGCCTTCACAGTGAAAAATGCTCAGTAGGGTTGGTCATACTTGATGGCACCAAGAATTGTTTGTAAGCAATCCTTAATGGATAGGAGCCACAAGGAAAATGGCAGGAGGTATTACTCTGATTTCTACATGTCATGTCTTCTCTTTCCTCTCTCATTGACGCGTACATATTGGTACTTGCTTTCATTTGATAGTAGGGACAATGTCAGAAGGGGAGATGCAGGGCATCATACAGGGCTCCCTAAAATCTAGCTCTTAGACAACTGCTCATGTTGGAGCCCAATTGTTCCTACAAGTATCTGTAAAACGAAGAGAGGAAATCTAGCTTAGCAGCCATTTCTTGGGATGTGGGAAGTTCAGCAGAATTTTGGTAATATTTTGTATATAATGAACAACAATATCTACACTAGGGGCAGCTAGATGATGCAACAGAGAGAGTGTTGGGTCTGGATTCAAGAAGACTCTTGAATCTTCCTGAGTTCAATCCAGCCTCAGACACTTACTATCTTTGTGACCCTGGGGAAGTCCTTTAACCCCTTTTATTCCAATTTCCTCATTTGTAAATGAGCTGGAGAAGGAAATAGCAATCCAGTCCAGTATGTTTGCCAGGAAAACCCTAAATGGAGTCATGGAAAGCCAGATGTGATTGAAATGGTTGAACAACAACATTTGCACAGTAAATCTGGCATAATCTCTCACATGTTGTTAGAATATAATACTTACAGCTATAAAAATTACACATTGTGATATATTTTCCTCTCCCTTCTTTATTTCCTATGCCTACATATATATCTCTATCTATCTATCTATCTATCTATCTATCTATCTATCTATCTATCTATCTATCTATCTATCTATCTATCTATCTATCTATCTATCTCAAGGATGAGGGGAGCCTTATTTCCTTTCTCTGCTGAATTGCTGTTATCTTTATTGTTCTGTCAAATATTTTCTCTGTAAGAGAGCTTTAATGTTCACACTGCTGTGTTTGTAGCCAGAGGACTTGCATTTGAACCTTTGCTATTTATTATTTGAATAACCTTAGACAAATCAGCGTCACTATTCAGAGTTCAGTTTTCTCAACTTTAAAATCAGGGGTTTATCCTAGATAATCTCCAGTGTCCCTTTCACCTCTAAATCTATGAATTTAAAATCTTATAAATTCCAATAACAGTTTCTCTAAATGACTAAATGATGGAAATTATTGTCCTTTGTCCTCAGAGACCCACCACCCAATGAAGTTTCTCTTTATTTCTGGGTCAGGGATTCTCAATTATTTTGATAACTTTTTCAGCATAATCTTATAAATACAAATATACACATTCATATGCATGTACATATATGTGTATCTATGTACATATGTATTGGCACACACATATTTTGTATACATACAAAGTTTCCTTTGTAATCATACAGATTTTATTTATTTAAGAACATTATTTGGAGAAGGACTCCATAGACTTCCCCAGACACCTCAAGAGACCCACCGCACTAAAAAAGGTTAAGAACCTTCTAGATAAGGATGTATAGTGGAGGAAATGCTTTCCTCCCAAGATACCTCTGAAATTAGTAATGTAATGAAATGTCTAACTATCCGTTTTTTCACCTGTTAGCTGAATCAATTGTTCCGTTTCAGTGACAAGCGGTGGCCACTAGAGGGCAGCCGTGCACTTTAAAATCTTTCACCTCCCCAAATCGGGAAAAGTATCCCCGATATTGCAAGGACAGAAGAGAACATACATTGGAAAGGAGAAGAGGAAAGACTGAATATATTTATCCTCCTCTTCTCTCTAACTGGAATGCCTGCTTGCTATGTATTTATGCATCCAAGGCTTCTTTAAATACAGGCATCACAAGAACACTAGACAGTAATAGGTAGAGGAAGGGATTAGATTGAAAAGACTTCATTTGATGATGTGAGTAGGTCAGTTGACTTTAAAACAGAATAAACCACTCTTAGAAGCAAGGTAGCTATGGAAACATTACCAAAATTGTTCTATTGCTGTAGCGCTGCAGTCAGGAAACACAAGGGAGGGAAGAATATTATTTTCTTATAAATAATACAACACTGGATACTATGTGGAAAGTTGTAAGAAATTAGATTTTAGGGGTAGAGACGTTCCAACAAAAATACTCCAGAGCTGCACTTGGTTTCTTAGAACTTAGCCCTGGGTTTAATAGCTGAATATATCTATATATCTACAGAAAAGTGCATTTTTTTTTTACACTTTGGTTGGAAGTTACTTGTTCTCCCTAGGGAAAAAACACATGGGGGCCTATGGTCCTATATTTGGTTCTCTTTAGATGAGTTAGCTTATTGTTCTTTGTTGTTGAGTTTAGGACCAAGAACCCCAGGTGCCCTATATTTGAGGATCTGTGAGATATAGCCTCTGTAGGTAAATGGAAGAAATATCAAGTAAGGTTTTTTTTTTTTTTAAAACAAGTTCCTGAGTAAACATTTTACAAAATATCTCTTTACTGTATAATTAAAAACAATTGGACTCCATTTCCCAGAATTCTTTTCTTGTCCCACAAATCCTTTTCCCTCCATTCACATTTGCGTTTGTTATGTGTGTATATAATTTTGTGTTTCCTTCCTCTCTCTCTTTTTCCATGTGTGAGGCTCATGAGCTCTTTCTGTTTCTCTAGCCTTTTATTTTCCTTTTTGCTTCAAGTTTTATTATTAATAAATCTTATAAATATAATACTTGGAGTATTGGATATAATTTTAAAATTAATTTTAAATTTAAAAATCTACATTACTTTTAGTCAAGTGGAAAAGAAAACCAAACCAAAACAAGTTCCATCTTCACCTTTTCCCCTTTATAGGGTATGGATTGTTAGGGTACTAAAAGATCTACCTACAAAGACTCAAATACACCAAAGTGTATCCCTGTTTAGCATTTTCAGAAATTACCTGACTGGCAAAACTTTTGTTTGGTTCCTAAACTATGCACTGGCACTGTGCAAATATGTGAATGTGGTCTTTTCAAACCAGAAACTAAATAACTTAGTGGATAGAATGCTGGTCCAGGAGTCAGGATGCTCAGAGTCTGAATCCTGACTTTGACCACTTATTGGATTGGACCTTGAACTTCATCACTTTGAGTTTCCATTTCCATACTGTTAAACAGAGAAAACAATTCCTGTAATACCTGATGTTCAACTGAAATAATGTATGTAAAGTGCTTTGGAAATTTTAAACCCTCCCACCGAATGATTTCTAATTATTCTTTTTCTACCCTGATTCTTATTAACACAGCAGCAGGATAGAGAAGCAAGACAGAAAGCCAGCCTCAGAGTCAGGAAGGTTTGGTTTCAGACGATACCTGACTCAGTTGCTGCGTGACCCTGGACAAGTAATTTATCCTTTCAGTGTCCTAGACAACTCTCTGAGGTTATAAATTAAAGAGAAGTTGCTAACCTGCTTTGGTAGAGAAACTTCTCTAGGTGTTCCCTCCACTGAAGAAATCACAGGTTTTAGCAGAAAAAACAAAAATTGTTCGTGTTGATTTGTGGCAAGCATTCTAGAATGGGTTTTGAGATTGCTTACAAAGGGAAGCGCTGCTTCAAATCACCAGGAACAATGAATCATGTCCATCTAAGTTCATTTCCTTTGTGGATGGCATTATTAGAATGGAAGATCAGAGGAATGTCGTAGCTAGTGGTTTCTCATCTTTTTTTTTTTTTTGCTGGGAGGACCCTTTGCAATGTCCCCAAAGTTGGAAGACTCCAATAAAACAGCAGTTTTACTCCTAGCATACTTTGAGAAAATATGGATTTGTAAAAAGGTCTGTGGACTCCTTGCAATAACCGTGTGATTCTCCAGGGGTCCTCAGCCTACAGTTTGGGAATAGCTTTTCTAGATGTAGGATAGATAAATTTCAATCAAGGCATTTGATATTAGTGAGGCAGAAAATATTTGTGGATAATATGGTGAAGGGATATAAATTTAATTATACAACAGTGATACAAATTCATACTGGACTGACCTATAGGATTCCAAGAATGATGATTAATCATTTCGTGCCAACTTGGAGGGAGATCTCTAGTGAAGTACAAAGGAGCCCGGTCAACTTGACAAGGTTAAAAAAGGAGGTCTTTGCTCTGTTTTTGGAGCTGTCATATGTATCTTCACATTTGGAACTTTAATGAAATCTCCTTGATGCCCTGAACACTGTTGACATCATGTCAAGAATAATGAATTGCCTGGACTTAGGAAGACCTGAATTTAAATCTGGCCTTACTGGATGTACAATCGTGGGTAAGTCACTTCACCTTTGTCTGCTTTAGTTTCCTCATCTGTAAAATGGGGATAATAACAGCACCTACCTCCCAGATTTTTGTGTGGATAAAATGAGATAATATTTGAAAAGCAGTTAGCACAGTGCCTGGCACATAGAGGTACTTTGTAAATCTTTGCTGCTATTTATTATTGTTATGGCTGGTGAATATTTGAAGCACATCTTTCAACTTGGTCTTTAAAAAGATAAAGGAGACATATTCATGTTAAAGAGAGACTAACGCTGAGCTAGAAATACAGTGGAAGGGCTACATACAGAGACCATATTTGGGTTTGTGGTACAGGGGGAGCCTAATTATCTGCATGGCACTACCCCAGGGAGCCCCAAGATAGCAGCAGTCGAGAGATAATGCCTGAGTTATGGTTAATAGAAGCAAACAATTTCTTACCCTCTGATAAAACTGAATTATGTGTTCTGTTCAGGTCCTAGGAAAGGTGGTTGATGTTCTATTAACTCCAGCTGCGTTCCTCTTTTGGTGGAGTCTGAACTATAAAGCAGTATTCTAAAATTTTAGGATGGTATTAACCCTTGGGGCTCGGGGTGTAGCTGGGGGAGGAATACACTGTAGAAGGAAGGAGAGTTATTATTTTGATTGTTTATGGGTTGTTTGTATTTTCTGTTTTCCATTGCATGAAGTAAAGCATGTCTCATATTTAATATATTGTTAATCCAAGTGCTTACTTGGGAGCTGGGGGCTCTTTTTTGTTGTTTCAAATACATTTTACTGATTTTTTTTGTTTTTATATCACAATAATTTATGAATATTGCTTTCTTCTGCATCTCTCCCTCCTCTGTCTCGCACCTTACCTATAGAGACTTAGACAATTTTTCTCAGAAAAAAATCTGGGGTGGGAGTAAACTGAGCCAAATTCTGGTGTTCCTATGGGAAACTCAGAGTAGGTGTGTGAGCTGATAAGATTTAAGAGAAGCCCCTAGTGCTGAACTTGGTCCTTATAAACACAGAGCTTTGGTTCTGGGCCAGAGGCTGCATTAAATTTGCAGATGACACAAAACTTGGAGAGATACTTGATACATCAACTAATAGAGTGGGTATCCCAAAAGATCTCAACAAGCTAGAGAGATTGGCAGAAACTAATACAATGGAATTTAATTAGGGTAAAGAAAATATTCTGCACTTGGGTTCACATAATGAACTGCATAAGGTAGAAAAGAGAGATGAGACTTCATAGTATTTTATATGAAAAAAGACCAGAGTGTTGTAGGAAACTGTAAAGCTCAGTGTTGGTCTATAATGTGCTGTGGTAGCCAAACAATCCAAATGAGATCTTCAGTTGAATTAATAGGGTCATAAGATTACAGATGTAGAGATGAAATGGATCTCAGAGAGCCTCAAGCCCTTCATTCTACAGATGAGGAAACTGAAACCCAGGATAATGAGGTCATACAAAAAAGTAAATGAGATACAGGATTTGAACCCGGATCTATTAATGATATATTCATCCAATACTCTTTATTGAACAAAAAAAATTAAAATCATATTGTGCCCTAAGTCTAATTATTATTATTATTATTATTATTACTATGTCTTTGATATTTAGGGAATTTCAAATAACAATTAAAATTCACTATGTATAGGTAGAGGTAAGCTAGGTGGCTTAGTGAGTTCAGAATCAGGAAAACTCATCTTCCTGAGTTCAAATCTGACCTCACATATTGTAATAACTAAAATGGGTTTGGCAAAAAGAATAATTTAAAAAAATTGTCATGGTTACCATTTATAAAAATTAACTCAAGTCATGAGGCTGTTAGTAGCTTTAGTAGTTTTATTACAGCAGGGTAGAAATAGTAAAGGGGGAAATGTAGGAAGGAGTTAGAAAATAATACCCCAAGTCCAGATCTGAGTGCCTCCATACCAAAGAAAGTGTCCCACTGCAGATAGGAGAAGAGCCAAAGAGCCAGTGTCTCTGGCCAGGGTCTCTTCAATCCAAGCGAGTCACTGAAGCTGAACTCCTCAAGCCACCAAAGCCTAATCCAAGGTAGAATTGAATACCTAATAAAGCTGAGCTGCACCAGACTGAGCCACCAAAAGATTGAGCCACCAAAAGACAAGCCACCAAAGACTGAGCCACTAAAAGACTCCCAGAGTCCAAGTGGCTCTCGCTTATTTGCAGTTTTCTCCAGGCATCAACTCTCCCTGTCACATCTCAAGAATAAAAATTTCTTAATTTGCCTGGCACTGTCCAGGGGGCAGTGCCTGTGGGATCCACCTCCTGTCCTCTGAGGGTGGGAACTTTTATCAAAAGGATGATTAAATTAAAAGGGTGGAGCACTCCAAGTACTTGATTGATTAAGTTAAGATAAAAAAAAATTCCCTTTCACACATACTTACTATAACTGGGCAAGTCACTTAACCCTGTTTACCTCAGTTTTCTCTTCTATAAAATGAACTGGAGAAGGAAATGGCAAACCACTCTACTATTTTTGCCAAGAAAACCCCAAATGGGATCACAAAGAGTTGGACTCAACTGAAAAATGACAGAACAACAACGGTATATCAGTACTTCTCACAAGGTAAATCTTTTCCCCATTTTCCCATTGTATATCTATTTGTAATATCTTTAGTGCACATTTGCTGATGTCTTCTGTGGGTTATACAGGCTAAGTGGTTATATAAAAGATACTCAAAGGTCCCCCCAGAAGAGTAGAAAGGGCTCAGGGTTGAGGGAACAATAGGGCAGAGAGAATTTATGGCTAAAGAGAAAGGCTTTAGTTTAGACAAATTTGTAACTTAAAAGTGGACATGGTTTTCAGGTAGCCAAGAAAGGTTATCTTAGATTGAAATGGGAAAGGAGATTAGATTGAGAGACACAGACAAAAAGGCCAGACAGACATACTCATGGATGGGGGCTCCTAAACTAGTCAAGGGAGTAAAATAATCTGCAGGCTGATTCTGTCTGTCTGTCTGTCTCTCCCTCTCTTTCTCTGCCTCCTTTTCTCTCTCTCCTTCCCTCTCTCCTCTTTTAACGTTTTCTTTTTTTCCCTGATTAAAAAGGAAAAGGAAACTCTTACCATCAATAATTAAAATCAAGCAAAACAAATCCCAAACTATGTCTCATTAAACATTTTAAATCCATTACCTCTCAGCCAACTAGATGGCTCAGAGGATAGAGTACTGGCCTGAAGTAAGGAAGACGAATTCAAATGTGGAATCAGATGTAGTTATCCTGGACAAATAACCTTACCTTTTTCTGTCTCATTTTCTTCAGCTGTAAAATAGGGATAATAACAGCTCCTACCTCCTAGCATTGTTGTGAGTATCAAATGAGATAATGTTTGCAAAGCACTAAGCACAATGGTTGGCATGTAGTAAGCTCTATATAAATGTTTATTCTCTACTCATACCCCTCTGACAGGAACTAGATAACTGGTCTTCTAGAATCATAGTTCATTATTGTATTGCTCAGAATTCTAAAATCTTCCAAAGCTGTTTTTATTTATAATGTTATCTTTATATAAATTGTGCTACTAGGTCTGCTCATTTCATTCTGCATCATTTTAAAGGTCTTTCCAGTTTCTTTTGAACCTGTCCATTTGTTATCTCTTATGTTATAATAATATTTTATTGTGTACACAAAACATAATTTGTTTAGCTATTCCCCAATAGGTGTATCTCCTCTTTATTTTCAGGTTTTGGCTACCATAAAAGGAGTTGCTATAAATATTTTTGGACATTTTGAATCCTCTTCCACTTTCTTTGATCTCTTTGGAGGTATAAGCCTTTGTTTCTGTTCAGTTGTATCCTATTCTTTGTAATCCCATTTGGCATTTTCTTGCAAAGATTCTGAAGTGTTTTGCCATTTCCTTTTCAGCTTCCTTGACAGATGAGGAAACTGAGGCAGAGTTAAATGATTTGTCCATTGTTACATAGCTAATAAGTGTCTGAGACCAGATTTGAACTTGGGTCTTTCTCTCCTAGGGTCAGGATTCTATTCATTATGTGACCTACCCACCCAGGTCTAATACTGATATTACTGGGTTGAAGGGCATGAACAGTTTATAGTTTTTGAGAAATAGTTCTAAATTGCTTTGTAGGTGGTTGAACTAATTCATAGCTCCATCAACAGGACATTAATATGCCAGTTTTCTTTCAGCTCCTCTAACATTTTTTATATTCCTCTTTTTTAATGGATGCAAAGTGAAACTCCAAAGTTACTTCAATTTTAATTATTTGAGTTATTAGTAATTTGAAGCATTTTTTTGTCTTCCTTTGAAAACTTCCTGTTCATATCTTTTGACCATTAATCTACTGGGCAGTCTCTTGTATCTTATAAGTTGTTGGTTTATGACTAATTTTTTCCAGATAGCTTTCCTTTTAGAACTCTCTTCAAAGACTGAGAAAATTGAATGCCGGTCAGGTGTGTTTTATACACTGTAATTGTTTATGTGAAGTCCTTGTTAAGTAACCAACAAGTGAACCTACTAGTGTAGGAAGTAAATCATCTCAGTCTTAACAGTCTCATTATAAATGAAACCCAGAGACATGAGAGAGTTGCAGCTAAATGGAAGGATGACTACAGGCTTTTTTGGAAGAGGCAAATAAAGGATCTATCATTGTTGAGTTTCCTCTGTGTATTCAAAAACAACAAGAAACATCACTTTTTGGGACTCTTGGTTAACTTGTGGCCCTGTCACCTTATCTATAGACCTTTAGGCTATGCCATCTGACCTTCCTCTGTTCCATTTGAACTTCTTCCCCCCCCCCCCCTTTTTTTAAGCCCTTATCTTCTGACTTAGAATCAAGACTAAGTACTGGTTTCACTGTAGAAAAATGACCAGGGGCTAGACAATTGGGGTGAAGTGATTTGCTCAGGGAAACACAGCTAGGAAGTGTCTGAGGCTAGATTTGATTCCAGGACTTCCTGTCTCCAGGCCTGGCTTGATATCCATTGACTTACCTAGCTATCTCAATATTAGGACTTTTGACCCTTTCTGTCCACCTTGATGGAGAACTTCCTTTTTTTATGCTGTCTCTTCTAATTAGAACGTGAGATCCTTGAGATCAAGCACTGTCTCCATTTTTGTAATGGAATCCCCAATGCTTGGCACAGTGCTTGGTACATACTACATATTTAATGAATGGCTTTTTCACTCAGTAGTATGTTAATTCATTAATCTCATCTGGAAGTACTCGTTATAATCACTTACAAAAATATCACTATGAAAATAATTACAGCTTTAGTACCAATATCTGCTGTAGAGGAGATAGAGAAATTCTTTGTAGGCATGCATTTCCTAATTAAATGAATGTTAATTCAGTTACTTTAAGTAGGTTTAGGGGTGGATAGTAAAAATCTGTTGGACATCATAAGAAACAAGAGCAGTCAGTGACTTGAAGACTATATTGAAACTTCAGATATGTAATATAAATAATGTTTTTTAGGACAAGTGAAAGTGCTAGACATGACAGGTACAAAATAATATTACAAAGAATGAAATTGATTCCATTTTAAGACAAGAAATGACAAATTATTAAGGTGAGAGTCATTTTTGATTCATCTCTTTGTACAATCAGATCACCAATTTGTTAGAGAACAGATCAGAATCAATACCAAATTAGAAGAAAGATGAAAAATGAGAAGCTATGAAATGCATTTGAAGCACTTCCAACCTGACCTAATTAAACAAGCTTCTGATTCTGAAAAATGGGAACAGACATCAAAATGGACTATCATCATTTTTAAAGTAAGTTTAGCTGATGTAAATAAATTGCCATAGTGAATTAACCAAAAGAATAGAAACCATCTCCATTGGCAAACATTTGATCTCTTTACCAAGCAGAGATAGATAGTATTGAATGGAAACATATATTTAGAATATAAATGAGTATGCAAAATCTTACAGAGGAAAATGATAGATTATGAGCACTATGACCTCATAAAACAATGAGAAGCAGTTGAAGAAAAAACAGATTTTAGAAAACTTGATCAGGGACCCAACAAAGAAAAATCTCAAGAACATTTAGGGATGAAACTGGAGAAAGTAAAATGGAGACATCATACATGTGAAATATCTATAAATATTACTTTAGTAAGCCCTTTTATCCATTAATGGCAGATGAGTCATCCCATTTGTGCTTTATTTCACTTATATGCACATTATAGGAGGAAATAGAAATGTTCATAAAGGAGGAATGGCTAACCAAACTATGGTACATGATAATGAAATGTGACTTTGCTATAAGAAATGAATACAATGAATATAAACATGGAGGGACTGACATTAACTGATTCAGAGTCAACAGAACCAAAGAACAAGTATCATAGAATAATAAAAAATGCATATAATTATAGAAAACAAGCTTATCTTAACAGAAGAAATGTGAAAAGATCTCTTTCCTTCTTAGATGCCCTTGTGTATGAAATATTGCATTTATTTTCATATTTTTTCCATGTACTGATCAGTTTTGCTCCTTTCTCCCCTTTTCTTCCTCTTTTTCTTTTAAACAAATTCTTTGTTAAATGGGGATAGCTTTCTGGGAGAGAGATGAGAGCAATGATTTTCAGTTGCTTAAAAATTTTGACTTAATATGAGAAAAAACACATCATAACAACCAGAAATAACACAAAGTGGAAGGAACTTAATGAGAAAGGGAAGGAAATTGGAATGGGCAGTGTGTTCGTTTTTTATGAGAGGCCTCCAAGTGAAGGCAGAATGGCCACTTCCAGGTTCAGGTTCAGCTAAGAGTTATAGCTATAGCTATAACTAAGGAAGGGTTAACATGTTCTTTCAATTGGAGGGCCATTATGTTTTCTTTCTTTCTTTCTTTCTTTCTTTCTTTCTTTCTTTCTTTCTTTCTTTCTTTCTTTCTTTCTTTCTTTCTTTCTTTCTTTCTTTCTTTCTTTCTTTCTTTCTTTCTTTCTTTCTTTTTTTCTTTCTTTCTTTCTTTCTTTCTTTCTTTCTTTCTTTCTTTCTTTCTTTCTTTCTTTCTTTCTTTCTTTCTTTCTTTCTTTCAGAGTGAATAGAGACTTTAAACAAAGGATAGATGGAAGATTCCCGTTCTCAGGGATTCAGCCTGGTTGTTTGTCATCTACAAAGTTGGAGGTGAGAAAAGTATAGTCTTTCCTCTTTTGATAATTCTTCCTGGCTCAGAATTGAATTCCCTTGGCCAGAGGCCCCTCCCTTAAATTATAGGGACAATTGAATTTCCCAGATTCTTGTGAGGCCATATACAAAATGGGAAACCAGGAAGAAAAGAGAGCCATCCCCATAGAGATTATGACTAAACTCATTGGAGCTGATGATGTCATTGTGAAAAAATTGTAGAGAGAGAAGAGGGCTTAGGATAGAACCTTGGGATATACCCAGGATTGGGGAATTAATATGGATGACAATACAGTAAAAGAAACTGAGAAGGAACAATCAGGTAGGCTGGAGGAGAGCCAAGAGAAGTTACTATTAAGAAAATCTAGAGAGAAGAGAAGAGTATCCAGGAGAGAGTGGTTAACAGTGTTGAATGTTGCAGAGACTAAGAGGAGGAAAAGAAATAAACATTTATCAAGCATGTCCTATGGGCCAGGCACCATTTGAGATAATATTTAAGATATTTTGAGAGGTCAAGAGGGATGAAAACTGAAAAAAAAAGGCAATCAGATTTGACAATTGAGAGATTTTTGGTAGTTTTGGAAAAATTAATTTTAGTTGAGTTATGAATCCGAAGCCTGTTTACAAATGGTTAAGGAGTAAGTGAGAAGAAAGGAGGTTAAAGTAAAATCTGAATAGATATTTTCCTTGGAGTTTGACTGAGAAATGGAAAAGAAATATAGAATTGTAGCTTGAGGGAATGCTGGAGTTTAATGAATGGCTTTTTTTCAGGATAGGAATCTTGGGTACACTTGAAGGAGTGGGAAAAATACCAGTAGATAAGAAGAAAGGGAAAATTGGAGATAGATTGGGATGAGTTAAAGTACCAATCAGCTACAGAAGACAAGAGGAAATAACATTAAGGATATGCATAAAGTTATTGCCTTTGTTCATTTCATAAGAAACAGGGCAAAGGCAGAGAGGGTAGGTAATGATCTTAAGAGGTTTTTTTAGATGAAGATACAAGGGAGGAGAGGAAGATCACAGTGAATTACTTTAGTTTTCTCAGTAAAGTATGAGGTGGTGTCCTTAGCTGAGAGGTTGGGAGAGAAGAGAAGGGTGAGCAGATTGAGGAAGGAAGAAAGGGTTTCAAATAACTTTTGGGAAGGGTGGGATAAAGAATCAAGTAGTGAAGAAGGAATAAAAGGATTGGTTTCTGTTGTGGAGGCTCATTTAAATGTAGATAACCTAAATTTGTAGAATTAGTGGAAGAGGTAGAAAGGGGGAGTAATCCAAGATTGGATTTTGAAAAGGTATGACCAGTGATGCAAAGGAACAAAAGATCTGAGAGTAGATGATTGGGTAGATTTGAACTATAAGGTTAAGATCGGTAAACAAAGAAAATGAAGTCAGACAAGGTAAATGACCTGAGAAAATACTGAAAGAAGGAAGGAAATGAGCATTTGCTAAGTGCTTACCATAGATCAGGTAGTGTGCTAAGTTTTTTTTACAGATATTATCCCATTTGACCCTCACAAAATCTCTGGAAGGCAGATATTATTATGCCCTTTAAGGAAGGCATAAAGAGGGATGTAATAAGAGGAGACTATGATCAGGTAGAGGAATATGAAAGTTTCTTTTTAATGGAATAGGAATTCTTGTGGTGAAATCCAAGGTGATTAAGTGGAATGGAGAAGTAGATCATGAGATCTGAGGCAATGAAGGAATTGGGAAGCCAAGATTTTGGGGGGAACAGCAGGGTAAGAGATGGGGAGAAGACAGTGAACCAAGTGCTGATTTCCTTGAGACAGGAGTGTGACTTGGATTCCATTGGATAACAGCATTCTGAGAAAAATTTTAATAGAGTGAATTTCAAAGGAAGAGACTTAACTGAGTGATGGTGGTAAAAGGAGAGTTTGAAAGTGATCAAGGAGTATTTTGATCCCCTACAGGGCCAGTATGATATGGAGTTTGCAAAAAGGTACATTAAATTTAATCTCACATTCAGGCAAGTTTTCTAACCCATCAAGATCTTTTTTATATTTTGACTCCTTTATCAAGTTGTTACTCTTATCTTTCTGTCATCTACAGGTTTAAAAAGTATACCCTCTTTTCCTTTAACCAAATTATTGCTAAAATTTTTCAAAAGTGCAGGACCCAGCACAGATTCCTAGGGAATGCTAGGAGAACCTTTCTTCCAAATTGTTATGGAACTATTAATGACTACTTCTTGTGTATATCATTCAACCAGTTCCTAATTGCACTGCAGTCTAGCCCACATCTTTTTATCTTTCCATGAAAGGGTAGGAGAAATGTTTGTCAAAAATTGTGAAAATTTAGGTAGACATTTTAAAAAAGATAAACTTCAACATTCTTCTGATCTACTAATTTAATTACTTTATCAAAAAATGAAATAAAATAAATTTGGCCATCATCATTTCCTCTTTTAGATGGTCTTTAATTATTTCTTCAATAATACACAGTAGAATTTTGCCAGTAATAGCTGACATTTTCATGATGCCCCAAGGTTTGCAAAGCACTTTACACAAATGATTTCGTTTGAGTCTTAAAACAACTCTATGAAGGAGGTACTATTATTATTCCTTTTTTAATAAATGAAGCAAATGAGGTTCAGAGAGGCCATCCTTTTCCCTACGACTAGCAAATATCTAAGGTGGGGTTCAAATGCAGATCCATCACCATTTATGCCATGCTGTCTCAAGAACTGAAGTCAAGCTCATCAGTTTTTGGAATATTTGCTCTTTTGTAGTCCAGTGTTATCTCTGCTCTTTTCCAAAATCTTTCAATTGTCACAGACAGTGGCTTACCAATGATATCCATTCAGTACAGTGGATATAGTTCATCTGGTCCACGGGGCTTTGAATGCCATAAAGACAGTTATTTCCTTAATTATCTTGGTTATTCCTGTTAGCCACCTTTGTTCTGCTCTTTCTATCCAAAATTAATTCTTGGAAGAGAAAACAGATGTAAAGTAACAAACTACTCTTTCTCTGTTGTCTGATATGATTGCCCTATCTAATCTAAGTAGTATTTCTATCCCTCCTTAGATTCTCTTTTCTTCCCCAATATGGCTAAACATTTCCTCTTTTTGTGTCCTTAGATTTTCTCACCAACTTTTCCTATATCCACAAAATTTTCATGTAACCCTGAAGATATGAAATAGGAACAGCCAGTTTTTTTTTATAACTGATATTCTACAGCAGAACAAATTTTTACAATTACACAATTGCCTGAAAGTTGTAAGGGATAAAAGACTGCTGTGGTTATTTTTTGTAGCAGAGGTAAATGCCACCTTAAAGGGTTCCATTTTGGAGTCTCCCAAAAGGAATTAGGAGGAGCTCAGAAACACATGATTTAGATGTTGTTCCAAAGAAAATCAAATCATGCAGTCTAAGACATCCTTTGTTTTCATTCCTATATAGAGGGATTTTCTTGGGACTCTGACTCAGTAGAACTGAAATTGGTCAGTCTCAAAATCATTCATAGCATCCTACTACTGGAGCTTGTATTAATTAAAAACCTTCCATTAAATTACCATTCCCTCTGAGTGGAATAACTCACAGCTGCTCTTTGCAGGTGCCACATTTCTTTTTATATTGCTCCATCCTATATGCAGTGCTAGGATGTGATTGCCTCATTTCTCTAGACGGTGTCTGGTAGAAGACACCAAATTGAATCTAAGTCTTTGTATTTCTTTCAAGCTTGTTCTAAGTGGTATACATCGCTTTTTACCCATAGTACAATGGCATAGATATTAGTAATTGTCATAATTTGTTTAAAATTTTTAATTGATATTTTCTATCTTTTAAATCATCAGTTATCCCATGTATACTTCTCCCTGTTCCTCTTAGAGAACCATACAATATGACACAATAATCTTTTTTTTTTAGAGAGGAAAAAATAGTCACCACAATGGAAAATCAGAAAACAGGCAATATTTAGCAGCTGTGAACCTCCTACCTTGAATTGTTAATTCTTTGATAATTTAATAAATGTTTCAAAATATTTTTTTAAAGAAAAAACCCAGGGAAATATAAAAAATGCTGAATTCTTTCTCAGAAATCTTTTTGTTCAGACGACATGACCATAACCTGGGTATGCAGGGCATCTGGTAGAAGTTTGCAAAACCATATTCATAGTGCCTAAGAGGAAATGAATGATCTCTCATATATGCAAACTTTGCAGACCTAGAGTGACTACAAATTTTACAGGGTACAATAGAGAATAGGAAGGGTCACAAAACCATGAAAGATCTAATAAGGGCTCTGGGGGTGGCATTGAAAGCAGGGAGCCCGCTGTGTCACCACACCTTGACATATGGAAAGGCTGTATTCCAGCCAAATGGGCTATAAAGTGAAATTCCATATGTGAAGAACTATTTTTACACTGACAAATTGAAAAATTGGAAGTAGTTCAGGGTCCATTGCCATCTTATCGCTGCTGTCTCCTCTTAAGACTACTCAAACCATTGCTACCCTTTTTTTGTAATTCCCATTTTGTTCTAACTCTTGTCACTTCTACATTCTAACTTTTGGCCATAGATTTTTAACTTTGGGCTTTGCTACTGCTGCTGCAAGTTAGGAACTTGGGGATGCTTTAGAGTCAAGAGGGAAAAGGGAAGGAATAGAAATTGGGGAGAGAAAAGTAATAAAACGTAATATTCCTCAGGCATTTTTATGAGCATTGGTGTGCAACCTCAAGGATGATGTTTGATCAAAGGAATGGGTTAGAGACTGCCCCAGGAATGTTGATTACAGTTCTGTTCATGAGAAGTTGGGGGTGGTTGTTGCATAAAAGAAAGAGGGCATTGATCAGGAGGTTTTGAAAGTAGACTTTTGGTGAACTGACATGAACTGAAACTTCATGTGGCACTTTGAAAAAATAGTGATTTTATGGGAGATGGTGGGTGAATGCTAGGGCATGTGTGCGTGTGTGTGAAATCTTATCTGAGAAAAACTGTTTATGGAGATACAATGATAACTTTTGTCCCAGTTCCCCACCACAGTGGGAAGAGATCAATTTAGTAAGGAGAAAACCATGATAAAAACTGTAGGATCTGATTTTGTTTTGCAAGACATCTCCATCATGTGTTTCTGAGCTTCTCCCAGTTCTTTTTGGAAAGAGTTTGCCATGAATTATGGGACCCAGGGCACAGGAACCTTGGCCTCTGTTCTTCAAACTTCCTTGAGCTCTGATAGGTGAGTGTTTGCCTTTCCTTCCTTCCTCCCTCCCTCCCTCTCTTCTTTCCTTCCTTCCTTCCTTCCTTCCTTCCTTCCTTCCTTCCTTCCTTCCTTCCTTCCTTCCTTCCTTCCTTCCTTCCTTCCTTCCTTCCTTCCTTCCTTCCTTCCTTCTTCCTTTCTTTCTTTCTTTCTTTCTTTCTTTCTTTCTTTCTTTCTTTCTTTCTTTCTTTCTTTCTTTCTTTCTTTCTTTCTTTCTTTCTTTCTTTCTTTCTTTCTTTCTTTCTTTCTTTCTTTCTTTCTTTCTTTCTTTCTTTCTTTCTTTTTCTTTCCCTTTCTTTCTTTCTTTCTTTTCCTTTCTTTCTAAAATGTTATTTAATTAATTAAGTTAGAATATTTTCCCATGGTTACATGATTCATGTTCTTTCCCTCCCCCCCCCCCATAGCTGACATGAAATTTCACTGGATTTTACATGTGTCATTGATCAAGGCCTATTTCCATAGTATTGATATTTGCACTAGGGTGTTCATTTAGGGTCTATATTCCCAATCATATCCCCATCGAACCACATGAATGATCATATGTTTTTCTTCTGCATTTCTACTCCCACAGTTCTTTCTCTGGATGTGGATAGTGTTCTTTCTCATAAGTCCCTCAGAATTGCCCTGGATCACTGCATTGCTGCTAGTAGAGAAGTCCATGACATTCGATTGTACCACAATGTATCAGTGTCTGTGTACAATGTTTTCCTGGTTTTGCTCCTCTCACTCTGCATCAATTCCTGGAGGTTGTTCCAGTGTTTACCTTTTTTGATGTGAATCAGGATTCCATTTCAAAACCCTGCCATCCAGCACATACACTGCTACTCCTCCCAATTTCCAGCTTCCCTTTATGTTTGTCTTCCTTCATTAGAATATATACTGTCTTAGTGCAGGGGCTGTCTTGCTCAGCTTGACACATAGTGAGCACTCAAAAAGTGCTTTATCATTCATTCATTTATTCACTCATGAGAAGCTCTCGTGACAAAGTGATGTGACTGTAGTCTACATACATTATGGTATATTTTCCCAATATCTCCCTTATGACCCTTTGAACACTTAAAGTCTTAAATTGATTCAGGCCATCCTTCCCAAGGGTTTGCATGGTAGAAAATGCTGTCTGCTTTTCATATCTGCAAACAGAATAGCACCTTCAGTGTAAGAGCTGAGGGAAGTGAAGAAGCCTCTTAAAAAGCTATTGTCTGAGGAAAACTAAAATTGAAAGTGATCTGGAATAGAAAGTGGTAACTATGGTTCCTGGAATGATTCCTGGGAATAGATGGAACTAATGCGTAAAGAATGAAGATAATCGAAAGTTTTCTATTTAAGGAGGAGTAATGCAGAGGCAAGTGAAAGAATCATATCAAGTCTAAACTTCTGTGTCTGTTATTTAAGACCTCAATAATCTCTCCTTGCCTGGCCTATTTGACTATGCTTTCCATTACATAGTTTGAATCCTCCATTTCAGTCACGCCTGTGTCTTTACTTTCTTCCTTATTCTCAACTTCATAATCCCCTTCTCCTTTCTGAATTGTCCTTTCCCCACCTCTCCCTTTACCCAAATCTAGTCCATTTAAAGACCTGATTGCAACTCTTCCATGAAGCCTCCCCTGTTTAACCCAGATAAATTAACTTTTTCCTTTTCTGTCCTCCTACAGGCACTCACTATCTCTGCCATACAATTTAATATTGTCTCATATTCTCTAATTGCCTCAAGTGTAGGAATCTTGTCTACCTGCTGGATAAGTCCTGAAGGGAATGGACTATGTCTTATGCTTCTTCCGATTTCCTTAAGACCTATCATAGTGTTATGCGATGGTAGAAGTAGATTACCACAATTTTCCTCTCTTGTCTCAAAATTTCTTCAGAACCCTGAGCATTGGTTATCAATCTCATTTAATCTTATTAATGTATTATTTGTTTTTAGAAGTAATATTACTATGTTTCATCCTTAGTTTTCATAGAGGACCAATGACATCTAAGGGAGATATATTTTCCTTGGCTGTGAATTGGGTTTATTTATTTTTAAAATTTTATCTTTATTTTATTCAAAAAACAAATTTCCACATAAGTTTTCCAGTTATATGATTTATGTTGTCACCTTTCCCTCTTATCTCCCACCCTCCTGGAGTTGACAAGCAGTGAATTGGATTTAAGTGAAATAGAGTTGCACAAAGTCATTAGCCTCATTTTCTCTTCAACAGTCATCGAATTCCAGTGGCAAGACAAAAGTCAAGATGACTGGTGATGGCCTGGGATACAGTGGACGACCTCAGTGTGTTTGATGTCCAACCAGGATCTAACAGCACCATAGCACCTGCTTCAGTGACCTTCATGACCATTGGACCAAATTGTTCTCATCTGCCCATTCAGCCAGGAGAAGTCTTCACATGCTTAGAGCAGATACCCCCTAACTCACTGAGGAGTCTGAGGCCAGTCAGTGTTCATTTTTCGACTTAATTTATTTTCAGAAGCAATATATATATATATATATATATATATATATATATATATATATGCTTTAACTATGACTATTTGGAGACATTGCTCACTGTTTTTCGCTGGAGTGTTCACTGTTTTCCTGGGGTAAAAAAAAGAAATAACTTGAGAGGAAAGCATGAGAAGAGAAGGAATGAGAGAAATTGTAAGTAAATTTAAAAAATGCATAGCAGTAAATTGTGTTGATATTTTAGAGAATCTTTGGTGTTTTAAATTCTTATGAACAGCTAAATCATAGGATCACAAATATAGAGCCAGAAAGATTCTTGGAGGCCTTCTAGTCCAAACTTCTCATTTTGCAGATGCGGAAAAAGACACCAAGGGGTGAGTTGAGCTGCCCATATTCACAAAGGTAATAAGCACCAGAGCCGGTATCTGGATATCGGTCTTGTGACTCTGAAATCAGAACTCTTTGCACTGTACTACCTGATCTCAACCAAGTAATTTAGAATTACTTTTTAAAAATAGAAACTTTATTCGTGTGCATCCCGTGCATAATACATACAGTTCAGAGACATATAGTATCCATATGTATCCATATTTTTATAGATAAGCATTATGAATGGAGCTGTGAGGAAGGTGATTTATAAATTTTGAAGGACTATATAAATGTGAGCTATATAGTATGTGACAAATAATATACGATCTGACAAGAAATAATATAATGTAGGGATAGGGATTAGACCTGTGGTTTTGTTAGCCTAGGGATGCCCTGGGGGAGGAAACTCTTTCTTTTTATGCAGGCTTGTCAATCAATCAATAGAGAAAATCAATAAGTAAATAATTAAAATTCTTAAGTGCCTACTATGTGTCGGGCACTGCACTGGGCACTGAGTATGTAAAGAGAGGCCAAAGATGGAACTGCTCTCAGAGACTGCAATCTAATGAGAGAGACAATATACAAACAAATATATAGAGGATAAATAGGAAATAATTAGCAGAGGGAAGACACTTAGGTCTAGAGGGATTGGGGAAGGCTTCCAATGGAAAGTTGGATTTTAATTGAGGCTTAAAGAAAGTCAAGGAGATCAGAAGTCTGTGTAGAGGAGGGAGTGCATTTTAGGCAAGGGGTCACAGACAGAGAGAATGCCCAGAGGTGAGAAATGAAGTATCTTGTTCATGGAACAATCAGTTGGCTGATGTCACTTGTTCACAGAGTATTTATTCAGGAGAAAGGCGTAAGAAGACTAGAAAACTAGGAGGGGTGGGACAGATTATGAAGGGCTTTGAATGCCAAATAGCATTTTGTATTTGTTCTTGGAGGTGAAAGGGAATCACTGGAATTTATTCAGTGGTGGAAGGAGTGTGTGTGTGTGTGTGTGTGTGTGTGTGTGTGTGTGTGTGTGTGTGACATGATAGGACCTGTGCTTCTTTGAAATTTATCTTAGAAAATTGCTTAGAGCACCAAAAATTTAAATGATTTTCTCAGAGTTTCACAGCTAGTAAGTGTCAGAGGTGAGACTTGAACCTCCTACAACTCCTTAGTTTTGTTGCTAGTTGTCCATAGCCTCCCTGACACTCCCTCTCTATAATACAATATATTCTATTTGGCGGAACATAAGACAGCACAATGCAATATAACATAACATGATATAACGTGCTCTATAATAATACATTACATGGTGCAATAGTGTTATCAAACACACAGTACCATACATAAAGATCACTGGAGCTGGAATTCTGGAAATCTTAGAAATCTTAGAAAATCACATATTAACATTAACATTATTTATATTTTATTTGTGGGGGCAGGTAGGTGATAAAAATGGATGAGGTGCTGGGTCTGGAGTCAGGAAGACCTTATTAGCTGTGTGATCTTGGGCAAGTCATTTAATCTTATTTGGCTTAATTTCCTTATCTGTAAAAATGAGCTGGAAAAGGAAATGGGAAACTAGTTCTGTATTCTTGCCAAGAAAACCGCACATGGGGTCATGAAGAGAGAGACACAACTAGAAGGACCAAATAACAAAAAATCGTATTACATTTTTATTTATTTTGTTAAATATTTCTGAGTTACATTTTAATCCAGTTCCTACATATTTTGAGAATGTTGATTGTAATTATAGGCATGTGCTTGACATCTCTGTGACATTGTATGATATAACAACATAATACGTTATAATATATTTTAAAATACAGCATGATATAATGGATGGAGTCCAAATGGTGTGGGTACAAGTCTTGTCTATGGTATACACTAACTGTATGATCATGGGCAAGTTATTTAATCTCTTAGAATTTCATGCAAATATCCTTAACCTATCAGTTTATAGACAAGTTGTCAATCTGCATAGATGGAGAGAATTTCCATATCAAGAATTCTCCAATACTGATGAGATTACAGGTTCCTTTTCCAGGAGGGGAAAAAGAGACCAATATTATAATATCATATGTAATAAATTCAGCACAAACATTGGGGCAGAAGGTGGTGCAGTGGATGGACCTGGAGTCAGGAAGACCTAAATTGAAATCTGGCCTCAGACACTTATTTGTGTGACTCCATACAAATCACTTAATCCTATCTGCCTCAGTTTCCTTATCTGTCAAATGAGCTGCAGAAGGAAATGGCAAACTACTCCAGGATCTTTGCCAAGAAAATCCCAAATGGGGATGCAAAAAGTCAGAAATAACTGAAATGACTGAATAACAACAATAAAAAATATTACAAAAGCCTGAATATTCAGCTCCCACTTTTGACCAGACACTCTGATCTAACTTTTGCTTCCTATTTTCTCTCATCTCTGACCCATTTCTGAATTCCCCTCTCTGTAGCCTAGGACCTCGGTTCCCAGATTCTCCAGTCCAGGCTCATCTGCTTTCACCTGGCCCTAGTTTCAGGCTTTGTGCTGCCAACTCACTACTAGACTCTATTTCTCAGTTCAAATTGCCTCCTTTGTTCTGATTATATACTCACCAGGCAATGTTCTGTTAACTAATTCAGTCTCCTGGGTACCTTGATACAGAAAAGGTTGTGCCCTGGATAATGGATACAATGATTCCGGCTAATGGAAAGGTCTATCTTCTATTTTAAATTAATAAGTTGACATTTTGGTTTCTTGTGAGTTTGGTTAGCCTCCTAAATGTCTTTTCTAAAATCAGTTTCGTGTGAGTTTGGTTAGCCTGAGTCAGTCATTCAGAGTCTGATAAATTGATAAAATATAGTTCTTGAATCTAAAGGGGTGAGAGAGATCTTCAAGACATGCAAGTGAAGGGAGTCCATAAGATTTGATATGGTAACAGCAAGACAGCTGTTGCCCATCTGGCATGATAGAAGCCAAAATTAGAAGGGATTTTAGAGGGCATCTAGTTTCACCCCCACCTGAAGTGTGAATATACTCTATAACATTCCTGAGTTGCCCAGACTCTGTTTGAAGACTTCTGATGTTAGGACACCCATTACCACTTTTGTCCATTTAATTTGGGATAGCTCCAGTGGGAAATTCCTCCTTATATTGACCTGAATTCTATTTCCTAATAATCTCCACCCATTGTTCCTTGATCAGATCTCTGGGATCAACCTAATAAATAAAGCCATACTTCTTTGATGTAACCTTTTGAACATTCTTGAAGATAGCCATCAGGCTCTCTAAAAGTTCTCCAGGCTAAACATCCTCAGGTCCTTCAACCTGGTCAAAGGTTCCTTATCCCTATTAATTTCCATTCTATGGATTAATTTTATTTGTTGGAGAGGAGATTGAAACTGAAATTAAAATGAGAAAGAAAAAAAACTTAAAAAAAAACTCAATTGTATGGCAGTTTAAACTTTCTATTGTTCTTTTAACTTCACAAATAAATTATTACAAAAACTCAAACAAAACAAACAAAAATAATTGTATCAGTACTCAATTAGAGCTGGAATCTTATTGATTTTCTCTTCACTACCCTCAGCTTCTCTGATTGTAGGGTGTAGAAGGGAATTCCATACTTCCATGTAAGGAGAGACCTCAGCTCACTTCTCAGATTGCATTACTTTGGGATTTCTCTGACTAATTTCTTAACTATCTTGCCATGTCAGATACCTTTCCCCTCTCTTTCCTTCCTATCACTTTTCAGTTTCCTTTTGAATGTTGCTTTTCTCCATTAGATTATCAATTCTTTGATGGCAGAGAATGTCTTTTTTTTTTTGTTTGTATTTATATCCCCAGTATGTAGCACAGTTCTTCACAAATAGTAGGTGATTAATAAATGTTTGTTAATTGATTGACTTAGAAATTCCTTTTTGTGATGGAGATTACAGCTCACCCCTGGCTGACCATTCTGTGCATTTTTTGTCTAAGCCTTTCCAAAAATTGTTTGAAAGTTCACCCTAAGTGAACTTTTCCTGCTTTCTCCTGATACCAGTATGAGTAGAGCATTCTGCCATCCCTCTTATTCTAGCCATGGTCCTTCTAATTTTTCCATTTATATATTTCTTTGATGATTTTTTAAACTTCTGTTTCTCTTTGAATTTTCCCATTGGCTATATATTGCAGCCACTCACACTTACCATGCCTCTTTTTCATCACCCTCTGGGTGATATTAATTTTTTAGTTCTTTGGAGATAGTTTTGTCCCATGTTTTGCTGCTATATATCAGTACTATATCCATGTTAAAAAGATAAATTTTAGCTTCTATAGGGAGCTTGAAATCATTAAAAGGACTTTGCAATTTCCTGAAGGCATCTATCATACTTTAATCCTCCTGTTCAATGCTATCCCAGTGGATTGTCTCTCTGAAGTATCTGCCCAAGATATGTATATTGATGCACCAACTTTATTGTTATACATCTATCTTCATAATCTGAGTGATACACATTCTTCATTCACTTTTTTCTATCAGGCCAAACTTTCTTGAGTAGTTTCTGGTTTCCTTTAGAAGGCTCTGTGATGGTGTTATGATGATGCATTTGGCACCATGTTATTTCTAAATAGCATCTAGAGGACCTCATCATCCATATGGAATACTTTGTAATACCTCTTTTATTTGAATTCTTTGCTGGGTCTTTTCCATCATAGTGGAAAATGCCATTGTTGAGCATACATTTCCCTGTTTTGTGTCTCACCTGATTATGATCAGATGGTTCTTGAACATGGCTATTTTTGTTACATATTGCAATAAATCTTAGATGAATTTGATGTATAGATAGATGAGAGATACCATGTTGAAAAAGAGCCTTTTAGCCAATTTTGCTTTATTAAATCAAATCAAATTCTTTTTTTATGATCAATAAATACTAAACACACTGGAATCTAACATTCTATATTTCATTCAATTCTGAAATATCACTTGTTAAGGCCTGCTTGTTCCTTATTCATTCCATCATTGTGAATGCCTTTGAGTTGTATATGGATAACTCACAAAGATTTTGTATAGATGTGAAAATAAGGTAATATTAACACTTCTTCAGTCTTCTTTTTGGGTATTAATAAAGTTCAAGATTTCCCCCAAACCTTTAGTATATTCCCTTCAGAAGTAGTCAAATAGAGTATATGCATTGTGCTAAATTAGAGGACTTTACCATTTCTTCATAGAATTCTACCTTTTCTTTCTCAGAAACTGATGTTGGTGTATAAGTTGTGATTATTTTCATGGTGTTTTTTCATAAATATTTATTATCAGTACCATAATATGAGATGACCAAATATCCAATGAAATAATGTTTTTTAAATTACCCTTTAGAATACAATTATTTCTTTGTGAACTATATTTCCATTTAGCTACAACATTTTTCTTCTAGTTTTGATTTCCATAAAAACCTACTTTGATGCCTCATTGCAGTATGGAAATTACTTGAGCTCTTCAAGGCTGTATCAGTGGAATATAAGCTTTGGCAGGTACTAGCATACTGGAAAGCCTTCAAGGATGACCTCAGCAATACACTGAATCTATTCTCTGAGGACCAGCTGAAATACAAAGGAGCTACTCATCAGTAGTCTGGCCACTCAGTGGTGAAATTTTTGGCTACAGCAATCCCTAAAATAAACAAATAAACAAAACTCCAAATAGTTCTCAGTCTTGTATGTCTCCCATCAGTTTCTACAGTGACAAAAGCAAAGTGGTGAAAAAAAAGACAAAAAGTATTAAAATTCTCAAGGTTTTTTAAGTCATCTATAAGCTTTAATTTAATAAACTAAATGTGAAATCTCTGTCCAATGTCCAGCGGACATATTGTTGGAGGAGATGAATCACATCAGTGTTTACATTCTTGCCATAAATGAAAGGGGGAGGATGCTTCCAGCCCTATTGCTATGAATTTATGAACCAATGAAACCAGGAGAGAGAAGGAGACTTGTTCCTACTAAAAACATAGTGTTTGAACTGATATCAGTGATCCAAATTCAGTCTCATTGGGGCAGAATATCAACTAGATTATCATCACCTTCCTTTCTTCATTCTACTTTTACATTCACTTTTTTGGTGAACATATTACATTGTTGACTTTGCAGGACATAAAAAACCCTAAGTCATATATGTATACATATATTATATATCGTATATACATTTATATATACATATACATACACTGCCAGGAACCATATGATATATGCCCACTCAAATATATATGTATATGTATATCTATCTATTCCTCTTAGACTTGTATTTTTGATATTTTGAACCCAATAGAACTTTAGTTTTTTTCCCATTATATTTCATCTTATATATTTATAAATTTTATTTATTGGTTATATTAAAATTTCCAAGTAACTCCCTTCCCTCCTCCCCATTCTAGAGAAGGCATAATTTGACAAAAGATATATGTATGTATAAAACAATGTTATGGTTATTTCTATTTATTGTTTTTTTCTCTGGAGGTGGACATATGTGTTGTTCTTTAAATAATATTTTCTTTGTATACAATATTCTCTTGGTTATACTCCTTTCATTCTTTATAATTTCATGTAGGTCTTTCCATGTTTTTCAAATGTTAACCTGCTTATCATTTCTTACAGCGTAGTAATATATATTCTTACAATGTAGTTATATATATATGTATATAACATTCATATATTACTACTTGCTAGTCATTATTCAATTAATGAGCATCCCCTCAGTTTCCATTTTTTTTTGCCACCACAAAGAAAGCTGTTATAAATATTTTAGATCATATAGGTTTCCCCCTGATAATCTTAGGCAATGAACCTATTAATGGTATTGCAGGAGCAAAGAGTCTGCACAATTTTAAACTTTTTGGGCGTAATTCCATATTGCTCTCCAAAATGGTCAGATAAATTCATAGTTCTACCAACAGTGTATCAGTGTTCCAATTTTTCCACATCCCCTCCAACATTTGTCATTTTGCTTCTTTTAGACAATTTTAGTCAAGGTGTGAGATGATATTTCCAATTGTTTTGATTTGATTTTCTTTAATCAATAATGATTGATTGATAGATTGAATCTTATTACATTTTGACTCTTATTCTAACCTATCCCCTCATAGGTTCACATAAGCTTCACATAGCACTTTGCTTTGAAAATTTCAAATGAGCCTATCATTTTATTGTATATCATGATGTCTTATCCCACTACAGATTGTAAATTGCTTGAGGGGAGAGACCACATCCTGTCTAAACATTTCCTGCCCCCCCCCAATAACTAACATGGTGCTCTATTGAACATATGGTAAGTGCTTAATAAATATTGATTGTATTGTATTCCCTTCCTCATCTGTATCATGATTTTCAAACAGTCAATCTTTAGACCTTGGTTTAGGTTTTCCTCTTCCCTCTTAGAAATCTTTCCCTCTCTCCTCAGAATTCTTTCTGGATAATTACTTTGATTTTGTCTAAGTACTTTTAAATCTTTTATTTTTTAAACAGAATATGTGGCAGAACTCTACCTGGCACCCCTATACCCCTTGAGGCTGATAGCATGCCTGGTTAGAGATGTTTATAGCACACAGAATTTTAAAGGGAATTAGAGCAGGGGACAAATGATGATCTAGCTCAAGACATCTTGGTTATACATCTTAGGCCACTGACCTTCAAATGTGCCCTAATAAGAGGGAAAGGCTATCTTTGTAGAGGAGGAAGAGGAGGAGGAAGAGGAGGAGAGGGAGGAAAAGAAGAAAAAAGAAGGAGCAGCAGCAGCAGCAGCAGCAGCAGCAGCAGCAGCAGCAGCAGCAGCAGAAGAAGAAGAAGAAGAAGAAGAAGAAGAAGAAGAAGAAGAAGAAGAAGAAGAAGAAGAAGAAGAAGAAGAAGAAGAAGAAGAAGAAGAAGAAGAAATTATGAACCATTTTTTTCTGGCTGTTCTCTATGCTTGGACTTCTCTCCTTCCTCACCTCTTCCTCTTGGCTTCCTTGAATTCTTACAAATCTTAATTAAAATTTCACCTGCAAAACACCTTTCCAGATTCCCTTTAATATTAGTACCTTTCCTATCTTGATTATCTTCTATTGATCCTGTATATATCTTGCTTATATATAGTTTTCATGTTATCTCAATTATATTGTGAGCTCTTTGAAGACAGGGATTGCCTTTTACTTTTCTTTGCATCCACAGTGCATAGCATTGTTCCTAGCACATAATAAGGAAATGAATGCTTGTTGTTGGAAAAGAGATTAAGAATTATCACATTTACTGGGATACCCCATGATAGCCTCCATTCCGTTTGCTTATGTAGTAATAACTAGGAGAGGTATCCTAAGGTTCAAAGACGAAATTTATTTCACGTAACTTTCCATATTTGTTATAAGAAAATTATTTTTCTTTTTTTTTCCTACACAGTAGGGTGTAGGGTAGGAGGTTGGGAGGGAGAGAAAATATATTTCTGTTTTAAAAACAAAAAGGAAGAGAAAAAATTTCTATAGTACTTTAAACTAGTCATGAATTAATTCTACATCTTTTCAGTCTCATGAGTAGGGGTCCATCTAAAACCTTTTCACCTTCTTTTTAAGTAAGGAATAATATACACGAAGTAATTTATGATCACTGAAAGAAAAACAAAATACAGTTCATCAGCTAAATGGAACTGTTCCTTTGCTTTTCCTGCCTCCTGATCCTCAAATCTTCAGGTTTTTGGTAGCTTTCCTGTAAAAGAAATAAGAATGTATAGAACTAATATCTAAATTGCTTCATTATATGAGAAAAAATATTTTCAATTAACCCACTCAACAGGCTTTTGTTAATTGCTTTTGTATAGGTTATGGAATGTTGTTCAGTTGTTTGAGTTGTGTCCAACCCTTTATGACCCCATGTGGTGTTTTCTTGGCAAAGACACTAGAGTGGTTTGCCATATTCTTCTCCAGCTCATTTTACAAATGAGGAAACTGAGACAAACAAGATTAAGTGACTTGCCTAGGGTCATATAGCTAGTAAGTGTCAGTAGCTACATTTGGACTCAGATCTTTCTGACTCCAGGCCCATGCTCATACACTGTACCATCTAGCTGCCCAGGTTATAGAATGGTGTGTCCCATTTTTCTGATCCTCCACATTAAATCTATGGTTTTATTGCTATTGCAAGGAAAACATTCCCTTTAAAAATCTTAGCTTTAAGTTTTTCCTAAGGGGTTAATCCTGTAAGATAGTTTCTAATTGTTTATTTAACAGCTCTGGTTAGTCTGCTGAAATATTTGTTTAGCATCTTCTGTAAATTTTGTATTGTGAGAATCCAGATTATCTTTCCCTGAGGATCATTATCAGGGTATATATTTTTTCCAGTAAGAGTGTGACATTCTGTATAGAAGATTTCCTTTCAGTGGAGGCATGCATGTATTATAATGATGTGCATTTAAAAACAGTTGCTTTATTAGTAATTGTATAATCTACTAAGGTTGACAAGGATGACTTGAAATCCTAGGAGTTCTTTGGAAGGAAGCTTTGATTTTAATATCGCTATTATTATTGCTAACATAATCATGACGATGGGTTTTGTAAATAGTGTGAAAAACTCTCAATCATTTAGGCTGAAGAAGAGGACTGAAATCTCTAGTCCATCCCAAACTCCTTAGTTAATCATTTTGGACGCCTTCTCTCCCAAACTTTCAGCTAGAGTGGCTAACAAGGAACAAAACAGACTGCTTTCAATCTCATCTGCTTTTGTTTCCCCTGCTCACTCTCTGGAGAAGAGGCTAATGAGCAGTGAAATGACCAAAACCCAAGGAGCCCGAGGAGAAGAGGTAAGGGGACTGAATTGTCTAGCAACTGTGTAATCAGCCCCTGCATTATGGAAAATTGATGGTTCTGATTTACTAAGACCTCAGTGATACATAGTTCCTAGAAAAACTGATGGGTGAATTTCTCCTGGAGAACAGGAGGCTCTGTTTTGTTTTCAAGGATGTCTACTCTGCCTTTTTGATTGGAAAAGTGCCTCTGAATAAGGCTTCTTCCAAAGCAAATAGCAGAAGATAAATGTTGATTTGAAAAGCATCACAAACCTGTTTGTGTTTGCAGTGCAAGTGCTGACACTGTTTAACCTGGTAGCAAGCTGTTGCCCAAGCATTTTTCAGAGGATAATTAAAAGACCAAAAACAGAGCAGCTTAGATGCACCAGAACCAATTAAACTAATATTTTCTTTATGGAGAGTGCTCATTTCTCAAAATTCAAGCCCAGCAAGCACTACCCATCAGAGTACCTCTTTTTCTATTGCCAGCATCCTGGATGCTCCTAAGAGAAGCCGTCATCATCATGTCTAGTGGTTGTGGCAATGACAGAGGTTTGAAATATATTGGCTCCTCTCCCTTTTGCTTGAGTGCTGCTTTAATGATCTGAAGAAAAAAAAACTAGCTATTAAAATACTAAAGAGAAAAGTGTAAGAAGGAGCGAGGCACTTCCTCTGATCATTGCCTTAGTCACAAAAGCGGTGTGGACATGCTTTCTGATGTTTCATCAGCCACACAAGTGCACAAGCATCTTCCCCACAGGGATGAAAAAGCTACTTGAGACGGTCTTTTCTCTAGAAACATTCTCTCCTGGCATAGCGAAGAGGACTGTGTAAAAATGCTGGAAAATGTGAGGTCAATTAGGGCGTGTGTGTGTGTGTGTGTGTGTGTGTGTGTGTGTGTGTGTGTGTGCCATTAATCAACCAGGCTTTTATGTATATTATAATAACACTGTCATAATATTCTGAATTTTAAAAATTCCTTTATCCTCTGCTGAAGTATATAACTCATAGAATTATGAACTTAGAGAGATGGAAGAGACATTAGAGGTCATTTAGTCCAATCTTCTCATTTTACACACAATCTTATTGGTCTTTACAAGTTCCTGGTGAGAAAGATAAGAAGAGGCAGTATTTTCCTCATTTTATAAATACATTAACTAAGTAAGGCACAGAGAAATTAAATGACTGCCCCCAGGCCACAAGTACAATTCTTTTGACTTCAAATCTGGGGCTGTACTCATTTAGGCAATGTTTGTATATCAGTCAAAAGCTGTATAAAAATTAAAAAAAAAAGATAATTTGTAGGAATAATCTACTTGTATTTTTCCTTTAAAAGGATATATTTGGATGACATGATCATAGGTTTTTAGATCAAGAACTTGAATGGACTTCAGAGGTCATTTATCTTCCCCCATTCCCAATTTTTTAAGTTAGGATACTGAGGTTTAAGGAGCTAAATGACTTGCATAGAAAATAGGTATCAGAGGAAGAATTAAAAACAACAACAACAAAACCCTTATATATTTAGAATCAATTGTAAGCATCAGTTCCAAGACAGAAGAGTAGTAAGGGCTAGGCAATGGGGGTTAAGTGACTTGCTCAGGGTCATACCATTAGGAAGTATCTGAGGCCAGATTTGAACCCAATATCTCTCATCTCTAGGTTTGACTCTACTGCTAATTGAGATTGACAGTAATCTGAGAGTGTGTGGAGTTGAGGGAAGCCAAATACAGGCATCTGTTAAAAGCAGAAGATAGGACAGAGATTTTTGATTACTGAAAAGATAGGATGATGTACTATAAATAAGGAAGTTAAATGAGACTTGGGACAATGTGGTGGACAAGGGTTAGGGTTAAGGATAGCTTTTGAAAAAAGTCCTTACTTTTCTGTCTTAGTAACAATGGTAAGACAGAAGAGCAATGTCTAGGCAAACAGAAAAGTCACACAGCTAAGGAAATATCAGAGGTCAGATTTGAACCCAGATTTTTCCTACTTCAGGCTTGATGCTCTATCCACTGTGCTTGCTACCCTGGGTAGCTATTTTTTAAAGTTTAAATTCTGGTACTATTGTTCATTACCTACATTATCACTTAGCTTCTCTGGGTCTCAGTTTCCTTTTCTGTAAAGTGAGAGTATAAGACCAGATGATCCCTGAGGTTCATTCCAATTCTAAATTTATAACCCTATTACCCAGAGATTAAAAATTCTTTCATTTTTTTGCAGTTCTGGCCTGGGGTAATGGAAGAAAGTAAGTTACCAACGCTACAGATAGCCTTCCTCAATAGTTCCCCTAAAATCCTTTCTACAGGTTTTAATTTAAAAAATCTAAAGGTATTAATGTGTTTATTTGTTACATTCAAATTCCCAGGTATCACCTTCTTTCCTTCCCCTTCAAACACTAGTGAAGTTATCATTTGACAAAAAGACATAGGTATATATAAAACTATGTCTTCCTTGTTTTTGTTTATCAGGTTTTTTCCCCCAGGAGGTGGACATAAACCAATCTCATCTGTAGCAGTAGAGGAGGAAGTGGACCTCATGTGTAGAGAGGGGTCCACATGGGTATCAATGTTAGCTTAATGAGTGGCTCAAAGCAAGTAGAATAGATAATTCTAGTCATCTTCCGCCTCCCACATTTCTCCAATCACTGTCATTTTTTGAGGAAGGGAGACCCCAAGCTCTGTATCTGAGGCTTGACTCCTTTCCCTCTTAATAACCATTCCACAATGAATACACATGTGAAATAGCAAAGAAGGACCGCTTATTCAAATCATAGCAAAACAGAAATCAGGAAAGTTATAAATAGGAGAATATATGCCATACAACATATAGTGAGGGAGCTCTCCTATTGGGAGCAAGAGAGATGATACTGAATCTTACTCAAAAGGAAACTCTAGAATATGTCTCTAGAACAGCATGGTGGAGATGGACAGCTCCTCTCATGTCTTCCCAGTGTTTTCCTTCTGCAACCTGAAGTGGGGTTGACTTCTTCCATCTTCTCTCTTGCAATGGGAAGCTGACTCTGTGCTATGATCAAAGAATACCCTGGCTTGAAGACTCCCTAAAGAGAAGGACTGACCCCAAGCACTGAAGTTCTTTCCCATCACCAATTCTTACTAGGCTCTTTGGGAAGGATATTCATTTTCATTGATGAGAGAGTTTCATCCCAATGGACTTTGGGATAGGAGTAACATATCTTTCAGACTAATCAGGGGGAATTCACTGGCTAGGAACTGGGAGAGGCAACAAACAGATTCTCCCAGGCCTTCAGGTGTCTGAGCTTTGGTTTAGAGCAAGCTCAGAGAGCAGTGATCTGCAAGTGCATTTGGCCCCAAAGCAGAGGAGAGAATGATTCCGTCGACTCTCCAGATTCTGCTTTTTGGCAGTATATGTTCCCCAATTATTGGGTCTGAAGGACAATAAACTTAAACTTAAATCTGATTCTGTTTCAAAGCTGTCCCAGGTTTGTGTGTTCTTTTCCTTCTATTCTCAGGTCTTTTGGACTTTTGTCTTGCCACTAGACTTTGATGACTGCAAGAGAAAGCAAGGCTAAGGAATTTGCTCAAATCTGCCTCAAATCCAATTCATGTGGAAATCAAGACATTATCCACCATCCACTATTTTACCCCACCATGGTGATGTCAGTGGTCCTCTTAAAAAATGAAGGATGAACAGCAACAGCCACAAGATTAAGTCTTTGTTAAAAGAGATGACCTTCTGGGGAGGGATCCCCCTAATTCAATTCATAAATGTAGGTGATATAAAAAACAAAAGATTAAGGAAAGTGAAAGTGACTGTCAATGAAAGGGGCTTCTCTTGGATCATTGGATCCAGGGACATGCTTGTCAGACATCACCCTCAACATCATAAACTAGAGAGGTAGGGTCATTGACTACAGGTGGTCGAGTGGACTTGAAGCCAGAAGAAATGGATTTGAAAGGTCAGAATAAATGGGCAAGATTCCTTCCAAGTTTATAATTCTGTGATAATAGGTCAGAGATATCAAAGAAACAGACATAATGGAACTGAGAAACTAAATGATAAAATCCATATAGGTGAGATCAGAGGTGAGTTAGGACTTGAGTAGCCAAGTTAGAAAATGATCCTTAAGGAAAGGACAGGAGTCTAAAGTATAGAAAGAAGAAATGAGTAAGATGACGGTCAGAGAAAGGCAAAGAGGATGTTGGAATGAGAGCATTCTTTGGTAAAGACCAGAGTAAGGTAATTATTAGATGTGAGGAAAAAAATGAGCATGAATATACAAACACCCCTTGTGCACTGTGAGGCACATAGAAATGATGGGACAATCAGGTTGGGTTGTGGAAGAGTAATTTTTATGAATATTGGTTTTGGAAGGATTTTTGAAGAATCCTAACTTTTTAGACTACCTGCATCAGCACCCCTTCCTTTTGTTCCCCCAGCTATCTCTGTTATTTTTAAGGTTCCTGAGTTTCTCTGCTGGTCAGTGAAAGCCCCAGAAGAATGGCCCTTACTAGTAAATTCCTGGATTGCTACTTATAGTCTCTCCTAGCATGGAAACAGTTTGAGATCTGCTGAAGTAATCCTTGTATGCCTTAAAATCCTCATCAGATCTTAAAATCCTCGTGGTTATAATTTTCCTAGAGAGTAACATAATGTACATACATATAACCTGCCCATTGGCCAGAGGGTGATCTATAGTATTTGCCATCACCTGAACCTCTATTAATTCTATGAATCAGGCCAGAAATACAGTGAGCTGCAGCCTGAGGGCCCATAGGCATTAGGAAAGGATGCAACAAGCCCCAAGATGTCTTCTCCATTGCTGGTTGGTTTATCAGAAATGTTGTCATCCTCATACATCCTCATTACCAATTGTAGGCCCATATGGAAGACCAATAGTATAAGAAGATCAATGACTCGATTCCAAGAACTTCCTTCTTTCATTGGAGCAGCATCATGACTCATACAAATTTCAAAACTTTGATATCCCTTGAAGATCTTTAGAGGTCAACTAGTCCAATCCATTCATTTTATAAATGAAATAACCGAGGCCCAGAAAATTAGGTGATTGGCCCATGATCACATAGGTTTAAGTATCAGAAACAGAATTTGAACCCAGGTCCTCTAACTTCAGATTCAGTATTATTTCCATAGGACTATACTACTTCTTTCACTTGGTCCAATGCCATGAATACAATAGAATAGAAAAATACATGCCATCCCCTTTTATCTCCTCACTCCACCATCACTCTCAACCTCTGGATCTTCTTTCACCATTATTTGAGGACAATAGCTGATAATGTGCAAGTACAATCTAGTTTGCAGACCACTTTTAGATCAAATCATGAGAAAAAGAGACTTTGTTATAAATGCTGTGGACAGTATCTCAGACAGGGCCCAGGCAGGTCTTCTTAAAATTCACCAAATTTCAGGGGTACCCTTGGCACCTCTGGAGGATGATGCCAAATTTCCAGAGCTACCTTGCCTGCCGATAATTCCCAAACTACAACTGAATGATTCCTTTGCATTGGGTGGAATTTGTATGCAACAGGTAGGCAGAAGGATCTGACTAAAGAGATTCTTGGAACGTGTGCTTTACTCTCAACATCACCCAATGTCCTTCCCAAGGCACCCATCTCTAACATAAAAACATAAAGGCAAAGGGCTTGCGCTCAGGATGGTATAAACCTGAACCTACTCTAATTCTCTGTGCAATATGTTATATTGCCTCTAGAAATAAATGAGGCAGGGGGAGTAAAGGGGAGAAATTCTGATTTATTACCATAATATTATTTATATATCTGCAGTCAACTTTTTTTTTGTAATTTAATATTTTTCTGAACTTGAGAAATATCCCTTTCAGTATCAACTTTCCCATCTGGGCAGGAGGAATAATAGAAACCTCATGGGACATCGGAAAGGACAGTTTTCTTCAGGCTTTTCCAAGACTCCAAGAAGCCTGACATTCTTTTTATTGTTGCTCAGCAGGTAAATGCATCCATATTAAGGTCATTTTGGGGATCAGTTCCATCAGGCATTCAGGGGTTAACTTAACTTTATAATGGAGATAATAACAACACTTGCTCCCTAAGATTGTTGTGATCATTGAATGAAATGATAATTGTAAACCACTTAGCACAGTGCTTGGCACATTGGTAGTCATTTGATTCTTTCTTTTTTCTAAATTTTTTTTATTTGATACTTTAAAAAGTTCACCCCTCTCCTTACTGATCTTTTCACAGACCAATGCTTTCTTTATTCTTTAAGAAAACAATTTTTGAAAAAATTAAATAAGCATTTTTTGATTCTTTCATTTGTAAGTTATTCATCTATTTTTACAGACTTAGCTCAAAAGACTTGATATATGAATTTGAGGGGATTTTGATCCTTCACAAAAATTACTGCTCAGTTTGGAGGCTTTCCAGATTGTTTATTACCAATTCTAATACAGTAATCAAGAAAGAATCAGCACATCTTGAATCAGAAGACCTGAGTTAGGATCTTGCCTTGAACACTTATTCCTTGTGTGATTCTAGTCATGTTCCCTTGTGATATTCTGAGAACCATCATCTTCATTCAGGCCTTATCATTTCTTGCCTGGATTATATCATTTGTCTCTCTCCTTTCAGTATCTCCTCTCTCAAATTCCACCCAGCTATCAAAATATTCTTCAAAGAATATAGGTCTAACCATGTTAAAAAAGCCTTAGCACAATGCCTGGCATATAATTGGCACTTAATACATTTTTTAATTTAAAAATTTCCCCTTTATTTTATTGCAGTTTATTTTTTCCAATCTATTCCAATTTACACATAAGTTTTCCAAGATGCCATGATTCATGTTGTCTCCCTCCCTTTTCCCTCTCCACCTCCCAGAATTGACAAGCAATTCCACTGGGTTATACATGCATTATCACCTAAAACTTATTTCCAAATTTTAATAAATGTTTATGAAATGACTGTCTAATCATGTCACTATCTTGCTCAGAAATCTTCATTAGTTCACTAATGTGGACAGGACCAAATATAACCTACTACTATGGCTTTTAAAATCACAGTCACACTCTGACTCCATGTTTCTTTCCAGAGCTGTTTCTCATTATTCCCCTTCATGCTCTTTGTGTTCCAGCCAAACTGACTTGTGGCTATTTCTTGAACCTGCCAGTCCATCTCCTGTCTCTGTGTCTTTGTGGCTTCATATCTTCATCTTGGAATCTTCAGGAGCCTTGAGGACTCAGCCTTATCATCACCTCCTTCCCTGATTAGTCCAATTGGGAATGATTGCTTCTGCCACTCATATGACTGATAGATTATTTTGTATCACCCTTAGCATATGTCTTACTTTCCCTCCCAGACTGGAAGCTTCTTGAAGACAAGGGATTACGTCTTAAAGTTCTTGCTATTCTCTATGGGTCACTGTTCAGTGCCTTTCTGCATTGAAATATTTATTAATATTTATTAAATGAATTCATATATGTTACTGATGAATGGAGTAATTATAGTTAGTGTTCTCCAGTGGGAAAAAATACTGTGACCTGATTTCTGGGCATCTGAAGGCTCAGCTCCCCTAACTAAAGGTGATCTAAATGTACAAATTCACAGATGGATCTGTGTTGCTATGGTATATCAGGTGAAGAGGATAAACCATGAACAAGTTCAATAACAAGCAGGGTCATTATCAGAGACTTGGGAAGAGGGATGGAGGGGAAGCTTAAATCCAAAGGATTTAAGGAGCAGGTCAGTCCATGAGCACTAACAGGATGGGGCAAGACTCTTCCAAGCTTCTGCATGTTTCTGACCTGAGTTGGCTGAAATCTGTATTGCTCCCAGCTTGCTTTTCACCATGCCTGTGCACAAGGGCACCCATGTACATTTACATGTGTGTAGGTTAGAAAAAAAGAATATTTAAAATGCCAAAATTTACTTTACAGGTTATTTTTTAAAATAGCCCTTAAAGCTTCTCAATACATTTTCTTTGACATTTATTTGAGGACATGAGTCTTTTATTTTTGCAGCTCTATTTTCGAACATGTGGGGACATATACTGTATTTCTCCTCTTTGCTCTAAAAACTAGTAAACAGGATTGGAACATGACCAATCTAATAATATTCATTATCTCGTTGACCTTGCACAGTTTTTCCAAGGTTAGTGACAGTGATTTTATTTCTTTAGAATTGACTTGTTTTCAGTAAGAGCTGCTTCTTCTGTCTACCAACATTTTAATCTCCCCTCACTGTCTGTCCTGCTGTAAAATTACTAGTACAGTTTCCCCAGGCAATGACTTTGTGATTTTCTTCTTTTTATTGATCAATAAACAGTTTTAGACTAAAAAACCCCACAGCGAGGTTTAGAAGCCAATTTGGTTCTTGTAAATACCAGCCTTAGAGAAGGAAAGAGGATTGGAAAGAAGAGCCTTCGGCTGTCTTGTCAACATAATGCCAGCATGACCAGTTGAAAAGTGGAAAATTCAGTTAAATGATGAGAACTTTATTTTTGGTCTACTCAATGACCAGTTTGAAATTCTTCCATTGATCTGAGCAGTTATCTTGGGGTCAAGTGGAGAGATCCCAGGTCATCCATCAGTCAGGGATGGGACACTGATATAGTCTTAAGAGTAAAAGATAATGGGAACAGTTAGATAATACAGTAGACAGAGTGCTGGATGTGGAGTCAGGAAAATCTGAGTTTAAATTCAGACTTTGACACTTATTACCTCTGTGGCCTTGGGTAAGCATAACCTATGTTTGCCTCAGTTTCCTGAAATGCAAAATGAGGATAATAATAGCATGTACCCCCCATAGTTAAAGTAAGGCTCAAATGACACAATATTTATAAAGCACTTAGTGTAGAGCCTGACCCAATAAAGGCTATATACATTTTAACTATCATTTAAAAACATCCCTCTAAATCACTCTATATTTGTTTTTCAGTTTCATGGCTAAAGGTCTTATCTTCCCATCTAGATTTTAAATTTCTTGACTTTCTTTAATATATTCTCTATTTCCCCACTAGTGCCTGATACCACATTGGATAAATAGCTGATAGTCATGAAATCTCAAATGAATGAATGAGTGAATGAATGAACAAATGACATTAATAAATTATCTTGAAAGCTACCACTAGATAAGGCTGATTTGGATATTCCTAATAGGTTAGGAAGAATACTATAGCCTCTCATCTTCTGAATTTTTTTTTCCAGATCTTAGAAAATAACTTTAAAAATAAATTTGGAAAATAAAATGATAATTTTCTGATCCAACGTAATCAGTTGTAATTAAGTATGTAAGATAATTTGTGAGTTGTATTGATAACGTATGAGTGGGCACATTTCAAGCTCACCCAGCAGAAACTTGCAGCAGCAATGAGGGAATAAGTAGCATATCTTTTTTTTTTTTTGCATTCAGAGAACTTCAATTCAGTTTCAAAAGGTCCAGGATTTAATCTGTAGGTATTTTCCCCTCTGACACAGATGGCAACTTCTTTACTCCTAATGTATTGATTTTATATGATGATCTTGCCAAATCATTTGATCACCCACTAGCCAGCCTTCTGGTGATGAGATTGTTCTACAGACACATAGTTCATTCCTGGGCTCATGCTTGGAGCCCTTCTAGTTGTTTTGTTGTTCAGTCATTTTTCAGTTAAGTCCAATTCTTTGTGGCCCCATTTGGGATTTTCTTGGCAAATATATTACCATTTCCTTCTCCAGATTATTTTTCAGGTGAGAAAACTGAGGCAAATAGGTTTAAGCAATTTTCTGAGGATCACACAGCTTGTAAGTGTCTGAGGCCACATTTGATACATTTGATCTCAGGTCTTCCTGATTCCAGACTCTGCATTCTATCCATTGCACCACCTCACTGCCTTCTAGTTTGGCAGCACCTGAAAAAGGTTGAATTCTGCCTTTGAGAACCCAGGGTCACATCCCCTCTAGCATATGATATGAGAGAAGAGCTTTAGTGGAGGACTAGACATATTAATTTAGAGTTTTAGAACCTTAAGATCCCTACAACTCAAATAATGCAGTCCCTCACTCTACTGAGGAGGAAATTGAGACCTGGAGCTATCAGGGACTTGTCCAAACTGACCCAAACTCAGGCTAAGGGAATCTCAGACTCAGTAGTCTTCCCAGGTCCTCATATAGACTCTTAGATAGAGTTTAGATGTAAATTCCAAGAGAATGGGCTGTTTGTTGACTTTAGTTTGTCTGGTACAATGAAAATAGATGGAGTGGTTGTTGTGCTCAATAGTGGCTGCTAGAAGGAAAACTAACATTCCTTTTGTTGGGTTTGCTTTCTTGGGTGGCTCTTTACACCTTTCCTCAATTCTTACCCCTTAATCTCTTTCTCCCATGGCAGAGAGAAGGGTCAAGAAAGAATATCCCAGAAAGATCAGGCACCTAATCTCACAAAAAGCTTTTGTCCAGTATTTGATCCAGTAGAACACAAGTTCCTTAAGGGCAAGGACTGCTTTGCTTTTTCTCTTTGTGTCTCTAGTGCAGGATTGGTGAACCTTTTCCCAGTTCCAGTGCCCAGATGGCAAATTCAAGAAGTTTGTGAGCCCCCAGATTACCAGAGAGGGCTGAGGGAGGAAGTGCTTGCTTTGGGCAGAGGGGTGGGGCATGCAAAATGTCCTAGGACAATGGGAAGAGGGGGAACAAAGCAATTCCCTGAGTGCTGGCTTTGCATGTCTGGCTTCCCCAGCACAGCTCTAGTGTATATCTCAATGTTTGGCACATAGTGTTATTGTTGTTGTTCACTTATATCTGACTTTTTATGATCCCATTTAGGTTTTCTTGGCAAAGATGCTAGGGTGCTTTGCCATTTCCTTTTCCAGTTAATTTTACAGATGAGGAAACTGAGGGAAATGGGTTTGAGTGAGTTGCTCAGTCACATCGCTAGTAAGTGTTTGAGGTCAGATTTGAACTCAGGAAGATGAGTCTTCCTGACTCCAGGTCCAGCACTCTATCCACTGCACCACCTAGCTGTTCTAGTACACAGTAGGCATTTTAATCAATGTTTGTTAAAGTGAATTAAACTAATGAGAATTTTGTCCTTTTCAGCATGTCCTAGAAAGCTAGAATAATTCCAATTTCCCACTTGAAGTCAGAGCAGATTTACGTCCCTTCAAGAGAGCATGTGGTATGCAAAGATGAAAGGAGATATAGTCAAATGTTTTACATATGGTACTGAGCTATGCTGTGCCATTTTGGCCTCTCCTTGGCAAACTCCTGCAGGGTGTAATTAGAACTAAGATAGCCATCCAAGTAGTTCTACTGCTTTCAAATCTGGGCTAAGACAAAATAAAAACCAAGACAAAATTGATCAATGACAGGGTTAAAAAAAAGAGAGAGAAGACAAATGAAGTTGAAATTCCTCCTTGTTTATTTTAATGTGCAGAACATTTTCTGGGTGATTTATGCCATGGCTTCAGTGTATTTTTCATTTTTTATTTATTTTGGAGTTAATTGGATTTCCAGGTTTTGCAGCCAGTCACTGCAATTGATCCCTGAAAAGATGGATTTATTGCTTAGCCAGGCAGAAGCCTGACAATCTTCAGGGAACTGAAAATAAAAGAAAATAGTCCATACACAAGCACAGTAGGTCACCATCAGGTCAGACTAGCAAGATATGTGACACCTTGTAGGTTCATGCCAGAACATCCAGCATGGACAATCTTTTTTGGCTTACTGGGTCCGGACTGGATGTAGCTGAACATTTTGTGTAATGTCTCCAGAGAACAAAGCTGGAACAGTAAGCCAAGGAGCCCTTAAATTCAAGAGGCAAGAATTATCATGAAACCCAAAGGCAAGAATGGTGAGGAAAATCAGGATACAGATTCTGGAAACCTAGCAAGTATAAAAAAGTTGACTTTAGTGCACAGCCAGGATTAGCACCAATAAAAATGGGGTGAGCACAAACAGAATTAGATTTCAAAGCCAAGGTGCCAAATGGGAACAAGAATCAGTCTGGCACCAGCAAATTCTATGGGTCTGAATTCCAGGACAGCATAGGATGATAAAATCATGGTGATGATGTACTTGAAACATTCTGCCTCTTTGTTGAGAGAGCTGATCTGGACCCTTGTGCAGCTGAGCAAACCAAGGGGAGAGTTACAGGTCAGCATTAGATTCCGCCCTCATCCCTCCAAGGGTCCACACCTGCCATTCTTCTAGACAGACTGGGATAGGTATGTACATGATTGATGCTTAGAGCTGTGGGAGGTGATTAACACTTTGTGATTCACTGGTTATAGCACCATCTAATTAGGAACACCTTATTTTCCTGTTAATATATGTGTATTCACTCTGTCTTTGAATATTTATTTTTCAATCTTTCTTACCAATCTGTTTCTGTTGTCTTGTTAAATTTTAGCTCAAGTCACTGTCGATCTGACTTTCCAAATTTAGCTGCTAATATGTTGGATCACAGGATCCAAGATTTAGATCTAAAAGGATATTAAGGGGCACTTTAGTCCAATCCCCTCTTAGTAGAGTGGAGAAAACTGAAGCCCAGAAAAGAGAATTTATTTGCTCTAAGTTACATTGGTAGTAAAATGGCAGAGCTGGTATTTGGAACTGAAACTTGTCCTCTTGTTGGTACACCACACTGCACTGTTGAATCATACAGCTTGTAAGTGGTTGGATCAAGATTGCAACCTAGGACTTTTGAATCAAAGTCTAATGCTCTTTTCATTGAACAACAATAATTCTCTTTATGTATTTTAAAAATTTTATTTAATTAGTCAATTTAGAATATTTTTCCATGGTTATAAGAATTGTGTTCTTTCCCTAATCCTCCCTCTACCCCCTCTTGTAGCAAATGTGCAGTTCCACTGGGTTTTACATGTGTCATTGATCAAAACCTATTTCCATATTATTGATGTTTGCACTGGAGTGATCATTTAGAGTCTATATTCCCAGCCATATCCCCATAACCCATGTGATCAAGCAGTTGTTTTTTCTTCTGTGTTTCTACTCCCATAGTTTTTCCTCTGAATGTGAATAGTGTTCTTTCTCATAAATCCCTCCAAATTGTTTTGGATCGTTGCATTGTTACTAATAGCAAAGTCCATTACATTTGATTATACCACAGTGTATCAGTCTGTGTACACTGTTTTCCTGGTTCTGCTCCTCTCACTCTGCATTAATTCCTGGAGGTCATTCCAGTTCATATAGCATTCCTCCAGTTCAACACTAATTCTCTTTAAAACAATCCATCATATTGTTGCCTTTTATCTTTATATCACAGTTATTTCATAAACCTATTCCCAGAGGATGGAGCCCTTTTTAAAAAAAAATGTTTCTTACATTAAAGTTTCCGATTATCTCTTCCTTCTCTCTAATTTCTTCATCCAAAAAATGTCTGTAACCTTCCTTTTTGACAAAGGCAAAGCATTAAACTAAAACATCACATCATGATTAAATCTGACAATGTATACACAATTCTTCCCCAATTGTCCTCTGCCTCTCTGTTTTTTTCTTACTGCCTCTCTCCAGCTAGTAAGCTACTCATCAAGCTTTCAGACCTGGAATCTGTATTCTTCAAGGATGATGGTTTTTAGCAGTTCTGTCAAGATTTGATCAGAACCCTACCCCCCACTCCCACCAAAAACCCCTCAAAAACCCTCCCTCTTCAATTTTAGGCTATTTCTCAAACTCAATCTAATAAGAACTTCTCTGTGAGTGAATTTTCAAAATGTAAATGCATTGGGAAGGATGCTCTAGTTCAAGGTATTTGAGATTAATAGCTAGGAATCAAGCTTTTAGAGTTATCATAGTTATAGGATATTCAATATACTGTTCATCACTCAAATAACTTCTAAAAACAGTCCAAGGCACATTTAATTTTTATTTCCTCTATAGAGCTTGCTACCATTTATTAATCTTAATTTGTCCCACCACAGCATATCAGCAAAGATGAGAAACCCATTTTTCCCTTTTCTGTTTCCATAACATTAATATTTAAATGGCAGAGTGTGACACTCATAAACAGCATCAGAAAGTGGTGATATTTTCTGAAACAAAATCAGGGACTAAATGCCATAGCAATATTTTTCACTTTGACTAAAACAAAACAAAACAAACAAAACAAAACAGAAGCCTGGCAAGTGTACCTTGCCATGCGGAATAGATAGGCTCCTGAGAATGTGCCTGTAAAACAAGTTTATAGAAAATGTCTAACAATTTTTCCCCATTATAAAATGGAATATGGGTTTGAATTAGTGAGTCAGGGGAAGAGGGGTCAGAGGAGCTGAACCAGGGGAGGAGAATTTTGTTATATTGTTATGAATGTTGCTTGAAGAGCTTTCAGGAGAGGGAGCATTCTCCTTTAATTGGGTTTATAGCTTGGACCAGAATACAGGTTGTCTGGGTATCAGCAGTTGTCCAAAGTGATGTAGGATAAAAATGTCCCACATACCCTACCAAATAGCTGTAAACAATCAAAAGAACAGAGAAACAATAACTAGTTGATTAGTATGGGACCACCTTAATGGGTTGCTTAGATATATAATTATGAGAAAACTCCTCACATCAATCTTTATCCAAAACCTTGGTCTTTTGGGGGTCTCTGGAGAGCAAGTACAGGAGGTTCAGTTTCCCAATTGCACAGGACTAGGTTCAAACGATGCTCAATTTTCACCCTCATGGAATTCTTTATTGTCTGTAGAAAAGAACAAAACTTGACCTAAAGTTGGTCCAGCGTGTCTAACATACCATTAGCATCCCATTTACATCATGCTTTGCTCTCCCCAGGCCCCTTGTGGACAAACAGAGTGAATCATGGGTAAAGCCATGCAGACCAAAGTGGACCATGGGTAAAGTGACATTGGCTCCTTGGAATCACAAGGCAACAACTGCCCAAACAAATGGCCCCTTTCTTAGTAACTAAGCAAGATGGAAAGCCTTCCTGAGAACCCTTACACACCATCTTCACTTCCTAACTTCTCTTTCCTTTCTTTACTTCTACCACCCCCTTCTTACCTTGCCTTATTTACTGGCTTCATCTTTTATTAGCTACTCTGTTATTCTATTCTCTTATAATAAAGCTTGCTTCCTCACCATGGAGATTCCTGAGTTATTAATTCTTTGGACAAGACCCCAGTCTTACCCCTACATCAAAAGTACCAAGTGTCTATTGGCTATATGACCTGTATTACTTTTTCTACCAGTAAGGTCCAAGACTGAGTTTGCTGGTCTCCCCTCCTCCCCTGCCTTCTCTCTCTTCCCATCCTTACTTCTTGCTTACTGCCAACACTACAATTCTTGGCAAAGATTCCTTGCCACCCGTCCAGGTTTTCCTTGCCTTCTCTTCTGTGCAGCTCACTGGCAATAACATAAAAAAGCAAAAAAAAAAAAAACAACCAAAAACAACCCCCCCAACCTTCTAGGTGTTTTTTTTTTGTTTGTTTGTTTAAGGATTTTTATTAATAAGAACTATGGGGGAAGAGACAGCATTTAAAATGACAAGTGACAGTGTTTGCAAAGTTATAGATGCTGAAACAGCATGAGAAGCAGCATGGCATAGTAAATAGTCTGCTGGCATTCCAGGCAGGAAGACTGAGGTTCAAATCCTGCCTCTGACTCTTTGTGTGACCCTAGACAAGTTACTTAGCTTCCTTGAGCTCCAATTTCCAATTAAAGTATTTACCCTTGATGTAAGAATCAAATTAGATAATGTATGTAAAATGCTCTGAAAACCTTACTCTGTAAACATTAGCTATTATTTAAAAAAATTTAATGCTATCTTTTATCTTTATCACCTTAATTTCCTAATATATCCTCTCCTACTCCCTTTCCAAGAAAGCAATACCTTATAACAAAGTATATAAATGTTACCATATAACAATATATGTCATATATGATATTGTAACATTATATATTTACTTTATAATTAAACAGATAAAAAGAAAAGCAAAACCAACCAACATAATGATCATACTACAACATACACTATAGTATATATTATTTTACACACATTATCTCCTACCTCGGTAAAAATGATAGGGAGGCGAATTCTCTTATTTCCTCTTTGTGAACAGTTTTGGTTGTGAAAATTACATGGTTGGATATTATTATTGATTTTTGTCCTCTACACAACCTTCAGAGAAATAGGTCCCACTCTTTCTTAGTTTCTCCCCCTCTATTCTGCCTCGTTCCCTTTTTTGCTAATTTTTTGGGGTTTTTTTTCTTGTTGTTTTGAGAGTCATTTGCCACCCCTGTCTGATTGAAATGTTCGATCTCTGTTTCTAGATGAAGATGATTCTACCTGGCTAAATGTCCCAGATCTTCCAAAATATACTTTCCAATCTAGTGTTATCTGACTTGTAGCAGCACCTGGATCCTTCTTTCTTGCATTTTCCTTATAATTCAGACATGCAATTAATTATAGTTATTCGTTATCTTTGATGCCTGGCTCCTTTGCTCTCTTTTCTACCTGACCTTCGAAGATTTTCTCCCTGCAGGTGGACATACATAAGCTACTCTTCAAACAATAATTCTATTGCTGTATATAATGTTCTCTTAGTTCTGCTCACTTCACTCTTCATAATTTCATGTAGGTCTTTATGTTTTAAAACAAATTAAGATTCTCATCATTTCTTATAGTGCAGTAGTACTGCTTCCCAACCATGTGCCATAGTTTGTTTAGCCATGCCCCAATTGATGGGCATTCCATCAATTTCCAGTTTTGTACCACCACAAAGAGAGCTACTCTAAATATTTTAGAACATATAGTTTATTTTGCTTTTTCCTTGGTCACCTTAGGAAATAAACCCAATAAGATTTCTGGGTCAATCCCATGAGTCGTGCAGGGGTGTGCTGGTAAATGTTTATTATCCAGCTCTCTGAAAAAAATACCTTCCAAACATTTTAAAGTTTAATATGCCTTATTACCATTTCCTATATTACATTTTAAAATCTAAACTCCCCAAAATAATAAATAAAGCCCTGATATCTGCACATTTACTAATTTCTGAAGTGCAAATGCTCACAATCAGAATGAACAATTAGCTCTCGTCTGCAGGTTGAGCTAGCTCTGGCACACCCTTGGACTTATGGTTTTATTATCTCATTTGGCAATTATCACCTTTAGCCTCCTGGAAATCTTAACGACTTTGACCCCTTCAAAGTTCCTCTTTGCCTTTGACATTACCCCTTTATCTTGTTTGATTTTCCTTAAGTATATCCATTAACTGAGCAGGTCTGACTCTACTTTTTATTAATTAATTTATTCAATGGGCATTTATTCAGTAAAGTAATAGGAGTAGGAAGTGAGCTTTTCATTTACTGCTTTAGGTTAGAAATTCTCTGAACCCGCTTATGAGAGGAATCATAAAAAGAGACCACTGCTATCTCTCTTCCATTTGTTAGAGAATCTTACTTTACTTTTTTTATTGAGTTGCAATACTGGGTTAAGAAACACAATCTGAGATTAATAAGTGATTGACTCCTCTCTCTAGACTATTCTCTTCTTCTACCCAAATCCACTCAGTTTGAAGCATGGCTCAAACTCTGGGATCCCAAGGGAATATTTTACTAGAACTCAGGTTCATTGGAAAGGTTTCTTCCACCACTGTGGTTGGAATCAAGGTATTGAAGCCTTACACTAAGGAGGAGTTTAGGAACTTGCAGGCTATGAATTTTTTTTTCCCATTGTCCAGATAAATGTGTTTTGGTAGAATTTGTTTCCTTCATAATCCTACATATTTAAAGGCATTATTCTAAGAAGAGGTCCATAAGCTTCATCAGACTATGAAAGAACTCCAAAGACACCAAAAAAAGGTTAACCATTGCACTGGGGTGATGGAACAGATTCTCACTATCTAGCTTGCTTCTTCTATGAGCCTAATATATGCTACCTCTTTTTGCCTTTGTAGACATCCCTAGCTATGACAAATGTTGGCACACGTTTCTGGAAGTTGTTTGTCTGCTGAATAAGTAATCCTGAGAGACTTCAGGTAATGTATATTAAAAGTCATTCCCTAGCTTTCTTTTTTTATTATAATTTTTATTTTTTGGCAGGTGAAATATTTAATGCTTTAGTTGATTGGTTTGTTGATTAGTTATTCCTGGGCTAAGAATTAATTCAAGAAACACCTGTATGTTTATTTGGGTAGGCTGCTAGGTGTCTTCAAATGCACCAATATTAATAGTAACAAGTGATTAGTCACTTTACCAAAATTAGTTTACTATTACCAGTAATAATATTCTAAAATGATACACTATGGACTATTGATATAATATCATTATATTGCTGGTTTTTAACACAGGACATCAATTTAGAAAAAAATCAAATAAAATAAGTGAATAGTTATAGTTGGTGACTCCTCCTGAGAGATCCCCTGAGAATTACTGAGAGAGTTCTTGTTTGCTTGATAATAAGAAGGGATCTGCTATCTCTCAAGATAATGTATCTAATTTCTAATAATAATAATTATCATTATTTAGCAGGCTGAAGCTTTCAAAGTGCTTTATATATGTTGTTTCAGTGGATCCCAACAACAAACTTGTGAAATAAGTGCTATTATTATTATTGTCATTTTACAGAAGAGTAAACTGAGAAATAGAGGGAGTAAATGACTCATCCAGGGTCATATAGCTTGTCTGAGTTAGGATTTGAATGTGAATTTTCTTGACTCCTCTTCAGCACTTATATTTAATATATGATACAGCTTCCTAACACTTGTCAAACCAGATGACTGCTTCACATTTCAGGTGAAAATCCAGGAAAGGAGACAGCTCTAAAACTCATGATCACGGATGCCTATTCACCAATTAACAAGCCATGGGTGACAAGTGAGATGAAATAAAGATAAAGCAAGGAGGAAAGCTGGATCTCACAAGTATCATTGAGACTTGGGAGGAAACCTATGACTGGAAAATGGCACTAGAATGGTATGCCTTATTCAAAAGGAAAAGGTTAGGTAAAAGGGTTTTATTAATGGAAATGACATTAAACAAAACATATTACCATCTGCTTTGCTGATGAACCATAAGGACTGTGGGGCCTTTCTATCTGACTTGTAGCTGGAACATTCTGATGTGTGTTTTTTTCTTCCTATTTGATTGTGAACTCCAAGGGAATAGAGATTTTGTTGCTTTTCTCTATATATCCTCCCTCCTTAGCTTAGGTCATTGATTTGCATATTGAGGGGTTCTTAATAAATGTTTTTTGATTTATTCAATCCATTATGTGGGATGTGTGTGTGTGTGTGTGTGTGTGTGTGTGTGTGTGTGTGTGTGTGAACTGTAATCAGAAGCATTTGGGCAAAAATCAAGGAATGCAGAAACAGAGGTGATATTGTTATTGCAGCATCAATTAATCGACATTTAGGTGCTTACTATGTGCCATGCACTATGCTAAATGAGGGGGATACAAAATGAGGAAAAAGAGAGCCCCTGCTCTCAAGGAGCTTATAGTCAGATGGGAGAGACAATATGCAAACATATTTACATCAATAAATATAGGATAAATAGGAACTAAGATAGGGAAGACACTAGAATTAAGAGAAAATGGAAATAGAGTTTGGGAAATAGTTAAATCTGGCAGAGAAGTGTTATATAAGAAGTGATGGGGAACCTTCAGTTAGACAGACATATGATGGAGCTTTTTTTTGGTCATAAACAGAGCAGTTAATAATTTCTTGTTTTGCTGTAATTTTTCCAGACTATGATCTTCAAGATTCCTAGTCACGTGGAACCACCATAATAGTATTTGTGTTAAAAAAAATAGAGCTTTGTTTTACTGAGAAGTTCAGGGTTCAGGCCATGGATCTTCTCTTAATTGCCACTTCTTTTTTTGGACTCCTTCCTAGTGGTTAGAATACGTCTTCCTTGACATGCTCCCCCAAACCCTGTGATATTCAACCCCTGGTGACCCAAGATAAAAACCAACCCACAGCCTATGCTATTTGCTCTGCTATCCCCATGCATGTCAACTCTCCCCCAACAGTGAATCTTCCCACTCCTCCAACTATATACACCCTTTAGAACTCCTACTCTGTAACTAACATGATTTCCTTCATTTTATACTTCTTTCTTTCCTTGCATTTTCTGTTTTCTGATCCTATAAGACAGATAGCATCCTCAGATAACATTGCATCCTTGGCCATCTTTCCCAGTGGTGGTAGTCCGGATTCCACTCCATACCCTACAAATTCACTGACCCCAGTGGGGGATTTTGAATATTTAGTAATTCTAATTGGCATATCCAGGTTCTTCTTCTGCCTTTATCACTTAATAAAAGCTTAGTAAATTCTCCTTTAAGTGTTTAAGACACACACACACACACACACACACACACACACACACACACACACACGCAAATGAGTCAAAGAATTTGATTCTAAGCCCTAGGTTCAATTTGGGGGCTTTCTCAAATATACTCTGACTTTTCTCAGGAAGGAACCTTAGACTATAGCTTGTGACTAGGTTTCCACAGCTAAGAATAAAAGGGTGCTATGTTACACCAGAAAAATAGAACCATGGAGCCACAGAATTGGAATATCAAAAATGTGGACTCTACATTGAGAACCACGCATGCAGACTAAACTGAAGAAGATGCAAGGGTTAAGTCATGATATGGAGATGCAAAAACCCAGACTCAGCTGTCATCAGAAGAAGTATTGTGTTCTCAGTGTCACAGTTTAAAAAGGACATTGATAAGATGGAGAGTAGCCAGAGGAGGACAATTGAGGTAATTGCAAAAAGCTTTGAGTTTATTTCATATGGGAATTAGTTAAAGAACTAGACATATTTAACTTAGAGATGAGACAATAGAGTAGAGGGAACAGAACTGAATATCTGCCTTTACACTTTTGTTTCATTTGCAGGGAATCACTCAGAAAATTATCAGCACTAAAACAGAGTTCAGATGTATTTTTCCCTATATTTTGTTCAGACTTATTTGGCCCAACGAGGAGCACCAGATAGATGCTGTAAAGAGATCAACTTAGGTTTGGGGTCAGAAAGAACTTCCTAGCATTAGAGCTGTCCTAAAGTAAAATGGGATGCTTCCAGATGTGGTGGAGTGCCCATTCCTTGGAGGTCTTCAGTTAGAGGCTGGAGACCCAATATTGGTTAGGTTATAGTGGGGGTTCCTTTCATGTATGGGGTGTACTAGAAGGTTGCTGAGTTCTCTTCAGTTCTAAAATTCAAATCTGATTCCCCCTCTCCACTATCCCTACTCTTCTCAAATCTGAACATTTTCTGTTCCTTTGAATGATCCTTATAGAGCATGACCTTGAGGTCCTCCTCACCTTCTTCTGGAAGTTGCCCAGGTTATCAATTTCCTCCTTAAAATAGGTTACATATAATTTAATCCACCACACAAGTTTTGAGGGACATAATGGCTATTTTCAAGTATTTGAGGAACTGCCATGAGAAAGAGGTTAGACTCTCCTGGTCTAAGAGGTAGTAATGGGTGGAAGATGCAGAATGGGTAGATAAAGGCTTGATATACAGAAAATCTTCCCAACAATTAGAACGATTCAAAAATGCATAAAGTTCTCTGGGATGTAGAGGATTCCCTGTCAGAGATTTTCTAACAAAACCATAACTTCTTGCATGTATATAGAGAGGACTTTGTGCATGCATGGGTAGGGCTTTGATGCATCTAAGGTCACCTCCAACTTTTAGATTCTACAATATTTATTATAAATTCCTAATAAAAAATAGTAAAGCTATAAAATCTAACTCTGCAATTCTTCTATTGAAATTTATATTTAAGGTTACCTAGAAACAATTAATCTATTAGCCAATTAATAATTTGATGGTCATTATTGGTTTTATAACAGTAAAAAGCTACAAAATCTAATCTGAAGGTTTTTCTATTGCATCTTGTGTTAAAAGTAGTACAGAAACAAAGATTTCTTTAGAAAGGTTTGTTGTTTTCTGCTTCAGCTTTTCTCTTTGCTGCTCTCTGTTTTAGTGCTGATAATTTTCTGAGTGATGCCCTGCAAATGTGCTGTTACCACTTTGGAATTATTTGAGAAATATGATTAAGCTATTCAGACACTTTGACCCAGCAATCCAGCTAGCAAGCATATGCCCTACCGAGACCAGTAACGGAAAGGAAGGCCCCATTAATACCCTAATAGTCATAGCAGCATTTTTAATAGGAGCAAAACACTGGAAACAAAGTAGATACCCATCTACTGGGGAATGGTTGAACAATTTGCAGTATATCAATTTTATGGAATAATATTGTGCCATAACATAGGGAATGACAAAGATGCAGAATTTAGAGATACTTGGGAAGACATGTATTAAGTAATTCAGAATGAAGAAAATATAACCAGAGGAACAATATACACAAGGATTATGATAATATAGACATATATTTATATTGGTGCAGTGAAAAGGGTGCTGGGCTGGAAGTGAGGAAGACCTGAGTTCAAATCCAGTCTCAGGAATTTAGTAACTCTGTGACCCTGGACAGTGAATACTGTTTGCCTCAGTTTCCTCACCTGTCAAATGAGCTGAAAAGAAATGGCAAACCACTCTAGTGTCTTTGCCAAGAAAACTCCCAATGAAGTTACAAAGAATCAGACAGGATGGAAATAACTGAATAACAAATACACATATGCAACACTCGGTGACAACAGGATTTGGATCAAATGTACTGACCAGCATTGGCTGGTTTTAGAGAACTGCTGTTGGAATACATTTTCTTCTTTTCAAGAGAGGGGTGGTAGACTATTGGCACATCATGTTTATAACATGCAACTGCCATTTAAAAAAAACCCTTTCTTTCTGTACTAGTAACAATTTTAGGACAGAAGGGCAAGATCTAGGCAAATGGGGTAAGTGACTTGCCCAGGGTCACACAGCTAGGAAATGACTGAGGTCACCTTGAACTCGGGTCTTCCTGATTCCAGTCCTGGTTCTCTATCTATTGTACTATCTAGCTTCCCCTTAAAATTGGTTTTGAAGAACAGGTTTTATTAACATTTTTTTTAAATAAGGAAGGGTACTATGAGAATGTTTATTGGGAAATGAATGGAATATAAAGAACAAAGGACAGCAAAAACATGAAAAAATTTTAGAAGGAAATTTATACAATGTTTGAAAAAAATTAAAAAAAAATGTAAGATTTGTACCTCCAACTCACTGTTGGTATCTGAGTGTGTTTCTCAGCAGCTCAGAAGAATCAAGGGCACCAACTCAACAAAAATACCAAATGTGAAAAGATAGTAGAATAAATAGGGTAAGAAGTATCACCAATATGCATCAGGTAAATATTTGGAAGGGCAGATTTCTACCCTACTGCCTTACACTCTACTAAAATACTTGTTTTCTCTTGTAAATATAATGAGTTCCATTAAAAATACTGAATGAATGTTGGAAAGGGGGGGGGTAAAGTATTCTAAAGAATCACACCATTTATGGATGATCTATTCACATTCATTTTTTTAAACCTCTCAATTCCATCTTAGAATCACTACTGTGTATTTATATATACTGTGTATATACTGGTTCCAAGGCAGAAGAGCAGTAAGAGTTAGCCAATGGGGGTGAAGTGACTTACCCAGGGTCACACAGCTGGGAAGTGTCTGAGGCCAGATTTGGACCCAGGACCCCCTGCCTCTAGACCTGGCTCTCTATCCACTGAACCACCCAGCTGCCTCCTCTTCATATCCATTTAACAATGAACTGCAGTGTCATTGTTCTGTCCAGTGAGGCTTGCTCCAGGCTGGGGACTGCCTGACATCCACCAGCCCAAATATTATGCAGCTGTATTTTGCTGGATTTAAGTGCTTCTTCAATTCATGATGACTTCAGGGTCATGGATAGCCCCATTTCTTCCATTTTTTCACCTAAGTTTTCCCTCAGCAAGAGCCGAATCATTCTTTACCATAGCCTCACTTCTATTTTTCCTAGTATAGCAACTCTTATGTCTGTGTTGAGCTGCTAACACATTCATGGATTATTTTCAGAGCCCTGGTAGAGAGTGATGCAGTTGCTTTTCTCAAATGCAGAAGGATGATAGGGTTAGATTTCATATGAATAATAATAAATTATTCTTTCTAGCAGTCCAGATGGAATGGCATCAGACTTTACTGAATACCTCTAATATGTGGTTTTTTTTATTTTTTTTATTTTTTAATATATTTTATTTGATCATTTCCAAGCATTATTCGTTAAAGACATAGATCATTTTCTTTTCCTCCCCCCCACCCCCCATAGCCGACGCGTAAGTCCACTGGGCATTAGATGTTTTCTTGATTTGAACCCATTGCTTTGTTGATAGTATTTGCATTAGAGTGTTCATTTAGAGTCTATCCTCTGTCATGTCCCCTCAACCTCTGTATTCAGGCAGTTGCTTTTCCTCGGTGTTTCCACTCCCATAGTTTATCCTTTGCTTATGAATGGTGTTTTTTTTCTCCTGGATCCCTGAAAGTTGTTCAGGGACATTACACCGCCCCTAATGTAGAAGTCCATTACGTTCGATTATACCACAGTGTATTAGTCTCTGTGTACAATGTTCTCCTGGTTCTGCTCCTCTCGCTCTGCATCACTTCCTGGAGGTTGTTCCAGTCTCCATGGAACTTCTCCACTTTATTATTCCTTTGAGCACAATAGTATTCCATCACCAACATATACCACAGTTTGTTCAGCCATTCCCCAATTGATGGGCATCCCCTCGTTTTCCAGTTTTGGGCCACCACAAAGAGCGCAGCTATGAATATTTTTGTACAAGTCTTTGTGTCCATTATCTCTTTGGGGTACAGACCCAGCAGTGCTATGGCTGGGTCAAAGGGTAGATATTCTTTTGTCGCCCTTTGGGCATAGTTCCAAATTGCCCTCCAGAATGGTTGGATCAGTTCACAACTCCACCAGCAATGAATTAATGTCCCTACTTTGCCACATCCCCTCCAGCATTCATTACTTTCCTTTGCTGTTATGTTAGCCAACCTGCTAGGTGTGAGGTGATACCTCAGAGTTGTTTTGATTTGCATCTCTCTGATTATAAGAGATGTAGAACACTTCTTCATGTGCTTGTTAATAGTTTTGATTTCTTTATCTGAGAACTGCCTATCCATTTCCCTTGCCCATTTATCAATTGGAGAATGGCTTGATTTTTTGTACAATTGATTTAGCTCATTATAAATATGAGTAATTAAACCTTTGTCAGAGGTTTCTATGAAGATTTTTTCCCAATTTGTTGTTTCCCTTCTGATTTTAGTTATATTGGTTTTGTTTGTACAAAAGCTTTTTAGTTTGATGTAGTCAAAATTATTTATTTTACATTTTGTGATTCTTTCTATATCTTGCTTGGTTTTAAAGCCTTTCCCCTCCCAAAGGTCTGACATGTATACTATTCTGTGTTTACCCAATTTACTTATGGTTTCCTTCTTTATGTTTAAGTCACTCACCCATTTTGAATTTATCTTGGTGTAGGGTGTGAGGTGTTGATCTATTCCTAGTCTCTCCCACACTGTCTTCCAATTTTCCCAGCAGTTTTTATCGAATAGTGGATTTTTGTCCGAAAAGCTGGGATCTTTGGGTTTATCGTATACTGTCTTGCTGAGGTCGTTTTCCCCCAGTCTATTCCACTGATCTTCCTTTCTGTTTCTTAGCCAGTACCAAATTGTTTTGATGACTGCTGCTTTGTAATATAGTTTGAGGTCTGGGACTGCAAGGCCCCCATCATATGTGTTTTTTTTCATTATTTCCCTGGATATCCTTGATCTTTTGTTCTTCCAAATGAACTTTGTTATGGCTTTTTCTAAATCAGTGAAGAAGTATTTTGGTAGTTCAATGGGTATGGCACTAAATAGATAAATAAGTTTGGGTAGGATGGTCATTTTTATTATATTGGCTCGTCCTATCCATGAGCAGTTAATGTTTTTCCAATTGTTCAAGTCTAGTTTTAGTTGTGTGGCGAGTGTTTTGTAGTTGTGTTCATATAGTTCCTGTGTTTGTCTTGGGAGATAGATTCCTAGGTATTTTATTTTGTCTAAGGTGATTTTGAATGGGATTTCTCTTTCTAGTTCTTGCTGCTGAGCTGTGTTGGAGATATATAGAAAAGCTGATGATTTATGTGGGTTTATTTTGTATCCTGCAACTTTGCTAAAGTTGTTGATTATTTCAATTAGCTTTTTGGTTGAATCTCTAGGATTCTTTAAGTAGACCATCATGTCATCCGCAAAGAGTGATAACTTGGTCTCCTCCTTGCCTATTCTGATGCCTTCAATTTCTTTATCTTCTCTAATTGCTACTGCTAGTGTTTCTAGTACAATGTCAAATAGTAGAGGTGATAATGGGCATCCTTGTTTCACTCCTGATCTTATTGGGAATGCATCTAGTTTATCCCCATTGCAGATGATATTAGCTGTTGGTTTTAGATATATACTGTTTATTATTTTTAGGAATGACCCTTCTATTCCTATGCTTTCTAGTGTTTTTAATAGGAATGGGTGTTGTATTTTATCAAAGGCTTTTTCTGCATCTATTGAGATAATCATGTGGTTCTTGCTAGTTTGCTTGTTGATGTGGTCAATTATGTGGATGGTTTTCCTAATGTTGAACCAGCCCTGCATCCCTGGTATGAATCCTACTTGATCATGGTGAATGATCCTTCTGATCACTTGCTGGAGTCTTTTTGCTAGTATCCTATTTAAAATTTTTGCATCTATATTCATTAGGGAGATTGGTCTATAGTTTTCTTTCTCTGTTTTTGACCTGCCTGGTTTTGGAATCAGTACCATGTTTGTGTCGTAAAAGGAGTTTGGTAGAACTCCCTCTTTGCTTATTATGTCAAATAGTTTGTATAGTATTGGGGTTAACTGTTCTCTGAATGTTTGATAGAATTCACAGGTGAATCCATCAGGCCCTGGGGATTTTTTCTTAGGAAGTTCTTTGATGGCTTGATGGATTTCAATTTCTGATATGGGATTATTTAAGAATTCTATTTCCTCTTCTGTTAGTCTAGGCAGTTTGTATTTTTGTATATATTCATCCATTTCTCCTAAATTGGTGTATTTATTGCCATATAATTGGGCAAAGTAATTTCTAATGATTGCCTTAATTTCCTCCTCATTGGAGGTGCTGTCCCCCTTTTCATCTTTAATGCTGTGAATTTGCTTTTCTTCCTTCCTTTTTTTAATTAGATTGACCAGTACTTTGTCTATTTTGTTTGTTTTTTCAAAGTACCAGCTTCTTGTCTTATTTATTAAATCAATAGTTCTATCACTTTCGATTTTATTAATTTCTCCCTTAATTTTTAGGATTTCTAATTTGGTTTTCTGCTGGGGGTTTTTAATTTGATCGCTTTCGAGTTTTTTCAATTGCATTTCCAATTGATTGATCTCTGCTCTCCCTTGTTTGTTAATATGAGCTTTCAGGGATATGAATTTGCCTCTGATTACCGCTTTGGCTGCATCCCAAAAGGTTTGAAAGGATGTTTCGCCATTGTCATTTTCCTTGATGAAATTATTAATTGTTTCTATGATTTCTTCTTTAGCTAAACGGTTTTGGAGTATCATATTGTTTAATTTCCAATTGGTTTTAGATTTGGTTTTCCATGTACCATTACTAATCATTATTTTTATTGCCTTGTGATCTGAGAAGGCTGCATTCATTATTTCTGCTTTTTTGCATTTGTGTGCTATGTTTCTGTGACCTAATGTATGGTCAATTTTTGTGAATGTGCCATGTGGTGCTGAGAAGAAGGTGTATTCCTTTTTATCCCTATTTATTTTTCTCCATATGTCTATTAATTCTAATTTTTCTAAGATTTCATTCACTTCTTTTACCTCTTTCTTATTTATTTTTTGATTTGATTTATCTAAATTTGATAATGGTTGGTTTAAGTCTCCCACTAGTATGGTTTTATTGTCTATTTCTTCCTTCAATTCTCCTAGTTTCTCCATTAGAAATTTGGGTGCTATATTATTTGGTGCATACATGTTGATTAATGATATTTCCTCATTGTCTAGAGTCCCTTTTAACAAAATATAATTACCTTCCCTATCCCTTTTGATCAGGTCTATTTTTGCATTGGCTTTATCAGATATCATGATTACCACTCCTGCCTTCTTTCTATCAGTTGAGGCCCAGAAGGTCTTACTCCATCCTTTAATTCTGACCTTGTGGGTGTCAACCCGCCTCATGTGTGTTTCTTGAAGACAACATATGGTAGGGTTTTGGATTCTAATCCATTCAGCTATTCGTCTACGTTTTATGGGTGAGTTCATCCCATTCACGTTCAAAGTTATGATTGTCATTTGTGGACTCCCTGGCATTTTGATTGCCTTCCCTAATTCTAACCTTTTCTTCTTCGGCTCTACCTTTTAGTCCAGTGATTTACTTTGAATCAGTCCCCCTTGTCCCCTCCCTTGATGTTTCCCTTTTTAGTCCCTCCCTTTTTGTTCCCTCCCCCTCCCCCCTCTCTTTCCCTCCCTTTTTGTTCTCCCTCTCCCCCTCCCCCCCTTGGTTTTCCCTTCTCCTTACCCTTGTTGGGTAAGATAGAATTCAAGATCCCAATGGATCTGGATGTTTTTCCCTCTCAGAGTTGATTTCCCTGAGATTGAGGTTTAAGTAAACCCCCCCCCTCTCTTCCTCTCCTTCTTATAGGAGTTTTCTTCCCCTCCCCTTCCCCTGTGAATCTTTGTGTGAGAACCATTATTCTATTTGGTCTTTCTTTACCCCCTATTTATACATTACATTTTCCCCACATATTAGTATACATAGGTTGATATAAATGTAGTCCTTATAGAAGAGAGTTTGAGTAAAAGAAGATAACATTTTTCCCCTTTCCTTAATATTTACCTTTTCAGGTATTCCTTGCTCTTTGATTTTCGGTATCAAACTTTCCACAGAGCTCTGGTCTTTTCTTTGCAAAAAGTTGGAAGTCTTCTATTTTGTTGAATGCCCATACTTTCCCTTGGAAGTATATAGTCAGTTTTGCTGGGTAGCTGATTCTTGGTTGGAGACCCAGCTCTCTTGCCTTTCTGAAGATCATGTTCCATGCCTTACGATCATTCAGCGTAGAACTTGCAAGGTCTTGTGTGACCCTGATTGGCATTCCTTTATATCTAAATTGTCTTTTTCTGGCTTCCTGTAGGATTTTTTCTTTTGTTTGATAGCTTTGGAATTTGGCAATTACATTCCTGGGAGTTGTCTTTTGGGGGTTTAGTGTAGAAGGTGTCCTGTGAGCTCTGTCAGTGGATGTATTGCCCCCTTGTTCTAGAATCTCTGGGCAATTTTCTTTGATTATATCTTGTATCACCATGTCCAGTTTGGTGTTTATTTCTGGCTTTTCTGGGAGTCCAATTATTCTTAAATTTTCTCTTCTCCCCCTGTTTTCCAGATCTATCACCTTGTCGGTGAGATATTTTATGTTCTCTTCTAATTTCTTGGTGTTTTGGCTTTGCTTTATTAGTTCTTGCTTTAAAGCCTGGTTTTCTTTTACAGTTTGGTCAAACTGGTTTTGTAGATGTGTGAATTTCTTTTGCATCATTTCCCACTTTTCCTCCCAGAGGGCTTCCATCTTTTTGGTCCTTTCTGATTCAAATTCTTCATGGGTTTGTGGAGAGTTTCTATTTCCTTTGGAAGATTTTGGAGAATTTTCTTGTATATCTTCTTCTATCTGCTCTGTATTTTGTATTTTGGCTCCATAGAATGTGTCCAGAGTCGCCCCTTTCTTCTTATTTTTCTTGGTATTTTGGGGCTTCTGTGCTTCTGTGGAGTTTGTCATCTCTGAACGTGGAGGATTGGCTTTTCTTGTCTTTGTCTGGTGTTGAGGCTTTAGTCCTGGGCAGATGTTGGTTCTATGAGCGTTCCCTGGGTTAAACTGAATATGCCTCACTGGAACTGGAATGGAAGGGTCGGACCACGAGGCCACACTCTCCCCCTGGCTCGATTTCCGGAAGTTGCCTTCAGAATCGCTGGCCGTGAGGCTGTTTCGTCGGCCTGCGGGGGGGATGGGCTGCCGCTTCCCCAAGCTCCGAGAGCACAGACTTTCACTGAGACTTGGATAGCAGGATCCAGCCCGTGAGGCTGTCTTGCCCGCCCTGGGGGTTGCTGTTGTTTTGACCAGCTCTCTGCAGCGGAGGCCCCAGGCAGTAACTTTCACCCGGACCAACCGGCTCTTTGCAGCGGAGGCCCCAGGCAGTAACTTTCACCCAGACCTACCGGCTCTTTGACCAACCGGCTCTTTGCAGCGGAGGCCCCAGGCAGTATCTTTCACCCGGACTGGGACTTGGGTAGAAGACCCTGAGGGTTGTTGTTCCTCAGACCCTGCTCTCTGAGCCAGGCGCGGCTGCCGCTTCCGGGAGCCTTGGACTCTGCGCTCCTACCCCTGAGGTCCGAGGGATCTCGGGTTCTGGCTTTTAAGGGGAGCCGTACCTTTTGAACCGGGTCCAGGTCCAGGAGGAGGGTTCCCAGGGTCTGTGCTGTTGATCGTTTTGAATTTCGGCGCCTTAGGAGCTTCTAGTTTGAGATCGGTCGGGAAGGGTTTTCCGGAGATCTGAACTTCAGCTTTCTCTAAGCCGCCATCTTAACCGGAAGTCTCTAATATGTGGTTTTGCTCAGCCTGGATTCTTGGCCATGGGATGGACACAACCTCCGGTACTTAGCACACTCCTTGGCACTTAGCAGGAGCTTAATAAATTCTTGACTTGACCATGGTTTATAGCTCTCTGCTCACCATCACGTGCAAACATGAGCCATGAGCAATGGAAATGTGAGATGTGTAAACATATAGACATCTCTACCCCAAATGGTCAAATGGATTATTTTTCCTGACATGTAGTAAAGCCTTCTGAACTCATATTGGACTGATAAGCCACAGCTGAACCCTGTACCCTGATCCCAACATCATGATGTCATTGGTTCTCTTCAAAAATGAAGGAAGAAGGGGCAGCCAGGAGGCTCAGCACATGCAGAACCAGGTTCAGAGATGGGAAGTCTTGGGTTCAAATATAGCCACATCCACTTCCCAGCTGTGTGACCCTGGGCAAGTCACTTAACCCCCATTGCCTAGCCCTTACTTCTCATCTGCCTTAGAACCAATGCACGATATTGATTCTTAGATAGAAGGTTAAGGTCTAAAAAAAATGAAAAATGAACACCACCACCACCACCATGAACCACCATGAACACCAGGGGCACTGGCTTGGATGATAGATGATAGCTGCGGGCTTTCTGAGGTGGGTGTATCACACTTAAACTCATTACAACATGGGTCCAGATTTCTCAGAGTTTTTCAATGCCATCCCAAGGCAGCTAGATTGAGTTAGGCAAGTCATTAGCCTACCTGGCCCTCAGTTTCCTAATCTATAAAAAGAGGATGTTGGACTAGATGGTGTCTTCTATCACCAGCTTTAAATCTGACACTGTGTGTTGAAGTGTCTTTTATGTCTAGTATAAGATGGTCCTGACTGCCATGAAGACTCCAATTTCTAACCTGTAATGGCTAGAGAGCTTTGTATTATGGGTTATTAGTTTACCAAGTAATTTTGCAATGGAGATTTATTAAGTCAGGATTGAATGATGTGTGATAAAGAAAATTAATTTTTATTTTTATTTTCTTGAATTCAAAATTATATCCTTGCTAAGTTTGAAAATTCTACTCCAATGGAGAAAATGTGAATAAGGTATCAGGAGAATTTGTTGAATTGTCACAATAATTTCATGATGTAGCTATCTCTAAGGACAAAAATGAAAGATGAGTTGGTATCCGGAGTCAGAGGATGTGAATTCAAGTCCTAACTGTTCAGTTTACTAGATATTCAACTTTTGGTGAGTACCCAAGCTTCTCTATGAGTTTCATTTATTAATTTGTCAAGTGAGGAGACTTAATACTTGTACTGTCTACATTTTAGGGTTGTTGTAGGGATCAAATGGGAGAATAGATATAAAATGCTCTAAATTTATGAATTGTTCCATTTATCCCTTAAAGCTCAGCTAAAATATTGTCTTCTCCATGAAATTTCTCTGTACTTTATATATCCCTTTGTTGAGACGCTTATAACATATCATTTTATGCTATGTTGATTTGTTCAGTGACAGATAATCCAGTGCCACTAGTCTATTATTTCTATCCAAGGAGGAACTATCATATATTATACTTCTCCAATGCTTAGCAAGTAGGCATGATACCTAGTAGGCAATTAGATATTTGCTTATTGATTTCCCTAATAGCCTTAGAGCAGGACACTGATTAAATTATCAAAAGAAGGGATTTTTAAAAGATCATTTAATGGAAATAAGTCCCATAAATGATGGTTCTGTCATCAGAGGATCTGAATTCAAATCCTTTTGATAATTAATATTTATGTGTCCTTGGTCAAGTTCTTAACTTCACTGGGGCTTAATTTCCTATTTCTATGAGGTGTTTGGACTAGATAACTTCATAGGTTTTTTAGCTATTTGTGCTCCTAAGATCCTATGATATTAAATAGTTTAAAATTATTTTCAATTTGCTGATACTCCTCTGACATGTTACACCAGTAACAGGAAAAAAAGTTAAAAAAAAGTTTAAAAAATATTGTTGTTTCTATTTTTTGGATAGCATCTTTCAAGAGTGTGGTCTTATATCAGATTAAGAATTGTTACTGATTCCATGAGAGGCAGTAAATTTTGTACTTGATGCTTGAAGCTTTCCAGTTCTAAACAAGATTCTGGAAATATCAAGGTCCTTGTTATATCTCACAGCTAGACCATTTGTAATTCTTTTAAATTCATATCTGAGAGTGTAGAACCAGAAAGCAAGTCAAAATCCAAAGAAACTTCTTGCGACAATTCACTTCTCTGACTTAGTTCAGTTACAGGAAAATGGAACTTTAAAAAAAACTTGTCTGCCAGTATTATCTTTTGCACACAAAACTAAACTTTCATTGTTTGGTTGCATATTTTTATTGCCTTGATTTCATGAAAACTGGTGGACATTTCCAATTCTTCTGCAACTGATTTTTCTAGAGTTTATGAGAGATTCTCTGGCTATGTCTTCACATAATACTTTTAACACTTTTGAGACTCATAAGAACATCATGTTCTTGGATTATCATGATCTTTCTGAACCAGTTTGGCTCAGAATTTGATTCCAAGATGCCATTGTGCACAGATATGAAAATCTATTGATGGAGAAGACTTTGAGCCATGGATATTATATCTGGATTTGTCTATAGATTTGCAACAGTCACATCCAAAACTTCAACCCCCTCACCTATTTGTAAATGCAATGCTTTGGTAGCATTTGCTTTAGAAGACTAGTGTGTAGCAGCAATGCAATGACCAAGGAATTCTGGGGGACTTTTGAGAAAGAATGCAATCCAAACTTAGAGGAAGAACTGTGGGATCAGAAATGCAGAAGAAAACATAGGGTTGATCACGTAGTTCGATGGGGATAGGATTAGAGTTTTGAAGTTAAAGGATCACTCTATTGCAAATATAGAAATAGGTTTTGAACAAGAAGTGGGGAAGGAAGCGGGGTGGGAATCACGAATCATGTAACCATGGAAAAATATTCTAAATAAATAAATTTTAAAAAGACTAGTATGTTTATGATTGATCTTTAAGAAGGGTCTGTAATGTGTTCATTAGCATTTCCCAGTGGTTGGTGAAAATTGAATAAATGTGTGAAGGCTTTTTAGTTTTCTTAGGAATGTACCCTTTTCATTATTCAAATGAGTTGTGTTTGCACCTGCTTGATTAAGGCTTTGTATTACTCATGGTGCAAATCTGGTCAATTAGTTTTCTTGAAGGATGTTGACTTATTCTCTGTTGTATTTACCATATTTGTGGCATCCTCGTGCATTTCACTTCCTATGGCTGAAACCATCAATTACATCCAATAGTAGCTTGTTGATAGGCAGTCTGATGCCTGGAGAGCCAATCTAGGTGTCAGGTAGGACTAGATTTACATCTGTCCTCTGGGGTATACTGACTATGACTTTGGGCAAGTCACTTTACCTGTTTACTCGGAGATAACTCTCTAAATTTATAATAGCTGCAGGTCTACGCTGGTAGAGGAAGTTTTATCACCTGCAGTTCCCATAACCAACGAAATCATGTGTACAGAACTTTGCCCCAATATAATTTATGATGGATTTATGCCAATCCATTACCAATATTTTCTACAAAACTCCTCTGAAAGTAGAAACTCTTTCATTTGTAGCAATGATAAACTGATTCCTTGATTTATTTGTCCCTAGTGGTCAACATCAGAAGTAGAGTCCAATAACAATGAAAAATGTTTTGCTTTCTTAATTTAAGTTTGAACTTATTGCCTGGTAAAGCAGCAAATTCATTTTGGATTTTATAAGAATGATTGTTTAGATCAGCAGTTCTCAAAGTGTGGTTTTGAGATCCTTGGGAAACCTCCAAACTCTTTCAGAGACTTCATGATATTTAAATTATTTTTGTAATGACACTTTTATTTTAACTTCTAATATGGCAACTATTGATAAATATAATGCACATAAAGGAATTTGGTGGGGTGTCTTCAGGGATATTTTATTTTATTTAAAAAACCCTTACCTTCAGTCTTAGAATCAATACAATGTATTGGTTCCAAGGCAGAAGAGTGGTAAGGACTAGGCAATGGGAGTTAAGTGACTTGCCCAGGGTTACACAGCTAGGAAGTGTCTGAGGCCAGATTTGAACCCAGGACCTCCTGCCTCTAGGTCTAGCTCTCAATCCACTGAGCCACTTAGCTGCCCCCTTTAAGGATATTTTAAAGCATAAAAGGGTCCTGTGACCAGAAAGTATCAGAGCTGTTAGTTAAGATAGTGTTGAGGCAGCTAGGTGGCATAGTGGATAGAGAAACAGACCTGGGGTTGGGAGGACCTGGGTTCAAATGTGACTAGCTGTGCGACCCTGGACAAGTCATTTAAGCCTGTTTGCCCTAGTTCTTGTCCTTCTGTCTTAAAGTTGTTACTAAGACCAAAGCATTTTTTAACAAGATTTTTATTTTTTATTTTTTAAAAGCTAGCTAGTATCTTTTGAAATCATCTTTCTTAGTCTTTGTAACAGTCGTCAATTATTTTCATAACATTAAGAAGGATCTTAACATTTAGATATCTAATTTTGTCAGTAGAAACATTTTATATCAGCTTATTTTTTTTACATGGAAAAATGGTCCAAAATGGATTCAGAATTTCTTCACATTTTTGCCTATTTAATTCAATTGAATATCAAATCATTACAAATACAGACTTCATCTTTCATTTTTTTCTTTCTTTCTTCATCTTTCTTTCTTTCATTTGCATGATAAAATTAGTGTGATGGTTCAATGATTTCTCATGATACCTTATGTTTATTTTCCCAGTTGGAATGTCATTTTAAAAATTAGCCAGGATATTATTTTGAATGCAAGAAAATAAAAATAAAGATTTATTTGCTTTGCAATACATCATTCAACCCTGGCTTAATAAATTTCCATCGGAAAATTGCTTGGTAAACTAATAACCCATAATACAAAGCTCACTAGCCTTGACAGATTGGAAATTGGTGTCTTCATGGCAGTCAGGACCATGTTATACTAGGCAAAAAAGAGATTTTTATCTTACAGGATGTCAGATTTAAAGCTAGTAATGTAAGAAGCCGTTTAATAACAACTCTCTCATTTTATAGATCAGGAAACTGAGGACCAGTTAGGTTAATGCACTGGCTGAGGTCATCCAGTTAGGATTAGAAGTAGAATGTGAACCTAGATCCACTGAATTTATTGACAATGATCTTTCCAAGGTACCATTCAGCCTCCCTCTTTATTAGATAATTAACACTTGGCCATGATGGAGGTTCACTTAGACTGAGGTATTAGGATTTTCACCACTCTTTCAATCTTCAACTGACAAATTCTAAGTTATAATTTTTGGTTACTAGACTTTTAGATGAAATCTCTAGAACATCAGAGCTATGTGAAGTACAAGTAGTCTTTCAAAAGTGTTTCTTAGTCATGGAAACTTGTCAACTGCAAATAGACTCAATTTTGAAATTGTTTTTGTATCTGCAGTTGACCATTTAGAATCTTAGAATCCTATTTGAACATCACTTCCTTTTTTTCATTTTTTTTCTTCTAAAATTAAGCACTAGACAGAACAGCATCATATCGTAGTATGTAGAAAGCCAATATTGGGCTCAAGTCTGCTTCTGATATCTAATAGTTAGGTGATTGTGGGGAAATCACTTAATCTCTCTGTGCCTCCAGGCAATCTCTCAGACCATAAGGTTATTGAGGGATTGCTGATTTTCATTGGCAAAGCCAGTTTCCACAGGGTATCCAACATATCAATGAAATCACAGATCTGGATCTAAAAAAGGGCACTAAATATTTGTTTTCATGTTGTTTTCAATACAGCATTGATATTTAATTACTGTATATGAAAAAATGGGTAATATGATTTCACCCTCTTGATTTACCTTATAAATAATTCAGAGCATAACAATTGTATATAAATGTAGTTTGCCCGGATTTAGTACCTTACCTTTTTAGCTTTCATAGTGGCTTATGGACAGAAATGCTATTCATTATTTGACAGGCAGAAAGAAGCATTTTGATTTACTACTAGGACCATTTTCATGCTAAGGATGGTGGCGGACAATCTGTGTCATTAAGTGATGGCTGACTAAATGTTTAAAATGGTGCTCATCTTCCCTATTATCTGATATTGGTGGCTGGCACTATTCAATGCTTGATATGTAGTCTATATTTACCATACCTCACTGAATTGTTAGATTACTTAAAAAACAAAACAAAACTTCCACACAAGAAAGAAATCCATAAAGCAAGATTTACAGAAGCATTTCTATTGCTTTATTTATCCTAGGCAATATTGGATAGATTAAAAGAATTCTTGATAAATCCTATTTTCTGTCATTGTAGTATAACTGTGAAGGCATATTACTGTCCAGTAGAAGCTTTCAGACTTTACTGTAACCAATTTCATCTGGCTTGCCAAAAAGAACATGTATGCCATGGATAGATACAAGGATCTTTTGACATTAGAATGTGAATTTATAAGAATTAATATGAAAAAGTGTTCCTCATTGCATCTCCTCCACCTCCCTTTCTTAACCCTTTCTACAGGGTATCATATCTTGGGTTAATGCCTATTTTTCTCACTACTCAATATTTTTAGTTTTCCATGCAACTCAGTGATATGTAATCATTTATACAATTGTCTTTATAAAGGTGAAGTTACATCTGCAAAAACTAATTTACAATTTGTAACTACTGCTACACCTACAGATACTGAGGTTGTGTTAAAAATACTTTTTGTTAGAGACAATCTTCAGGTACAGTGCTGTTTTTAAAAGATTACAAGTAGCCTCAAAGAAGTCTCAGAAAAACAATTTGCATGAAAATGCATCAATTTCCTAAAAATTGCCTTTCTTTGAATTTTTTGCTGGGTCATTCTGAGACACTGTGACATTTGTCATCATTGGATAACTTCAGGTTTGCGTTTTGCGCTTCAAGAGGCTACTGTTTTCCTCTTGAACAATTTTCATGCAGCCACCAGATGGTAGTAGGTCCTTTGATCAGTGTAACCACAAAGGCTGAGGTCCAGGTTTTCACCATGAATTTTTTACTGTTTCTCTCTTAGAAATACATGTATATGCAAATACATGCTTGTACATCCAGCCAAATCAAGTTGGGTAAACACATACAAAACTCTAACAAAATATATTTAGAGATGGTACTTAGAGAGTTAAATCTTAAAAAACAAAAACAAAAACAAAAAAACAAACAACTATATGGTTTAGTACCATTCTCACCAGTTTTTTGTTATTATAAATCACAATGTTAGGTAACCTTACTCTGAGCCTTTGATTACAGTGTACTTTTCTAATGCATCTTAAATCCTTATTAAAAACAAAATTCCTCTCCGAGTTGATATACAACTTCAAACCTTTAGGCTTGGTTGGCATCAAAAGCCCTTATAGTTTTTCACTGGTGTTACATATGAGCCCTTCAATTTAGGGAATTATTCCTGTGACTTCTCTATTTCACAGTCTATTGCTAAAATAATCCCTACAGGTTTCTATTCCTTTTTCATCCCTCTTTCAGAGCTATTCTTTCTGGATGCTCCTACATGGCAGAAGTTGGAAGAATTAATGCCCTCTATTTTCTGCTGAGAATGGCATTATCCTCCCTTCTATGGCTTTGATACTTTTCAATAAAACTATAGTAACTTACTTTAGTCTTAAAGGAAACTACAAACACCTTTTTCCCATCAACCACCAAGTATGTAATTTATTAAAACAAATTTGCATACAATTACATCTCCCTTTACTTCCTTCACAGTGGTTGAAGCTCATATGAAATGTTACCAACTTATTCACAAATCCTTTCAAAGCTATTTTCTAAAAGGACCCACATTTTTCTCACAGGTCTTTGTGAAGGAAAATTTAAACAGTTTTAAAAAATACACCTTTAAACTAATTACATGAGCATCACAAACACCTTTGAAATAATCATCCTGACCTATTATCATCATTCCCATCACTCACACCCTTTATATCATTTACCAAATCCACCTTTGAAAAATTTAAAGGACAAATTGGAAATTGTTTACAGTTTTGACTCTAGATGGCTAACTTTTCAGTTAAGGACACTCAGGTGGCATCATTACTAAAGTTGCCTAAAGGGAGAGATGCTCAGCTTTTCCAGCCTGAAACACTAATCAATTTTCAATTATTCAGAAACTGATTAAATATATAGTTTATGAATTATTCATAATTTTTACTTTTGCCCCAGTTTTCTTTTAATCCCTCTGTTCTCGCCACTGCACTTTATAATTGAGAGGAGCATGGTGCAGTACAATTGTAGTCAGGAAGAATTTGGATTCAAGTCCCATATTTGATACTTTTTAACTGGTTACTAGTCTCAGCCTTAGTCTTCTTATTTGGAAAATAATTTTAGTATTTGTGGTACCTACTTCACAGGGTTGTTGTATGGCTCAAATGATATAATGTTTATTAAGTGCTTTGTAGAAATTAAAGCACTATATATGTCAATTATTATTGCTACTATTATTACTTGGGGAGCTTCTGTACAGGATCTATGAATGCTTATGTAATCTAACTGTAATCTAACCACCTATAAAGGAAAAACTAAGTGGATGAAGGATGTCTATTGGCCAAATTATGATGAAATTAGATATATAACATGTAGAGATATAACATCTCTTTCTATACACACATATGTTTTGCCCATTTGAAGTGACCTAAGAAAGATGTATCTATCTCTATAGAGATATAGATATATGTGCATATATCTATAATCTCTATTATCTCTCTCTCTAAACAAATATATAGAGATAGTTTTATGTCTTTCTATAGACAAAATCTCTCTAATATATGATATATATCTAATATCTCTTACTATATGATTTCTCTCTTCCACACCCACCCAAAACATACTTACCCATACAAAAATCTATTCACGATATATCTATTTCAATAAGATATCTAATCTTTCTATTATCTCTTTCTTAGATAGACACTTCAAATGGGCAATTAAGCTATGCCAAAAATTAAATAGGTTTGAAGAAAGTTGAGTAGATTATCTTTAGGAAATCACAAAGTTCTTTTAATAAACCCAAGCTTCTTCCAGAAAGAATACATATCTATTTAATGCCAATTACTGGTGTTGTTGTATGACTGTCACTCATGGTATTCTATGATTTCCAAATGGCTTAAAATGGGTAATTACTTGGTGTTCAATAGAAAGACACAGGGGGCTGTGAGGAGACTGCAATACATAACAAATAAGTAATTAATAAAAAGAACTACTAGCTGTGGGATCCTGGGCAAGTCACTTAACTTCCATTGCCTAGTCCTTACTGCTTTCTTCCTTGAAACCAATATACAGTATTGATTCTAAGATGGAAGATGGGAGTTAAAAAAAACCGAAGTAAAGGATATAAACTAGGCAATCAACAAGTATTTTTCTAGTACCTAAAATGTGCCAGGCACAGTATCATGAATGGACTTTTCTCCTAATACACATTGAAGGTAGATGTGTGGCCACTGGCCCCCTTTCCATGAAAAGGAATAAAGGAAACATGGGTTTATTAAGCACCTATTATGTGCCAGGCACTGTGCTAAGTACTTTACAAATATTATCTCATTTGATCTTCACTAAGACCCTGAGAGGTAGGTTCCATGATCATCTCCATTTTACAATTGAAGAAACTGAAGCAGATAGTGGTTAGGTGATGTCCAGGTTCACACAGCTAGTAAGTCCGAGGCCAGATTTGAACCTAGGTCTTCCTGAGTGTATGGTCAACTGCTATATCCTCTCTACCATCTAGTTACCACAGAAGATAAAGGAAACTTTGTACTAGTGACTGGAGACTAGAGATTCTGGAAATGGACATGCCCAGCCACGGAGGTTACCTCCTCTGCAATTCTGACTTTTGAGAGTTCCCAAATTTGAATTTTCCCAATTTCGAGAGTTTAGGAGTTTGATGGTTGATTGTTGGCCTCTCAGAGGAAGATTTCCCTAAAAATATACTTTTAAAGGAAAAAAAGAATGTCACCAATTGGATTACCCTATACCCAGTGTTCTAAAGATATATGCTTTAAGAGACTAAGAGGTCTGGATTTGGTCAACCTTTTATGATATTGCTTTGAGTTGTTTGGATGGTATAGGTCTGAGGTGAATGGAGAGTATTTGTTTACCAGGACCACAATGCATTACTTTCTGGGGGGCAACTAATGAATCTAATGAGTTATTTGATTATTTTATGGATCTGCATTTGCACATGAGCTCTAGGGGGTCCTTTTCATCTTAGCAATTTCCTATCCCATTCCCTGATTTATAACCAGCTTGTCAACTACATTTATAATGGATTCATTGATAAAGGTATGTGGTATATTGAGCATGTTCTTGGACCACAGCCAGATGCCTTACCTAAGTTGTATTTTAGAGTTTTCCCCCTGGAGAAATCCAAGTGGCAGGGATTGACCCCCAGGGCACAGATAAAGCTCAGTCTATATGAATCTAGTATCCTTGGCATATGGATTTGCTCACAAGGTACCATCTCAATGTCAAAAGAAAGTGATGAAGACCCACCATTCAGTGAGAGGATTCTTTATGGTGAACATATTGGGAAGTGGGGCATGGGACAAGAAAAAGAAAGCATGGTGTGGTTCTCAATCCTCATTATTGAAGGGAACATTTTGGATGAAATCACAGATCTATTTGAATCTTTGAATATTGTTATTTCTACTAAAATGCAGAATAAGAAGATTAATGAGGTGAAGTTCAAATTCAACAATGTTGCTCCTTATCTAGAATTCCAACAAAAGGTTTGCAAAGTTAACTTGAGTTTTTACTTTATGTCTGGATTTCAAGGGTAAGTAGTATGGTGTAGTGGAGAGAACATTGGAAATGAAGTTATAGGATCTGAATTCTGACTACATATGTGACTTTGGGAAAGTCACTTTTCATCTCTGGATTTTAGTTTTCTAAATTTTAAAATGAGATAAATGGACTATATGACTTCAGAGTCTACCTCTAATTTCTATTCTATTTCTTGCCATTAATTCTAGGGGCACAATAGATAAAAGTATTGAGTCTGGAGTTAGGAATACCTGACCAGACACTAGCTGTGAGACTCTGGACAAGTCACTTAACCCCTGTCTGCTTCAATTTCCTCAACTGTAAAATGAAGATCATAATAGTAGCTATCTCCTAGGGTTATTGGGAAGATCCAATGCAATATTTGTAAAGCTCTTAGCATAGACCTGACACATAGTAGTTGCTTAAGACATGCTCCCTCCCCTCCCTTCCCCTCCCCTCCCCTCCCCTTCCCTTCCCTTCCCTCCCCTCCCCTCCCCTCCCCTCTTCTCTCCTCCCCTCTCCTCCCCTCCCCTCCCCTCACCTCCCCTCCCCTCCCCTAGATGTACCGCTAGGGTAACTAGATGGCTCAGTTGATAGAGAGCCAGGACTGGAGGAAACAGGAGGTCCTGGGTTCAAATCCAACCCAGATACTTCCTAGCTGTGTGACTCAGGGCAAGTGATTTGACTCCTATTGCCTACTCCTTACTCCTCTTTACCACTCTCCTGCCTAGGAATCAATACATAGTATTGTTTCCAAGATGCAAAAGAAACCAAATAATAAAGAATTATTATAATACTTCCAAGGGGGCAGTGAGGTAGCATGGAGGGCCAGGCCTAGAGACAGGAGGTGCTGTTTTCAAATTTGGCCTCAGACACTTACCAGCTGTGTGACCCTGGGAAAGTCACTTACCCCCGCCCCCCTCCCCCATTGCTTAGCTTTTAGCTCTTCTGTCTTAGAACTCATATACAGTATTGATTCTAAGATGGAAGGTAGGGGTTTTAAAAAAAAGACTTGATTGCCACCTTCTATATGAAACCTTTTTTTGATCTGTTCAGGGCTACTTCCCCATTTCACTAAAATTTACCTTCTGTCTATTTTTCAGGTGTTTTGCGCATACACTAATATGTGTACCCTGTTTTGAGTTTACACTAGCACAGTTGAAGATCTTGAGTGGCAAAGACAAACATTTAAATACAAAGGAGGGGCCCTTCCAATACATGAAGCATTTCACATTTTAGGAGTCCTGATAAAGCCCAACAGAGACCCTAAACATGCACTTAGGTATAAGCTTGCCTTAGTATTTTTGCCCTTGGTTTCTCATTTTGGATATGCTCTAGCAGGAATTTAGGAAATTTAATGATCTCTATAATTTAGGGGAAGGTCTCTCACTGAGGGAATGATTTCTGAACCAGGAAGAACTTTCAAAAAGGAGAGACTATATTTTCCCCACCTTCTGCTTGGTTGGTGACTAACCCCTGGGCTGAGGTCCTGAGAGAGGAGATCTGGAAAGTCTGTCTATCCTATGTTTAAAGTCTCTGCTCTTACCAAAAGAGCATTTCAGCACTCCAGCTGAAAGGACAGCTCAGCTGAGCCTGGGGCTGGAGGTGGTGAAGACTAGGGCCGCCCATCAAAGAAGTGAGCCTAAAGAGTGCAATAGACCGCCCTGTCTAACGGAGATGCCACTCTCTGCAAGGATCTCGCACAGCCAGAGCTGCCAGCCTGGCAGCAGACTGACCCATTTGAGCCTGTGAATATCAAGTCCCAGATGAACAATAGTGGCTTGTCCATGGTTGTCACCCTGCCCCACATTGAACTTAAACTGCAGAGAGATCCTGTAGTTCCAATGTTGTGACTTGCCTAGACGTACATAGTTCTACATAGATGCCTCTTTACCATGGTGTTTTAAGTTTGTCCCCCACTCTGCCAGACTTTGTGTCTTTGTGAGAAAGACCTTATTTTATTCTGCCTTTGTCTTTGTTTTCCCAGTGCCTAGCAAAGCCAGAGCATGCCAGTCATGCTAACTCAAGTTCAAGGTACTCTGTGGCTTTGCTTATACTCAGACAATGCTCATCATCTTCCTCCACCATTTTTTTTACTATTCAGCCAGAGGAAACAATTACTTCAAAGCAAACTTAATCAATGAATTAACATAGTAATAAAAGTAACAAAAGAACATTTTCCCCATACATCTGGGACATACACTGCCACAAATATACACATCACCAGTGCTGGCTACTATACTACATCACTCCTTCCCTTTTTAGCTATACTCGAGAAGATTATTGATAATTGATGCTTTTCTTCTCACTCTCCTAAAAACTCTCTGCAATCTTATTTCCAACCCCATTATTCAACTAAAGCTGTCCTCTTGAAAGTTGCCAATGATCTCTTCATCACCAAATACAATAGAATTTTAGTATTCTGGACCCCTCTGCAGTATTTGACCTATTTTATCACCTTTTCCTCCTGGATAATGTTTTTTTTTCTAGGTTTTTTTTTGTGCCATTGTTCTTTCCTGGTCAACCTATTATCCATTCAACAGTTCCTACTCAATCTCCTTTGCTAGTTTGTATTCACAAAATTTTCACAAATCATTATTATTTCCAATACCTCTGCCTTGGGCCCCCTTCTCTTTTACACTATCTTGCTTAGTGATCTCATCAACTCACATAGGTTTAATGATCATCTCTATGCACATAAATTCCAGATTTATATATTCAGCCCTACTCTCTCTTCTGAGGTTCAGTTCCATATCATCAACGTATTTTGCGGCATTTTGATTTGAGAGACCTGAAGACACCTCAAACTCAACATTTCCAAAACAGAACTCATCATCTTTCCCCCTAAATCCTTCCCTTTTCTTCAAATTTCCCTCTGAAAGTCAAAGGTACCAACATCTTCTTAGTCAACCAGGCATACAAGTTTGTGCATCTTCTACTTGATTCCTCTCTTGAATACCTAGTCTGTTGCCAAGTCTTTCTATTTCTTTCACAGTATAGCTTGTATACATCTCTTTCTCCCCACTTACACAGACACAGTCTTTTGTTTACCTTGTTTCACTAAAAATCCTCTCCATCTTCCACTCAGCTTCCTAGGTGATTTTTCCAAAGCACATATCTGAAGTTTCTTTTTTTCATCTAAAAAATATGTCTGCTTTTGTCATTCTCCTGCTCAGTGAACTTCACTGGTTTCCTGTTACTTGCAGGATCAAATATAAACTCATTGCTTTAACATTTAAAACTCTTCAAAATCTAATACCCTTCTATTTTTCCAGTAAGATTTTGATTTACTCTCCTCTGAACACTCCACATTCCAATAACATCGGCCTGCTTGCATCTTCTATCTTAATATTTTGTACTAGTCGTCCCTCCATGCCTAGAGTGCCCGACCTCTTCATCTCTATTATCTCAGTTACCCTGGATTCCTTCAAGTCTCTGCTCAAGTACCACTTTCTCCATGGTGGCATTTTCTAGGCTCCATAGCTGCTAATATAGTTTTCTTTCGAGGTGTCTTCCATCTACTTTGTATAGCTCTGGACCTACCTATTTATATCCATGTTGTCTCATCTATTAAAATGCAAGCCCCTTGAAGGCAGGGGCTGTGCTTTTTTCTTTCTTTGTATTCTCAGTGCTTCCCACGACTGACACATGTAGGTTACATTTGTGGAAGGAGACATATACATTGGGAACACATGTGGCTGAGGAACATGTATGGAGGGGAGCCATGTATGGAGGGATAACTCATAGGTTCAACACTATAGCACTAAAAAGGTTTTCTGGTTGTGTCATTGCACTATTCCCACTGGATTCCTATGGTGTGTAGTTTCTGCTAGCCATGTAAACTTTGCTGACTATCTGAATATTGCTCCTTGTTTGTCTTATGAGATAACTTCTGAATGAATTTCAGCAAGCCCTGAAGTTGCTACTGGTTGTCACTAGGAGAGAAAACACTAGATTTGAGGTTAAGGAATTTCCCTCTGCCTCTACTCTGCCATCCCTGTGACTTCTCATTGCTTGTCATTATTCTCCTAGGTGAGTTATTTTTCTTAGAATGTAAATTCCTCGAGGACAGGGACTTGTCTCCCCAGATCTTAGCACCATGGCACATAGTAAGGGCATGATAAATTCTTTAACAAATGGTTAAAATTGGTTTATTATTATAAATTTAAGAAACACCAATAGACACAAAAATTTCCTTATGCAAAAAAACATGAAAAGAAGATTGTGTATGACACTGTGAATCTCTGCTTCATGCAACTAGTTTTTTGTATAAATTATGTTTTCTTTAAAAATGTATGTTTTTCTTTTTTTTACTTTATCCTTCCAGAACCATATCTTAAATGAAAAAGGGCAATAAAAGGTCAGCAAAAGTAACCAAAAATACTAAAAAACAAGTTTTATGTTATGTGTAGCATTTCATACTCATGGTTTCCCACCTCTGAGGGGAAAAGATATTTTTTATAGATTTTTTTGGAGGGGGTGATAAGCTTGTTGATAATCAGGAAGGTGAGGAAAGCTAGAGATCAAATCCAGCCTCAGATACTTATTAGCTCTGTGATTCTGGGCAAATCACCTAACCTTTATTTGCCTTAGTTTCCTCATCTATAAAATGAGCTAGAGAAGGAAATGGCAAACTATTCCAGTATCTTTGCCAAGAAAACCCCAAATGGAATAAAAGAGTTGGACACAACTAAATAACAATAACATAACAGCCTCTACACCTCAAGGTTATTGTGGAGATCAAATGAAATAGTATTTTAAAAATGCTTAGTACAGTGCCTGGCACATAGTAGATACTATATAAATATTTATTTCATTGCTTTCTCTTTCTTAATCATTTCAAAGCCTCAATCTTGATTTCTTTCCATTTTCAATCTTATTCTTTCCATTTCCATTATTATAGTCATATCTATTGTTTCCGGTTTCTGTTTACTTTACTTTGCATCAATTCATATATGCCTTTCCAAGCTTCACTGTATTCATTTCCGACTTTTTTTTTAAAAAGCACAGTAATATTCCATTACATCCGTGTACCACAATTTGTTTAGTCATTCTCCAAATGATAGGCAATTGTCCTATACTGATAGTGCTGTTTTAAATATTTCAGTATTTTTGGAAGCCTTTTTTATTATTGGTTTTTATGAGGGGAAATGCTTGGCAGTATAACTTTTGGATCAAAGTGCACATTTATATTTGTTGTCATAATTCAAATTGTTTTCCCAAATGGCTGGATTAATCCATACTCCCACCAGAAGTATGTTTTTATACCTATTCTCCCACCACTCCAATAATTATCATTTTGCTTTTTTATCTTTGCCCATTTGATGGATATGAAGTGAAATTTCAGAATTGTTTTAGTTTTTTTCCCTCATGTTATTGGTGATTTGGAACATTCTTTCATAGGGTTAGTAATAGTTTGCAGCTCTTCTTTTGAGAACATCTTCATACTTTGACCATTTTCCTATTTGGAAATAGCTTTTGTTCTTATGGGCTAAAATAATTTCTATATATCTTGGATACCATGTTTTTATTAGGAAAATTTCCTCCAAATATTTTTCCAGTTATGTTTTTGTTATAATTCCAAATGCATTGATTTTTTTCCTATGAAAAATTTCAATTTTAGGCAATCCAAAGTGTCCATTTCATCACTTGTGGTTCTCTTTATCCTTTGTTTGGTCAAAGACACCCTTATCCCCTTACTGGTGAAAAGGTACCTCCTCCTTTGGTCTTATAATTTGTTTTTGATATGAACTTTTATATCTAGATCATGTATTCATTGGGAATTGTCTTTTTTGTTGTGTGAGATGTTGGTATATACCTAATTTTTACTAGACTACTTTATAGTTTCCCAATCACTTTTGTTGAATATTTAATCCTTACTCTAGCGATTAGTGTCTTTAGATTTATAGACCAATAAGCTACTATGTTCAGTTTTTTCTGGGTTTTATAAAATTAACATTGATCAAACTTCCTATTGGTTAAATCAGCATCAAATAGCTTTGATGATTTCTACTTTGTGGAATAGTTTGAGATCTCATTCTGAGTTAATAAAATGCCTTTAGAAGTTGGGTGCTAGGGAAACCAAAAATATCATGTCTTAAATGCTGATGTCAATTCAGTTTTTGTGCCTTGGGTAAACTCTACTTTCTTCTCTACTTGGGTAATATACTCTAACTTCCCTTAGTCCTGGATTCAGTGACTAATCAAGGCCCTCCATTTGCAACAGTTCTTGGGTTTTGACTTAGTATCCTGGTTATTTAACTCAGGTTTTAGCCTTAATCTTTTCTCTCTCTCCTTCTCCTTTCACAGTCTTGAACCCAGAGTTGACTTCATCCCTTTGAGTCTGACAGGAACAAACCAAAAACTGAAGATCATACTGGTAGGAGATTTCCTACTAGACCTCAGGTTTTTTTTTCCTTCTGATGTGCTTCCCTTTTATGAATGCTGGTCTGGCTCTGTTTCCTCTGTTGTGCCTCTGGTGAGAATGCCCAAATGCTGTAGTATCTGAGCTATCTGTCTCCCACAATGGGTCCACACTTACACTTGCCTTCTGTTTATCCTGCTTACCTTAGGAGATTATACAGGATTCTGGCATTCATTTTGTGAAATCCTGGACTGGATGGGCATGTAGGTGGTGCAGTGGGTAGAGCAGGGGGCATAGAGTCATGAAGACTCATCTTCCTGAGTTCAAATCTGGTCTCAGACATTTGCTAGCTATGTGACCCTGGACAAGTCACTTAAACCTGTTTGCCTGCAAATTAGGTGTACACAGAATAGTATACATGTCAGATCTTTGGGAAAGGAAAGACTTTAAAACAAAGCAAGAGCTAGAAAAAAATCACAAAATGTAAAATCAATAATTTTGATTACATCAAATTAAAAAGTTTTTATACAAACAAAACCAATGCAACCAAAATCAGAAGGGAAGCAACAAATTAGGAAACAATCTTCATAACAAAAACCTCTGACAAAGGTCTAATTACTCAAATTTACAAAGAACTAAATCAATAGTACAAAAAATCAAGCCATTCTCCAATTGATAAATGGGCAAGGGACACGAATAGGCAATTTTCAGATAAAGAAATCAAAACTATTATTAAGCACATGAAAAAGCATTCTAAATCTCATATAATCAGAGAGATGCAAATCAAAACAACTCTGAGGTATCACTGCACATCTAGCAGATTGGCTAACAAGACAGCAAAGGAAAGTAATGAATGCTGGAGGGGATGTGGCAAAGTTGGGACATTAATGCATTGCTGGTGGAGTTGTGAATTAATCCAACCATTCTGGAGGGCAATTTGGAACTATGCCCAAATGGTGCTGAAAGACTGTCTGCCCTTTGACCCAGCCATAGCACTGCTGGATTTGTACCCCAAAGAGATAATAAGGAAAAAGACATGTATAAGAATATTCATAGCTGCACTCTTTGTGGTGGCAAAAAATTGGAAAATGAGGGGATGCCATTCAATTGGGGAATGGCTGAACAAATTGTGGTATATGTTGGTGATGGAATACTATTGTGCTCAAAGGAATAATAAAGTGGAAGAATTCCCTGGGGACTGGAACAACCTCCCGGAATTGATGCAGAGTGAGAGGAGCAGAACCAGGAGAACATTGTGCACAGAGACTGATACACTGTGGTACAATTGAATGTAATGGACTTCTCCATTAGTGGCAATGCAGTGATCCTGAACTACTTGGAGGGATCTATGAGAAAAAACACTATCCACATTTAGAGAAAAAACTGTGGGAGTTGAAACACCAAAGAAAACAACTGCTTGGATACATGGGTTGAAGGGACTTGGCTGGGGATGTAGACTCTAAATGAACATCCTAGTGCAGACATCAACAACATGGAAATAGGTTCTGATCAAGGACACAAGTAAAACCCAGTGAAATTGGGAGCTATGGGAAGTATAGGGGAGGGGAGGAAGGGAAATAATATGATTCTTGTAACCAAGGAATATTATGTTCTAAATTGACTCAATAAATAAATAAATTTTTAAAAAAATGGGCCAGAGAAGGAAATGGCAAACTGTACTAATATCTTTGCCAAGAAAACCCCAAATGGGGTCATGAAAATTTGGACACATTTGGAAAATAACAACAATAACAAATGAACTGTATGGGTACCTTGTAACTATTTATCTTTTATTATCTTCACTCATTTTGGTACATTCTGAAAGCTTTATTGGGGAGTCTGTTAGGAGCAAGGCTTTTTGAGGTCCTAACATGTTGTCATCCTCTGACAGTACCTCTCAGTTCAATTTGGCAAATATTTACGAAATGCCTACCATGTGCAAGGCAAGCTACTTAATACCCAGGATCCAGAGACAAAAAGTACCCATGACCTTGAGGAGCTGGAGAAGCTCAAGGAGCTTACAGTTTGTTGGAGTTGGGATAGCAGCATGCACACAGATGAGTAAATACAAAGTAATTTGAAGAGATAGAGAACATTAATTAAAAGGATGGGATCTAAAAAGATTCTGGGAAGGATTTAGCATCTTAACCAAGCTTTGAAAGAAAATAAAAATTCATAGAGGCAGAGATGAAGAGAGAATGCATTATAAGCATGGAACAGCCCACACTAATGCACAGAGGCATGTTGAGTTTGGGGGATCAGTGCATTTGGGCTGCATGTACTATGTGTAAAGAATAATAATATGAAATATCTAGAAAGGCATAGAGGGGTCAGATGGTGAAGGACCTTAAATGTTAGGATAAAGAGTTATATTTTATCTTTGAGGTGATATAAAGCCACTTAAGGCTTTTGTGTGGGAAAGTGACATGACAAATCTGTATTGCAGGAAGATTATTTGGGAAGTTATATAAAGGATGAATTAGAAAAGGGAGAAACTGGGTACAGAGAAACTAATTTGGAAGCTATCATATAGTATCCAAATGAACTGTGATAAAGTCCTGCCTGGAGTAGTGAACATGATTGGAGAGGTGACAAATGTGGGAGACAATTTGGAGGTATAATAAAAAAGACTTGGTCACTGACTGGGGGGTGAGGGAGAAGAAAGAACTAGGGATGACTCAAAGGTTATGGGCTTGGATGATTGAGAGGATTGTGGTACCCTCGCCAGAAATAAAGACTTTGGAGAAGGGACCAATTTAGGGGGATAGATAGAAAATTCAACATGTTTTGAACATGTTGAGTTTGAGATGTTGACAAAATATGCTGGGGTAAGTGTCCAGTAGTAGGTGATATGGGACTGGAGGTCAGGAGAGAGATTTTGTACTAGGTAAATAGATTTGGGAGTCATCTACAAAAGGATGATATCAAACCCATGTAAGTGGATAAGATGAATAATGGAGGAAATAAATTTGAAGGGATAGGGGTGAAGGGAGAGGGAGAAGCTTTCTTGACTTTAGGTCCAGTGCTCCATCAAGCCACTTAGCTCTTTTGGAGGGCTGGTGAGTGGGTTGGGAGGCAGTGAGAAACCATTAATAAGAGGTTGATAAACAATTGTGTAATCTGTTAGTGGAGGCAGCAAGTATAGACCATTCTTTCTAGGATTTTGCCTAGTAAAAGAGAAATTTTTATGATAACATAATAGTATGTCAGAGTTAAGTGAAGTTGTTTTTGTTATTTTTAGGCTAGAGAAGTCCTGGAAATACTTGTAAGGATTGGAGAAAAAACTAATAGACAGGGAGACATTGAAGAGGAGAGAGAAGAAATAATCACTGTGGCACACTTAGATAAGATAGGGATAAAGGAGAAGGGATAAAGACCATAAATAGAAAGGTTAGCTTTGGTAAAGAGAAAGGTTACTTCTTTAGAGATTGGGGCAAAGAAGGACAGGATAGATGAGGATGGATTTGAAATGTGAGGTAGGGGACAGGAGGAACCACACTTGATGGGTCCAGTGTCTATAGTAAAAATGAGGTAAAGGCACCTGTGATGAGACAGGTGATTTGGGTGATGTTGTGGGCCTGAGAGAGAGGATAAATTTCAGAGTAAGAGTTATGAGAATCAATTATGGAAGAATAAATAGATTATTATTTATTGCTATGGGGGTCCAGTTGGGATTACATAACATGAATTTGTAATGGACCCAGGTGGCATGATTATGCAACATACTCCATCAACATTCAGTAGCACATGAATAAGAGAAGAGAAGGCAGATGGCAGGGTTGATATAGAGATGAAGCCTGGCAAGTCATGAGAAGCAATAGGATGAAAGGGCAAGGGATTCTAGGGAAAAGAACAATAAACAGTGGAAATGGTCAACTACTAGGTCAAGACTGAAGGGAACAAAGTGAAGCCAGAGAAGGGCAATGAACTGGAAAAACTTGTAGGCATGGAGGGAGCAGGACTGCAGTGAAGACGAAGAGCAGATCTAGGAAGGATGAAGAAGAGGAAGGGTTAAAAGGTTAAAAACTATGATCTGAGAAGGAAATTTCAGATAATGGAAATGTAAAGTAATAAGCTTAGGTAATAGTAAGATGTATGTAAGCTATGATCACCCCTGTAAAGTAGCTGGTTTGGAGTAAAAATATGGGTCACAGAAGTTGAGGAAGTTGACGAATAGGTCCCAAGATGTGTGAGAATACCTTATTTGTTTATGTTGCCTCTTAAGCCCCATTTGTGATAAATGTGGTTAGCTACTGGGTTTCCCAACATGTATTCACACACACATACATAAAATTTCTAAATTAAATTTCACATATATAAATACTTGTTTTCAGTTGTTTTTTAGTCATGTCTGACTTTTTCCAATCCTATTTTGGGTTTTCTTGGCAAAGATACTGGAGTAGTTTGCCATTTCCTTGTCCAGCTTATTTTACAGATGAGGAAACCAAGGCAAAGAGGATTAAGTGACTTGCCTAGGATCACACAGATAGTAAGTAAGCATCTGATGCCAGATATGAACTCAGGAAGATGAGTTTGACCCCCTCTCCTAGGTGGCTACTACACTACCTAGTTGCTCAATATACATATACATTATATGTGTGTTCCCAGATAGGCAAATATTTATTTTTTTTGTGTGTTTGCGTATAAAATACAATAGGAGAGAGATAGTTGAGGAGGACACTGGCATTTTTCTACTTCTTTTCTACTTTTTTAATTCCTGGCCCTAACTTGGGAGGAAAACTTCTCTGAAAAAGAATTTAGGGCAGGTCTTTATTACAATATATTTGGACTACTGTAATATCTTCCAAATTAATTTCCCTGTATATAGTCTCTCCCCTCTCTAATCCATCCTTCCTATTGCTGTCCATGTAATTTCCTAAAGTTTGGAGAGTGGCTGTAGAGACACTTAAACACCTGGAGAGGCACACTTCTACCCACAAAATGGTCGGGGGATAAGAGGTATTGATAACCCTGCTCACTTGCACAGCATACACAAGCACCTATCCTAGTATGATGCTGTGATGGTTTGGAACTATGTTGTGTAGATGAGCAGAATTATGATTTTTTTCTACTCCTTCCCTACTGTAGCACGAGTGGGGCTGCTCCTCTCTTTGGATATGACTACATGTCCATCCATTTTCTCAGTTCCAGCCTCCTGGCAGGGAATTTCTTCTCTTTTTCATGAAACAAGCCTAGGAAAAAGGAAAGGAAAATGATGAAGGCCCCACCTCCAATGCCAGACCAGCTAGTCATTGTCTTCCCTAGATGCTGCTGACTCATTATTTAGAAGGATCCAGTTCTATATATTTTTTCTTTGCTTGGAAAAACTATAAAAATGAATCAGTAAATCTCTTTTTTAGCTTGAAGCCTCCAGCTAGTGGGCGATTGGCAAAATAGTGTTACAGTTTTTACATCAATTCCACCCTTTCCCAATTATCCCTCTGTGTTTCAGTGAATGTCCTGACATGCCTCATAGATTATCTGCCCACACAACCCTGGTCCTAGAGTCCAGTGCTGACAATCGTGTTGTAGCTTCAAATCGTGGCTTTGGCAGCTTCTCAATTTCTCCAGTTCTAGCCTGCTGCCTTTAGCTTACTTCCATTTCGTCTTCCCTTTCCTTTTCCTACAATCTCTTAGGATGACGGAACTGGCTTTTTAGTAAGTCTGGTCCTTTCAGTCAGAGGGCCAATGGCCCACGGGATCAAGGAGGCGATTGCCGGTGTGGTTTCTGTCCTTCTCCAACCTCTTGATCTTCATTGTAATTTCAACAGAGTGCCAAACAAAGATAAAAAAAAATAGACCTTACTTTCAAAGGTTTACAATCTAATGGGATCAATCAATCAATCCATCAATAAGTATTGTGTCTTCTATGGTACTGTATTAGATTTGGGATAAAAAGACAAAGGGAGAAGAGGAATAGAAATTTAGACAAATAACTATGATGATACAAGGTAGAATGAGGTAAGAGCTAAGGAGAAGTTGAGATTAAGTGTTATAAGAAATAGAGAGAGACTATATTTAGGGAAGGATTTGGGAAGACTTGCAGGAAGAATTGACTTTTAAATTGGCTTTTCAATTGAGCTATGTAGGTGGGTGGGGATTACAGCTTCCATTCTAGATATGAAGGCCAATTTGAGTAATAGCATAGTTAATGGAAAGGGAGGATTTGAATTGATAGAAAGAATAGTCTAGTTTGGTCAGAATACAGAAAGGTATGAGATGAGTCTGAAAAAGGTAGTATGGAACAGTGGTATCAAACTCAAATAGAAATGAGGGCCATATGAAATCTCTGTGGGCAGCATATTGGTTTAGAAAAACCACACAAACACGTTATTTTTATTCTATTCCATTTTGATAAATATTTCCCCAAAACATTTTAATCTAGGTCTGTGACAGAGGGAATGTTGCCAGCCAGCTCTTTGTTTACTACTTTCCATGTGGAAGGTCTTGAATGAGAGGATAAAAAATTTTTATATTCTCTTGATTATTCAATTGGGAACCAAAGAAAAAAATTTTAGGAGGGAAATGATGTGATAAGAAGAATATTTTAGCAAGATTATTTTGGAAATGGCATGAAGGATAGATTGAAGAGGGCTAAAGGTGCAAGGCAGAAGCCTTGGTAGGAGCCTTTAAGAACTTGCTATTGGACTGTGACCTTTAGCCACCAACTGAAGAGAGAACTGCTGAATTCTCAGCAATTCTAGCTTTAAAATGTTGATAAGAATGGGTGTTCTTATCACCTGGGCCCTGGATGTTTGACCCTGCTCTTTCCTTTTCACCTCATGCCACTCTGTACCTCAGAACAACTAAGGTGGTCTGAGAATATTTCCCAGCCAGAAAGAGAGGATTATGTGCTTAGAAAGCTCACCGATAGACTTTAAAGCAAACCAAGGAGAACCGATTTGCCTGTACATCTTATAGATAAAGGGCATAATAAGCCAATTCATTTGCTACCTTACAGAATCAATGGGAAGGTGACCTCTGAAATAAGGTGGATGAGGTTAAATCTACAGTTATAAATCCTTCTGAGAGTCTGGGGATTCTGTAATAGTCCTTGCTTCAAAACTGAATAAGGTTATCTGGATCTCAGAATACTGAAGTTTTTGAAAAGTTGAAACAAGTATTAATTTCCTTAACATTTTTGAGAGTCTCAGCTTTTTCAAAATGTTTCATTGTAAAAACTGATGTATCTGATATTGGGTCATATGCAGGTTTATTACTAGGCCAGAAAAATATAAAATATCTGAGTAGAAAATTATTGCCAAGACAAAAAAAAATCTTGTCTTCCTTCTAGCTATAGTAAGTTTGGGATTTAGCCATAGAGCTCTGGTTTGGAATTTACATTGAGAACTAATTATTGGTTCTTAATTTGTGAGTAAACACTGAAAAATTCCAATAGTAAGTTGCATAATTAGTAGTGGAAGATTTAGAATGATAAGATGAATATTCTGTTACAGATGACTTTTACTTTCTTGGAAATAGGGTGGGGAAGCATGAGCTTTGAACTTCTGGATTAATCCTAACTAAATGTTGCTTCTTGAACTTCAGGTACATGGTCAAGATCAAAGGAAACTGAAAGAAAAGAGAGTTCATATCTGAAATGACTCTTTCAAAATTAATTAATTAATTAATTCATTCATTAAGCGTATTTTTCCATGATTAGATGATTCAGATTCTTTCCCTCCCCTCTTTCCTCCCCCTTCCATAGTCAATGAATAATTCAACTGGATTTTACACATATCATTGATCAAGATCTATTTCCATATTATTAATATTTGTAATAGAGTGATCATTTAGAGTCAATATCCTCAATCATATCCCCATTGAACCATGTGATCAAGGGAAGGTTTTTTTTTTTTTTGAAAGAAATGACTCTTATAGAAGATAGTTTCTAATAGTATTTATACCCCTAAGATGAAATACTTAAAGTTGGCTATTGACATTAAGTTGTCTCAAAGTTATAGAGGCAATCATATGCCATGGGAATGATTTTTGTCTATTAACTCAAAATCAGGTTGTTAGAAAGGAGTATTTTAATGAAAGCCAGTTTTTAAGATTAATGTTGGAGTTAGTTGATGATAAATTAGAAGTTAGTGACACCAAAATATACAAAGTTAAAAAAAAACTTTTTTCTGAACATTTAAATTCAACATTTTATTTTATTTTTATTTTATTTTTACCCACCCTTCTTCCCTCCCCACTCCCAGAGCTGACAAGCAGTTCCAATGGCTTATACATATATCATTGTTCAAAACCTATTTCCATATTATTTATGTTTGCAATAGAGTGATCTTTTAACATCAACACCCTAATCATATCCCCATAGAACTACATGATTGCTCATATGCTTTCTTCTGTTTCTGTTCCCACAGTACCCCTACTCTGGATGTAAATAGTGTTCTTTCCCATAAGTCTGGATTGTCCTGGATCATTGTATTGCTGCTAGTAGAAAAGTCAATTCCATTAGATTGTACCACCATGTATCAGTCTTTGTGTACAATGTTCTCCTGGTTCTGCACCTTTTGCTCTGCATCAATTCCTGGAGGTCTTTCCAGTTCATATGGAATTCCTCCAGTTCATTATTCCTTTCAGCACAATAATATTCTATCATCAGCAAATACCACAATTTGTTCAGCAATCCCCCCAATCAATGGATACCCCCCTCATTTTCCCATTTTTTGCCACCACAAAGAGTGGGGACTATAAATATTTTTGTACAAGTCACTTTCCTTATTATCTCTTTGGGGGTACAAATCCAGCAGTGGTATGGCTGGATAAAAGGGCAGGCCCTTTTTAAAGCCCTTTGTGAATAAGTTCAAATTTCCCTCCAGAATGGTTGGACCAATTCACAACTTTATCAGTAATGTATGTGTCCCAATTTTGCCACATCCCCTCTAATATTTATCACTTGCCTTTGCTGCCATATTGGTTAGTCTGCTAGGCGTGAGGTGGTATCTCAGAGTTGGTTTTATTTGCATTTCTCTTATCAGGAGAGATTTATAACACTTTTTCATGTGCTTATTGATAGTTTTGATTTCTTCATGTGAAAACTGCCTATTCATGTCCCTTGACCATTTGTTGATTGGGGAATGGCTTGATTTTTTTATAAATTTGACTTAGTTCCTTATATATTTGGGATATTAAACCTTTGTCAGAGAGTTTTGTTATAAAAATGTTTTCCCAGTTTGTTGCTTTCCTTTTAATTTTACTTGCATTGTTTTTGTTTGTACAAAACTTTTAAAATTTGATACAATCAAAGGCATTCATTTTACATTTTATAATGTTCTCTATCTCTTGCTTGGTTTTAAATTCATTCCTTTCCCAAAGATATGACAGGTATTCTATTCTATGTTCATCTAATTTCTTTATGATTTCCCTCTTTATATTTAAGTAATTTACCCATTTTGAATTTATCTTGGTATAGGGTATAAGATGTTGATTTAAACCTATTTTTCCCATATTCTTTTCCATTTTTTCCCAGTAGTTTTTGTCAAATAGTGAGATAAAAGCTGGAATCTTTTGGTTATTATACATTGTCTTGCTGAGGTAATTTACCCCAAGTCTATTCCATGGATCTTCCCTTTTGTCTCTTAACCAGTACTAAATTGTTTTGATGACTGCTGTTTTATAGTACAGTTTAAGATCTGGTGCTATTAGGCACCCCTCCTTCACATTTTTAAAAACTATTTCCCTTGATATTCTTGATCTTTTGTTGTCCCAAGTGAACTTTGTTATAGTTTTATCTAATTCCATAAAAATGTTTTTTTTTTAAGTTTGATAGTTATAGCATTGAAAAAGTAGATTAATTTGGGTAGGATTACCATTTTTATTATATTAGCTTATCCTACCCATGAGCAATTAATGTTTTTCCAATTATTTAGATCTAGTTTTAATTGTGTCAAAAGTGTTTTATATTATTTCTTTGTTTGTCTTGGTAGATAGATTCCTAAATATTTTATACTGTCTAGAGTGATTTTACATGGAGTTTCTCTTTCTAACCCCTGCTGCTTAATTTTGATGGAAATATACAGAAATGCTCATGATTTATTTGGGTTTAATCTTCAACCCCGCAACTTTGCTAAAATTGTTAATTAGTCCCACTAGGCTTTTATTTGATTTTCTAGGATTCTTTAAGTATCCCATCATATCATCTGCAAAGAGTGATAGTTTAGTCTCCTCATTGCCTACTTTAACCCCTTTAATTTCTTTTTCTTCTCTAATTGCTACTGCTAGTGTTTCTAGTACAAAATTAAATAATAGAGGTGATAAAGGCAATCCTTGCTTCACTCCTGATCTTATTGGAAAGGCTTCTAACTTGTCCCCATTGAAGATGATTCTTGCTGATAATTTTAAATATATACTGTTTATTATTTTGAGGAATGGCCCTTCTATTCCTATACTTTCTAGTGTTATCAATAGGAATGGGTGTGATTATTGATATGATCAATTATGTGGACAGTTTTTGTAATATTGAACCATCCTTGCATTCCTGGTATAAATCCCACCTGGTAATAGTGAATAATCCTTGTGATAACTTGCTATAGTCTGTATGCTAGTATTTTATTTAAGATTTTTGCATCTATGCTCATAAAGAGATGGGTCTATAGTTATCTTTCTCTGTTTTTGGTCTGCCCAGCTTTGGAATCAATATATTTATGTCATAAAATTATTTTGTAAAATAATTTGTATAGTATTGAGATTAGTTGTTCTTTAAATATTTGGTAGAATTCACTTATGAATCCATCTGGACATGGGGATTTTTTCTTAGAAAGTTCATTGATGGGTTGTTCAATTTTTTTTTCAAAGATGGGATAATTTAAGTATTCTATTTCCTCTTTTGTTAATCTAGGCTACTTATGTTTTTGGAAATATTCACCCATTTCATCCAACTTGTCATATTTATTGCCATATAATTGGGTAAAATAGCTCTTAATAATTACCTTAATTTGATTTTCATTAGAGGTGAGATAATTCTTTTCATCTTTGATACTGTTAATTTGCTTCTCTTCTTTATTTTTTAAAAACAGATTAACCAGTACTTTATCTATTTTATTTGCTTTTTTTCCCAAAGTACTAGCTCCTAGTCTTGTTTCTTAGTTCAATAGTTAGGTTACTTCCAATTTTATTAATTTCTTCTTTAATTTTTAGGATTTCCAATTTAGTTTTTATCTGGGGATTTTTAGTTTGTTCTTTTTCTAATTTTTAAAGTTGCAAACCCAATTCATTGATCTCTTCCCTCTTAATTTTGTTGCACTGGGCACTCAGAGATAGAAATTTCCCCCTGAATATTGCTTTGGCTATATCCCATAGGTTCTGATATATTGTCTCCTGATTGTCATTCTCTTTAATGAAGTCCATAATTGTTTTTATGATTTCTTTTTTGACTCACAAGTTTTGAAGAATTAGATTATTTAGTTTACAATTAATTTTAAATTTGCCTTTTCATGGACCCCTTTTAATTATAATTTTACCACATTATTATCTGAAAAAGCTGCATTTATTATTTCTGCTTTTCTATATTTGTTTGCAATATTTCTATGCTCTAGTACATGGCCAATCTTTGTATATGTACCATGTACTTCTGAGAAGAAGATATATTCCTTTTTAGTCCTATTCAGTTTTTTCCAGATTATCTATTTAATACTAATTTTTCTAGCATTTCATTCACTTCCATTACTTCTTTCTTATTCATTTTTTGGTTCAATTTACCTAGTTCTGAAAGGGGAAGGTTGAGATCCCCCATTAATATGGTCTTACAATCTATTTCCTCCTTGAGTTCCTTCAATTTTTCCTTTAGAAATCTAGATGCTATACCATTTGGTGCATAAATGTTTTGTAATGATATTACTTCATTGTTTATAGTACCCTTTAGCAAAATGTAATTTCCTTCCTTATCTCATAATAATTTTGCTCCCTAATAATAATAACAGATATTTATTATGTTTAGTATTGATATTCCTACATTGTTTATAGTACCTTTTAGCAAGATGTAATTTGCTTCCTTATCTCTTTTAATCAGATCAATGTTTACTTTACCTTTATCTGTATCATGATTGCTATTCCTCCTTTTTTTTTTTACTTTAGATGATGCATAATAAATTTTGTTCTAGCCTTTTACCTTGAATCTCTGTGTGTCACATTGCCTCAAACATGTTTCTTGTAAACATCATATATTAGGATTCTGGTTTTGATTCCACTCTGTTATCCATTTCCATCTTATGGGTGAGTTCATCCCATTCATATTCAATGTTATGATTACTAACTGTGTATTGCCTTCTATCATATTATCTATCCCCTTTAAATTCTGCTCTATTTCCTTTCTCTCTGTTCTTCCTCACCAATATTTTGCTTTTTGTCACTCCCTCCCCCATCCTCCTCCTTTCAATTGCCTCTCTCTTCCTTTGTCTTATTCCCTTTCTACTTCTCTGTGGGGTAAGATTGAATTCTATACCCCACTTAGTATACTTGTTTTATCCTCTCTTAGTCAATTATGAGAGTAAAGTTTGAGCAATTACCATCACCACCCTTATCCTCCCCTCTCTCTATAATGATTTTTCATGTTTCTTTGTGTTATATAATTTACCCCATTCTATCTCTTCCTTCCCCTTCCCTTATCTTTCTGTGCAACCCTCCGTTTTAGTACTTGATTGATTTTTTACATATCATTCATATACATACATATCATATCATACATACTTATTGTTCCATATCATCACATTTACATATACATCATATAATATTCATCATATCATCATAATCAGTTTACTTCTCTACTCTCTGAGTAAATTCTATCTTCTCTAATACCGAGAGTAATTTTTGAGAATTATAGGAATCCTCTTTCTTTGTAGACATATAAACATTTTGATCTTAATGAGAATCTTAAATTTTCTCTTTCTTATTTACTTTTTTGGGCTTCTCTTGTGTCTCTCATTTGACCTTAAAATTTTTTGTTTAGGTTTGGTTTATTCCTCAAGAATGCTTGGAAATCTTCTATCTTATTGAATGCCCATTTTTCCCCATGAAAGAGTATACTTAGTTATGTTGGATATATGATTCTGGGTTATAAACCCAAATCTTTTGCCTTCCTTAATAATATATTCCATAAATTCAACATTTTAAGTGAATTAATATATATGTTAAAAAACATACCATCACTTTGGTACAAATCTGACCAATAGGCCTATATAGTCATTACCTGAACAACCTAGTGTCAAAAAATTCTTGGTTTTAGGAAAAATTGTTTATAGGAGTTGGGGTGGGGGAAACTCCAGTCCTTTGAAAGTTAAAGTTAAGAATCACAAATTGAAAAAAATAATAGCAAATGATATATCTCCATAATAATTTGTGTGAACTTTTTCATATTTTCCAGCGTATACTATGAAACATATTAAATTATGATGACAGTAACTGCTCTTAGTTTTACTCTTATCTTAAAAGACACACCGGGAATATCTATCTGTAGCTGAAATTTGGCTCTCTATCATAAAGATAGTGATGATGGTCAAACATTGGAGGATAAAAGATAGCAGAGTGAACAGGATCAAATTGGTTTGAAATTAGGATCTGAACACAAAGATATGGGTATGTGAAGAAGGGAAACAATTTTAGACCTGGGAAATTATATAAGTTATGGAGGAGGGAAAGAAGGAAATAGCCTTGGAAGAGTTAGTACCTAATTTATTTTAGTTAGTTTAGAGTATTATAGGTTATATGTGTGAAAGAAGGCTAAGGAGTTAAATTAGAGCCACATTGTGGAGGATTATGGATGTTAGACTAAAAGTTTGTGCTTCATTTGATAGGCATTGAGGAATCCCTGGAAAAATGGACTAAAATGTCAAAAGTATAGCTTGGTTAAAATATACAGAATGGCTTCTAACTATGAGAGAATGGAATTAGAAGCAACAGTTTGGAGACTGACAGTACTGGGGAAAGACAAAGGGAGAGAAAATAAGAACTTAAAATTAGTGTGCTTGGTAATGGTAGTGAAGACAAGAGAATGGATATGAGATGCATTATGGTGGCAGAATAAATGAAATTTGGCATTATGATTGAATTTGGGGACATGAGAGCAAGGTCATGGGTAACTAAAGTATTGGGCATATTCAAGGAGAAATGTCTAGCTCATAATTTAAAAAAATGGGAGAGTGATTGCAAATATAGTACTTATTTTTCTTCTCTTTTTTCCAGTCTATATAAACCTTCCTCTCACATATGGCCAAAAGAAAATACTAAATTTGAGATAGAGGGGCATTTTAACCTCTTTATAGCACTGAAATAGGGCCTAAACTGAAAAGCTATTTAAGGATACTGGACCCATGCTAGAGATGAATAACTCCAAATTTCCAAAAATTTGGGAACAGGCAAAAGTGTAATAGGGAGAAGACATTTGCATAAGACTGTGTAATACAAATGTTAGAGTGATTGGCAGGAGCATGTGTCAGAGAGTCACATGGGAGCCTAAGGGTCAAGATCTGGGCAAAGACTCTAAGGTCCCAACAGTCTTGGCACTTCTCTCCTGAAGGACCTTGGGTTGGAGGTTTGAAAACAGGTTTCTGGACTTTTGTGATACCAGCTGCAGAGACGAATCTTTTGAACTGGCTGCTGGCAGCTAGAACAGAGGATTGAAGACTCACTTCTCCACTGGACCTGTTTTGGACATTTTTCATCTGAAGATCCTGGCCCACTTGATTGGACTCCACTTGTGAGATTTGGTTATTGGGGAAACATTTGTTTTTTCTTAGATAAATTAGGTTTAGATAGGTTAATAGAAATTAGGGTTTAAGATTCATTGTAATAATTCTCCTAACCCCTTTTCCTTCCCCCCTTTACCAAAAAACTAAACCTGAATTTTTATGTTTCCTTCTTGTTCATTCCCTTACCAAATCCCACTATTACAAAAGGAACTGGAAGTAGATAGTTTTGAGGAAGTAGCAGTGTAAATTAAAATTTAATTGGGTGTATTTTGATAATTTCCATTTGCATAGATGATCTAAGTAAATGAAATGGGCTTAAGCAATAGAAAACAATATTTAATTTAGGCTGAATTTCTTGTGTGGATAAAAAATGCAGAGTTTATGAAATTACTGTTCTTGGAAAAGAACAGACAACCATATATTTGGATTGTTAAAATATAAGGAACTAGACTCTATCTCTTGTGGTCTCATTTCCAGCTCAAATTATTTTTTAAAATAGCAAGAATTAATTATAGTTCTATCCTTACATAAATCCTAAAAGATACATAAACCCTTAGATGTCAAACAGCAAATGACACCTATGCTCCAGAACAATTATAGTCTAGTCAATAATAATAATAATATGTGTTTATATATAGAACTTCAAGTTTTATAACATACTTCTATCACAATGATTCCATGGGGCAGGTAGCTTAAATATTATTTTTCCTATTTAAAGGCGACAAAACAGAAACTGAGATGTTAAGTCATTTGTTCATAATTGCACATCTAGTATACATCTGAATCATGATTTGGATCCAATTTTTTGGTACCAAATATAGTGCTCTATTCACGGGAATCAGAAGTTCTCTGATCAAGTGAATTGTGTTATGAGGGACTGAATGGGATGATGATTATATGTTCCTTTGAAGGACTGGGGGGAGGTGGTGTGTTGCTGTTGGGAGATATTATGAAAACATCAGTAATGATGAATTATTAAATCTCATTAATCAGAGGTGATTTGTTGGCCAGTAGGATCTATCAATCTCAAATTAGTCCCCCAAATTTGTTCCCCCTTTGAGAGCAGTTAAAGTCCTTAAAGTATATGACTAGAGATCTACATGTCCTTGGGGTAGAAAGAGTGACTGTAATGTAAGAAAGTTGCTTTTCTAGCATTTCTAGGTTTATTACTTATCTAAAGAGAGTCCAGATCTTAGGGTAATATTTTAAGGTTAGCTATTTATTGTGAAGTTGTGATTCTCCATAAAAGGAGGAATTTCATTGATTATAGACTACTGAGGTTTTTAAAAAATTCTTTGTGGAATATAGTAAAAGTTGTCTTGAATCCAGTATGTAGGACTACCCTGAGTTCTTGTGTATCCTCTAGAATCATAGACTTAGAACTTGAAGGAATCTTAGAGATTATTTAGTCTAATCTCATTTTAACAGAGAGCCAAAGAGGTTAAGTGACTTGCCCAAGATCACAGGGGTAGTAAAGGGTCAACTGGGGATATAAAGCTCAGATGCTAAGACTCTAAATTCAGTGCTCTTTTCACTAAAGGTCATCGCCTTCAGCATTGAAACTGGGATCCTTTTCTACTAACGTCTAAGGAGACCTCAGCATGAGCTATATTCTGAAATTCCCAGAGAAAGCTCAGGATAGAGGCAAAGTAAGTCCAAGGTCCATCTATCAGTCTGTCTATCCATCTGTCCATGTGTTTATCCATCTATCTGTCTATCTCTTTCTCTCTCTCTCCATTTATCCATCCATTCATCTATCTGTCCATCCATCTATCTATTCATCTGTCTGCCCATATGTCCCTCTGTCTGTCCATTCATCCATCTGTCCATCTGTCCATCCATCTATCTATATCTTTGTCTCACTTAGTACACACATCTATGTAAGGGTGGGTGGGGCTCTTCTGGTTGTTTTAAGCCCAGGGCCTGGGGTTCTGGGACATTTTACTATTATGCCTGCTCAGTCTTAGTCAGTATTGCAGGGCAGTGGACCCAACTCACCCCAGCACATTCACTGACTATTGGTTGGTGACGTCTAGGTTTCTCCTCTATCTGAAAGTTGCATTTCTTGTTTCTTTTCTATGGCACCATTATTCATTCTAATCACTGAGGTTGTGTTACTCGCTTCACTCTGATACACATCAGTGGGAGTTATACATGTGTAGCAAGGAGGGGAGAATGAACCTCTAAGCTGTAGCCAAATTGGTTTCCTAAATGATGCTGCACATTTTAACTGGAATTTGTGTAGCATTCTAGTGGAAAAAAGGGGGAGGGGGAGCAGGCTCCTTTGGTTTTCAGGCTGTTAACTGTAATTAGCCTGGTTTCTGAGATGTAATTATCTTGCAATCTCAAAGCAAACACCCTGGAGGAAATTGCACTGTTAAAGACAGCATGGCATTAAAAATAAATTATTACCCTGGTGCCTGCTATTGCCGGTTATACTTTGCAATTTGTCAGTGTTTCCATTAGAGAACTCCTGTTTGGGGCTGTGATTTTGCAGCCACGGTGTCATTGTTTGTATTATAGGGGCAGGAGGTTTGGTGTGTGTTGTCATACTAATAGTGCTAGAACTGTCTATGGAATAGGATGCGTAGTGTTTGGTAGCAGTGATGGCTGCTCTCACATCATCCTCCACACCCTGACCTACGTTAGGAACGCCCCCAAAAGAGGACTGGCTGGAATCGAGGGAGCAAATCCGCTCTAGGCAGAGGACTCCGCAGACCTGCTGCTCTAGCAATAGACAGCTCTTATGATTATAATATACAGCAGGAGTAATGATGGAGCACTATGTTTAGGCACTAGGGATAAAAAGAAATAAAAGCTACAGCCTCAGGTCTCAGGGAGTTTAGCATTTAGTTGTGGGAGATGTAATAAATATACGAAAAAGATAAAGAGGAATCCTGTGCCTTTGTGGACAATATAGCAGCGGAATGAGACAGCCTATCTACTTCATGGATCAGAAGTCGCTAGGACTGGGTTTGTTGTATTATCAGAAAATAATTAATCATTATAGAGGGAAGAAAGTTACAAAAAAGTCTTTGGAGGTTGTGGAAACAATAGTATAAGGAATAAGAGGGCCAGAACAAAGGAAGTAGTACTAGGTTAGAAGAAGAAAGATAAATTGTGAGAAAGTAAGCTAGATGAGGATCAAATTTACTGGGAGGGGGAACAATGAAATTCTTTCAGATTTAATATGACACCAATAGGTCAAAGAAAAGATTCGATTAACTAGAAGAAAAAATATAGTCCATTCTCAATGAACCATATTAATAGGGGCTAGGAAAGGCAAGAATAATTAAAATCCATAGATAATATAAAACCTTCATTTTAGTCGATTTCTTTGCTTTTCCCATGATTAAACTTCAAATGCATGTACCTTTTTTTCTAAATGAATTATGAAATGGGAAGGCCAATTAAGGAGTCTATCCAGCTGTATATTTCACCATCATGAATATAAAATTAAATTTCTGTCTAAAGCTATTAATTGTGGATTATTAAAAAAACACACACACACAAACTGAGCCTCTGTGTGTTTAAAAATAAACTTTGATAATAGAATCTTCATATTGGAAAGGGTCTCCAGAGTTCACTTAATCCATTTCCTTATGTCTCAATAAGACCACATTTATGCCATCTGTATCTTTAGCAAATTCATGAAGATCTCAAGAGAAAGAGATTACATAATTTCTCTCAGAAAGGTCATTTTATTATTTAAAAAAATGAAAAGAGTTCTTCCCTGGGTCTAACTTCAGCCTCTTATATGTTCTTAGAAAATTCAGATTCTGTGAATAAAGAATATTACTGAATTTAATCAACTCTCAATGGTTAAAAAAAAGGAGAATTATTGAATAGATGCTAAGTGCCATTCAATTCCTGTCAATTCAAAAATTATATATCAAGTCCTTAGTATGTGCTAGGAATTGGGCTAGGTACTGGGAACACATTAAGAAGATACAGGACTAGTTCAGCTTTCAAGGGGACTACAATATGATGGAGAGGGTGATGAAGACAGAAGATATGTACACATTACAAGGGAGAGAGTAATGAATACAAAGGAGTGATATAGGCAAAATTCTAGGAGAAATTGAAGGACAGGAGAAATTTAGTAGTTGAAGGAGAGGGTTTGGGAGAATATCATTAAGAATGTGACACTAGATTTAGGTCTTGAAGAAAGGAAGTAATTAAAAAAAATCCTCACTTTCCACCTTGGAATCAATACAGAATATTGGTTATTGAGGTAGAAGAACAATAAGGACTAGGCAATTAGGATTAAGTGCCTTGCCCTAGAGCCACACAGCTGGGAAGTTTCTGAGTTCAAATTTGAACCCAAGATTTCTGGTCTTTAGGCTTGGCTTTCAATCCACTGAGCCACCCAGTTATCTCAGATAGGAAGTAATTTTAATGGATGGAGATGGGAATAGCATGAATAAAAAGGCACAGAGAAGGCAGAGGGCAGGATAAGAATGGTGTATGAAGTTAGTTCAGTTTATCTGTGATGTATACAGTGCCAAAAATAGTAGCATGAAGTAAGCCCAGAAATGTGGTTTGGAACTAGGTTGTGGAGGCCCTTGAATAATCTTTTATACCATCAGCTTATCCAGGCAGTTGCATGCAGTGGAAAGAGCCCTAGATTTGGAGTTAGAGTTGAAATTCAGGTTTGGCTTTGTTGAATGCAGTCCTCAGAAGGGGTTACCTTGACTTCACTGACCTGATGGTTGGAGGAAGTTTTTTGATATCTCTGGGAACTCAAGGCACCTGGAGCCTATTATTCTCACCAGATGTCTATCACTCCCCAGTTTTAGGTTATTATGCAAAATAACTTAACATACCACGTGTTACTGCCTCTCCCCACCATTCCTCCCTGATGAGTCTATTTAAATCCTGCCCTTTCTGTTCCCTTTAGGATACTCCTATACTTTGGTGCTGTTCTGGATTGCAACCTCCTTGCCTCAATTAAAGATCCTTCTTGCTATATTGTTCTCTCTATTTCAAGGTTGATAGCTATTTGTGACCTGCCATCTTGGGCAAGCCAAGGTAATTTCCCTGAACTTACTTATTTAGACTTCTCTGGGTAATGGGTAGTTTCATGAATGAAATTAAACCAAAAGGTAAACTGAAGCATATTTCTCCAAGCAAAATAACAGTTTATTAATAGAGCACCATACCTTTTAATAAAGGATGGGTCGATAGCTCTGCCTCTGGCCAAAGACCCTGGACAAAAGGACAACTCCCCTTTATGGGTTCTTGGAAGTACAGAATGGAATGGGGTAGAAAACACCATGGGGCTGAGGACATGATTGGTTACATAGATGAGATGAGGGTAACAATGTGATTGGTTGAAAATTTGGTAACAAGAGGATGGTAACAATCCCTCAGACTAAGAAATGTTCATCGTTTGAGCCAGTCTACAAAACAGTGTTTTAGACTTTCTGGATAGCGGACCAGACATCCTTGAAGGACTGCAAGTCATGTAAAGATATTAGGCCCAATTCCTTTATAACAAATCACATACCCCAAGGTTAGCTAAATTCCTTGAGGCAAGAATAGACCAGGGATTAGTAAGAGAATTGGGTTTCTAAACTTAACTCATTACAGGCTAGCTGAATTCTGAATGAAGTTCAGAGACAAAGAACCCTGATTTAGGCAGTTTAAGGATAAAGTCAATGAATTGTAAATAAGATACATTTAAAAATGAAACAATTTAAATTTCTCAGTGGCCACTGAAGATTTTAAAACAGAATGATGCAACTAGAGCCCTACAAAAGGAAGATTATTTGGACCAGCAGTGTATTGAATGGATCAGAGATGACATAGACTAGATATGGGAAGACCACTTAAGAGGATAGAAGCTAGGTGAAAAAAAAAAAGGTGAGCTTGTGTGTAGCTACAGGCAAGTGGAAAGGAGATGGAATCAAGAAAGCTTGGCAACTGATTGGATGGTTGAAGGAGAGAGATGAATCACAGATAATTCACATATTACTAGCTTGGAAGATTGGGAAGATGGTTGTGCCATCAATAGAGATATTAAGGGCAGTGCAGGGTTTTTTTTTCTGGGGGAGAAGATTATTTTTATTTTATACATACTTAATTTGATAAGTATATAGATGGAAATATCTCTGGAACTAACACTGTACAAAAAGGGTAGAGGGTAGAGCTAAAGATTAGGGGGGAGTATTATGTGCATAAAGATAAGTCTATGGAAATAGATGAAATTAATAAAGGATGGGATGTATCAATAGAAGGTAAGTGGTCCAAGGAGAGGACCTTGTGATATTTTTAGTTTGAGGGAAAGGGTTAGTCTGAAGAGTCTGGAGAAGAGACAGTGGAGGGATAAGCAAAATAAGACTAGAACCATGTCATTTCCATATCTTGGAAGCCAGTGGAGTAAAGGGTATCAATAAGGAGCAGGTAGTCTACTGTGTCAGATTATAGGAACACATCAAGCAGAATGAAGACAGAAAAAAGTCAATGGGTTTAGGTATAAAGGGAGAGATACTTTGGTAGAGATAGAGATAAAATATAGATTTAAACAACTGAGGAAGTGCAAATAGCATGTGAAGACAACTTCTAGAAGTTTATTATGTTCAAAGTACTGTTCTAAGAGTTGGGGATAGATATAGAAAAGTGCAAGTTCTTGCTGTCAAGGAGCTTGCATTCTAAGCCAAAGAGAACATGTGGGAGAAAATTAAACATGAGGGAAAAAGGAAATGTGTGAAAGTCCTAATAGTGCAATGGTGGGGTGGATGATAAGGACCAGGGTCCTCAGGTTACATTAGTAAGTCAGATGACAGTGCTAGTGCCTGGAGACTTCAAGGTGTAGAGGCAGGATAAAAGGTATATTATGAAGTACCTTAGGATACAGTGACAAAACATGGCAAGAATTGGTTGATATTCATCTCATTGGAAGGATTAGAAGCAAGCCTGGATGGGGTTCAAGAAGTCTAACAAGGAAAAGCAGATGAAAGGAGAAAGCAAATGGGAAAGGGATCCTCTGTAGTGGTAGGTTTTCTTGATGGCACATCATCTTAGATGGGTTCAATTATGGAAGCTTGAGGAAATGTCACAGTAAAAATAGGTAATTTTTTTTATTGTTGTTATTGTGTTTAGAATAGGGGAATCCCTGAGCATATTTTTAGGCTAAGTGGAAGGAATCTTTGGAGAGGAAAAGATTAAAAGTATGTGGCAGATAGCAGGATAATAAGCAAAACCTGCAAAAGTAGAAAGAGTCAATGTTGGAGGGGCAATTGGAAGACAAAGAAAGTAGTACACTGTTGGAAGAGCTCTGAATTGGTTCAATATTCTTGGAATTGTTCTAAAAAAGTGATTAATATGCACATCCTTTGAGAGAATCCATTACTAAGTATGTATTCCAAGGAGTTAAAAGATAGAAAGTTTTTATATGTGTAAATGTAAACCTAAATGTTCATAGTCGCATTCTTTGTGATAGCAAAGAACCAGGAACAAAATAGGTGCCAAATGATTGGGGGAATGGCTGAATATATTGCAGCACACGAATGTGTTGGAATATTACTATGCCACAAGATGATAAATCTGAAGATTTGTATAAGCTGATTCAGAGCAAAGTCAATAGAACAAGAAAAATAATATATACAATTCCCCAACATGGCCACAAAAATAAAAATAAAGTTAAACTGGAAAACCCCCTATAAATAACAACAAAAGAAAATAAATGAGAGAGAAGGGATTGTTGATGAAGAAAAGCCATTGGGGCCACAGGAAGACCAGTCAGCTATGGCAAAGTGGAAGGTCGTTTTTTAATGAAACTATACAGAAGGAGGAGAGTGTTAGAGAGGATACAGAGACTAAGAAGAGTGAAGGTTATTAACATCCAATATTTTCTGTGTTTCTGTAGAAACTGGAGGTGAGTCAGGAGTTCTCCTAGTAGTAAAGAGGTAAGGGTATGGTGTTGGGGGCTTGAGAAAAGAAAAGGAGGTTTGCAACAGTGGTTGTGGGGAGTGTGGTAGTCAATAAGATATAATTGAAAGGATTGCCTATGGCAGTGAGGGCCCAGTTGAGATGAGATGGAATAAATTTGTGGTGGATTCTGTCAGTATGATTTCATATTCTGACTAGCAGCCTTTGGTATCTCAAGAGTAGGAATGGGAGAGGCACATGGTAGTAGGTCCTCAGGGATAGGGGTTAGCAGAAGAGAACCAGTGGAAGGTGAAAGAGAATATAATCAACAATACTGAGTAAGAAGGAAAGTTCATCTAATGGTATTTATTTATAGACTGGGGGAATAGGAAAGAATCAAGGAACTGGAGGTCATGATAAAAGTTAGGAATGGGCTTGGGAGGAGTAAAAGAGAGAGGATTGGGGACTGGGCTTAGTGGAGAAATTCAAGTGTTTAGGATATTCGAGGTGGGACAGTTTCAAGTGATGACATCTAGGCTGTGATTACCTTTGCAGATGACTTAAGTGAATGGTGGGGGTCATGGGAGTTGAGGGGTGAACAAAGTTATGAGGACAGGATTTTAGAAGTGAGACACAGACCAGGGAAAGGACTCCCCACTCCAGCTTATTATCCAGTTTTCTCTTCCATCTCTCCCTCTAACTCCTCCTCCTCCTTTTTCTGGTTCCACTATGCTCTAAACTTCACCATTTCTCATCTCTTTTGAGAACTGTCTATCCAGCCTCCTATTAGGCACCTTACAAATGTTTCCAGTCATCCAGGGCTTCTGTTGCCAGCTGACATAGTCCCTATGCCCAGGCATTCTAAGGCCTGTGGCAAATTGAGTATGTGCTAGAGGCATCCATTTCTTGGCTGTGCTATGTTATATAGCCCTAGGGGGATGTGGAGTAATAAGGATGCAGAGATGGTTAATGGAGATGTTTGTAGGATTAAATCACTCCAAGATTCTATTTAGGATGCTGGATTGGCTGGGCTTTCACAGTTAAAGGGAAGCTCTCACCTAGGATGTAGAAGGTGCAGGAGCCATGTGGAAACTTCCACAGACTAATTCCACATAGATTGCTTCCTTGCACTGGGCTAGGCACCATGGAGTGTGTAGGATCTGGTTTTTGTCTTTAAGGAGATTGAGCTGTGAGGTGTCTGAAGATTTTTGAGTACAGGAGTGGCATGAAAAAAATGATGTTTTAGGGAGGTCAACGTGGCAGTTCTGTGAGGAATGAATCAGGAGGGGAAGAAACCTGGAACAGGGTGAGGAGGCAGGAGATTAGTGCAGTGATTCAGATAAGAGATAAGGGACTTAACTAGATACTGGAACAGATTTGGAAAATGATGGGAAGGAAGAATCAACAGGGTGTAAAGACTAATTAGATACTGGAAAATGTATGTGGTATGCAGTGGTGATGAGGATGAGCAGGATGTCAGGACAGAGAAAGAAGTAAAAAATGCCTTCAAAGTTTCAAGTCAAAATGTTTGGGTTTTTTCCCCCCTTTCTTTTTTTTTTTTAGAAAATGAATTCAGATAGAATCAAAGAGACCTCAAACAATAACAGTCGTCATTGGCAAAAGTCCAATCCATCTATTCCATAGGCAAGGAAACTGAGAACCAAAGGAATTAAGAGATTTTTAAAAAGGGTAAATTAGGGTTAGGAGGTATCATGGCTAGGATGTGAACCTACATGTCTCTTGATTCAAAATCTAACAATCTTTCTTTGAGACCCTACTCCCTCCAAAGTGTTTTGCAAAAACACTTGTTATCTGAAGTTTACCTTATCCATAGTCTCATCATTGTGCTGTAACAATTGACATCATTAAATTTGTCTTGACTCTAAATGACTGTTAAAATCTTTATGTCCTTGATAAAGATTAAATAAGCAAGGCACTTAACTCTTTAGGAAAGGATTTTTTTTTTTTTTGGAATTTTGACTTTGACTTTGAGTTGCTGTCCAAGTGGTGATGCTCAGCAGATAATTAGAGAAGTGGAACTGGAATCTAAGAAAAAGGTCAGGACTAGAAATATTGGTAATAATTTACATAGAAACAAGAGTTAAAATTGTGAAAACAGATGCCATCTCAGGGCACAAAATAGATAGAGAAAAGGAAAGAATTGAGATTTTCACAATTTTAGGAAACAGGAAAAGGAAGATAATCTAGTAAGAGACAGAATTTATTTGGCCCTTGCCTACCTTGGTACGTAGAGGCTTATTCCACTTAAAAATTTAGAACTGCCAGATATTTTGCTTTAAAGTTAGTTAACCTTACCATCTCCTCTCTTAGGAAATAGAATTAATTAAATGTTATTTTTCACCTAAATTGCCCAGAATTTTGTGTTTTTTAACATGATAATTTTGAAAAGATTAGAGATTACCAAATTTGATGTACACTAAATTTTCTGCATATACATTAATTTGGGCTTTGTCTATCATCTTGAAACAAAAGGGGATCAATTATAAAATTTCAAAGGTCATGTATTCTATAATTTTCAATGGTTTTGTACGTCAGTAGAAGTTAGAGGGATATGTGATTGCATTGACTAAATCTATAATTCATAGAAGTACTCGTTTAACTTTGTTGATATGATTACCTTCCCTTAGACTAGGGCTAGAGAATCTTATTTTTTTTCCCATTGAAGGGCACTGATGCAGAGAAAAAAAAATCGATCAAATACCACATACCAGTAAGAAAAGCATTTTGAGCATTTTTTAAAAGGAAGAAACAGAAAAACTCTACTAATCTGCTTTTTATCATTAAATATATGATTCAATTCCATAATAAGATTTGTTAAAATACAAGATAGCAAAAAAAAATGGGGAGAAAAGGGAAATGAAAGGACAAGTAAATGAAGGAAGGGGAAAAAAGAAGGCAAAGATAAGTAAGATAGGAAAGTAGAAGAAAAGGAACCAAGAGGGGGGAGAGAAAAAGTTATGTGGGGGCAAAAAACAAGAGATATAAGCAATGAAAAGAGAGATAAGCATGCAGTTACAGATCCACAGAGTTTTGTGGAGGCATAAAAGGGGGATAGAGACAGAAATATAAGGAGGAGGAACTGAAGGATCAGAGAGACCTATTTTGGGAGAGACTAGGTAGAAAAACTCCCTGGTGAGTGCTACATAATTCTACATAATTCATAATAGACTTGTGAGAATTTCCATATTTGTCACTCTTCTTTAATAAATGGTTATAGGGAACTAGGATGCTCAGTGGATAGAGCACTGGGCATGGAATTAGGAAGATCTCAGATACTTCCCGGCTACGTGACCCTGGGCAAGTCATTTAGTCCTGTTTGCTTCAGTTTCCTCATCAGTAAAAAATGAGCTGGACAAGAAAATGGCAAACCACTCTAGTTTCTTTGTCAAGAGAATTTTAGATTGGGGAATGGCTGAACAAATTGTGGTATATGATGCTGATAGCATACTATTGTGCAATAAGGGGCGGGATAAGCTGCTTGATTTCCATATGAGCTGGAAAGACTTCCATGAACTGATGCAGAGTGAAATGAGTGGCCAGGAGAACATTGTACACAGAGACTGAAACATTGTGGGGATGATCATATGTAACATACTTTGCTACTAATAGCAATGCAATGATACAGAACAATCCCAAGTGATTTATGAGAAAGAATGCTATCCACAATGAGAGAAAGAATTGTTGGGATAAAAATGCAGAAGGAAAACATTTGTTTTATCACTTGTTTATATGGGTATAGAATGTGAAGTTTGGGTTTTTTAAATAATACTTTATTACAAAAATGAATAATATGGAAATAGGGATTGAGTGATAATACATGTATAACCAGTGGAATAGCTTATCGGTTCTGGGAGGGGTGAGGGAAAGAATATGAATCATGTAACCATGGAAAAATACTTAAATAAAAACAAAGAAGAACTAAAAAGAACTTTAAATGGGGTCACAAAGAGTTGGACATGACTGAACAATAACAGAGGTGGAACAGATTTTAGTATCTGAGAAATGAATTCAAGTTAGCTGCTTGTTCCTCTTAAAGGGGCATCCTATCCTTCAATGCTAGTTAAGCTAGCCAAAAGAGTCAGAATTAATCTTTAGAGGTTTCTATCTGTTTCCAGAGTTGGCAACAACAGACAGGTAACAGATATCATAGTTAGGCTGTGCAACATGGGAAATCTTGATGCTATGAGATTTTTAGTCTTTAAAAAAAATTTCCCCACAGAATTATGGGATTTCAATCTCTAGCTCAATCTGATTCAATTTATTTTCTAAGTGCTTGCTATAGGTTAGGCACTGGAAAAATAAAGACCAGAAAAATGAAAAACAGTCCTTGTCTGCAAGGAGTTTGTTCTACTGGGGTTGGGGTGGGGATAACATATAGATATATAGCAAGTGAATATAAGCTAATCTGAGGAGAGAGAATAAGTAAAATCTTCTCTATTAGAATGGGAGATCCTTGGGATCAAGGACTATCTTGTTTATTTGCATCCTCACCCAGTGCTTTGCACATAGTATTTAATAGAGGCTTCATTTATTTATTCATTCATTCATCCATTCATACATCCATCCACCCATTATTCATTAAGAAAGGCACACCATAGGAAGTCACACCTGAACTGAGCCTTGAAGAAAGTATCAATGTCTTCTACGGTATCTTCAACAATTGGTCCCTTAGTCTTTGCCTGAACACCACCTGTGATGGGGAGCTCATAAAGTAATGAGGCTGTTGATGCCCTTTTGGGGGCACCTCTACATGTTTAAAAACTTCCTCCTTCTTAGCCAAAATCTTTTCATAATATCAAGCTATTATCCTCCATTCTGGAGCTATAGAACAAATTTAGTCTCTTCAATTTCTCCAGATTCTGCATTCATTTTAAGAAGCTGCATCGCTGAAAAGAATTTATCAAGATATTTCAGTTTCTTTTCATGCAGAGGCAAGCTTTTCCTGGCAACAGATGTAATTGATGATTATCTCAAGCCAGAAAAAGGATACCATGTACCCTGAAGGTCTTTAGGTCACTGCCACAGTTCCCTACATGCCCATATTTCATGGACTCTTTGTAACAGAAGTGCCTTAGGGATACCTGTCCACAAAGTTATTAAAACATATTCAAAAGAACTGATGAGTGTGTGTATGTGGGAGGATGGATGGAGAAAATAGGAGCATGTACTTTTCAAGAAGGGAAAAAAGATAGAGAAGAGAAAGTTGGAAGAATAGTGGGTGGGGGAGGAACCATTCTCTGTGCCTGTGCCTGCCTTTAAGCCCAGCTTAGTTATTCTGTGAGTAATAAGAAACCAGTAAAGATTAAACAAGTCGTATTCAATTAAGCCAATAAGCCAGCTGTGCCAGAAAGTAGTCCAAAGGCAAGACTGAAGATCTTTGCTAATGATAGATGGCTGAGCAAAGAAAAGCTGTGGGAGCTGCCCCAGATCATGAGTCTCCCAAGACATGGTCCTTGACTCTTCATCTCAGCTGGGAAATTTAGTTATTAAAACAACTTTGGGAGACCCTTACTAGTTTCTTGGGTGAGAAATTAAGCAAGAGGTTTAAACTTAAGTCACCATGTTATACTAAACTCTTGGTTTTCCTTTGGGCTAGATAGTAGGCAGGTTTGGATCTAAGCATCTAAACTATGTTGCTGAACTCTTGACTCAGTTTAACTGAAGATTAAAATGGAAGAGCAAAAGGGCTCATTTTGGACAATAGCTGCTTTTAATTAATTTAATTCTTTTTTTCCTGAGTTTATGTAAGGGTGCGTTTTCTCACTCTCTCTCACTCTCTCTCACTCTCTCTCACTCTCTCTCACTCTCTCTCACTCTCTCTCACTCTCTCTCACTCTCTCTCACTCTCTCTCACTCTCTCTCACTCTCTCTCACTCTCTCTCACTCTCTCTCACTCTCTCTCACTCTCTCTCACTCTCTCTCACTCTCTCTCACTCTCTCTCACTCTCTCTCACTCTCTCTCACTCTCTCTCACTCTCTCTCACTCTCTCTCACTCTCTCTCACTCTCTCTCTCTCTCTCTCTCTCTCTCTCTCTCTCTCTCTCTCTCTCACACACACACACACACACACACACACACACAGTTATGTAATGCTTATAAGCATGGTTGATTTCATTATGCCATACTTCTTATTGGAGCCCATTGAAAGGGAAGGGAAGAAGATAAGAGTTTCACAACAAGACACTACAAACTGAAAGAATCTAATTGAATACATCCATATTTCCATACTACTAGACTAATGAGAAAAACACTGCCACTTAAAAAAAAATTAGCAAGCTCTCTGCTAGCCAAAGGGAAGTCTTCATTTTCCTGGTGGGTACAAAGGTATGGGTGGAATACATGACCCTTCTTCCCCTCCCCCCACTGAGATTTGGATTGTTAACATCTGGTCATTATGGAAAAGGATCAGGTAATTGCACAGCTGTACTCCTGGTGGTTAAATCTTGATTGATTAACAGTTCTTCATTGTTCCCCTTAGAACTTCCCCTAAAAACTTCTGAAGAAACTGCCTGTTATTGCTGACTACCATTGCTCTAACTGGAAATTACATACTTTTGGCCATGGTATCCTGATGCTGTTGAGCAGGTTGCTTTGTTACCACTGTCCCTCCCCCAGCTTGCTGTGTGGGATTAGGATGAGGAGAGAGAGAGAGAGAGAGAGAGAAAGTTAGAGAGAGAGTTAGTTTCAGGAGAGGTGCTAAGGTTAGTGTCAGAATGAGAACAGAATGGCATGATGGTGACATTGTTTGCTGGGACTAAGAACCCTGTTCTCTTGCCATTTACCCTGAAGTTGGCTGAGACCAGAAACAATCAGAGGTCCCTGGATGTTATGGACACCTGAGGCCAAGGAAAATACCAAGCCTTTTGAGTTTTAGTTACAACTTAATCCCCAGTTATATGATCTAGATTGAACCAAGATCTTGACGTCCAGCCCTACTGTTTTCATGAGTCAAACATGCTGTCTAAATTATGTTATTTATACTCCTATATGTGCTTGCAGAGGTTGAGGTAGAAGGGGACTAAAAACTTAAAGATTTCCTGGAACTCCTGTTTTTTTTTTTTTTTTAAACCCTTACCTTCTGTCTTGGAGTCAGTACTGTGTATTGGCTCCAAGGCAGAAGAGTGGTAAGGGCTGGGCAATGGGGGTCAAGTGACTTGCCCAGGGTCACACAGCTGGGAAGTGTCTGAGGCCAGATTTGAATCTAGGACCTCCCATCTCTAGGCCTGGCTCTCAATCTACTGAGTTACCCAGCTGCCCCCTGAACTCCTGGGTTTGAAGCAACTTCTGTAGTGAGTCGTGGGAGAAAGAAGTTCAGGGGTTTAAGAGAACAGCCAGCTCTCAGCTGCTTGGTGGATGTTTATTATGTATTGTTTTTATTATTAATACATCCATTTTCTCATTTAATATGTATTAATATATATCTATATATCAACCAAGCTTACCTTTCAGCTTCTATGATGAACTGATTCCATTATGTCAAAGTCTTGTGATTGTCTCATTGAAATCCAGTAAGTTCAGGAAAGTCATGAGGTTCATGAGTAAGTGGGAGCTTGAGACTGGTTTCTGATTGGATAAGTCCACAAATTCATATGCCCTAATACACTGAGCTGATGCTGTCCTATATAGAGAGAAGGGTAGAGTAGATGAATAAAACTCTGTAAGAATAGAGTAAGAACTGATAATGTTCTATAAGAAACACAGAGAAAAGAGCAGATACTACTTTGGACTTTAACCTGGGGCCATACACAAGCTTCCAGGGTAGGTGTGGAACTTCCCAGGACCCAGATTCTTTTGTTAAATAGAATTGCTTGGATGGTTGTCCTATAGCTACTAACCTGCTCACATGATGCTGAGTATTAGCAGTTAGTAATGTTTTCTTAACCACTGTAAGTCAATTTACCTCTCTCACTCTGTCCTACATTGAGCACACATCACAAGGGGAGCATCATCCTTGCAATCCATCTGAAGAGTAAAAAGTGCTATATATAATGTTCTAATAAGTAATATTCTAAAACATTTCACTCATCTGCCTCTTTGCCTTCTTGTTGCTTTAGGATCTTGGGAAAAATTCTTTAGGTTGTTAAAAATTCTCAAAGGCTAGCAGACTCTTTGATCTTTTTTTTTTTTAATATCAAGGCTGTATTAATTGAAAACTTCATTCAATCCACCCCCCCCTCCCGTGATGGCAGTTCAAATGTTTATATGGCAATAGTTTACTAATTCAGGCTAATGATGTGTGGGAACAAGGTTTTAGATCATCTTCTTTGTTCTTTCCTTCTTTCAAGTAATGTGGGGAAGGAGACTTGTGGCGTCTTAGGGGCAGCTCAGTAGCACTGTGAATGGAGCACCATATCTGGAGTTGATTCAAATCTGGCCTCAGACTCTTCCTAGCTGTGTGATACTGCAAGTCACTTAACCCCAATTGCTTAGCCCTTGCCACTCTTCTGCTTTTGAACTGATATTAAGACAGAAGGTAAGAGGCTAAAAAAAAGATTAGTTTTCTTTTAGGCAATAGTTTCCAAAAGCTTTAAATTCCTTGAAGCACCTGAGTGGTTTAGTGGACAGAATACTGGGCTTGGAATCAGGAAGCTTGAGTTTAAATCCAGCCTCAGTTATTTATTAGCTCTAGGATTCTGGTCAGTCACTTACCTTTAGTTTCCTTAATGGTAAAATGGGAATAATAATAATAATAATACTTACTCTGCAAGATTGAGGGCATCAAATGGGATAATGTTTATATTATTCTATGGTGCCCAACACAATAATAAATGCCTTTTTTTTTTCATCAAGCATCATCCCTAACCACAGCTATAGCTTTCAAGGTCTACTGCCAAGACCAGTCAAGCTTAATGGTGGCCCACAGATTCAGACTAATGAGACTCCACAATGAAATCACCCTTATCTTGGAACATTAATGAGACACCCTTTTGTGAGATGGGGACCAAAGCTCTGAGTAGGATGCATAGACTTATATGAAGCAAAGATAGTGAATAAAACAAAATAGATATAAGGACAGATTTAATTTACTGTGGAAATCCTTGCCCTATGCAGCCTATTCTATCAAACTCAGGGGAAGAAAGAACATGACACAATAACCAAAGAGAATCAACTCTCATTGCCTAGTACTCATAGAACCTACATCTCTGCTTATGGTAAAGGCTTCTGTTCTTGTTGAGTCCTAATAGACATTAGATCTCTATATTACCATTTTAAGACTTTTAATACTGAAAATAGGAATATGTCTGCATTAGTGTAAATATTAAATTGAAGAATTTTGAGACAGAATATATAGCTTGTTATTTTTAATAAGGTATAAAATAATTTAAACTAAATGTTAAAAATTTCTCAAGTAGGGACTTTTCCTTGTCTGTATAAATTCAATTTAACTTAATAAAATAAACAGTTTTTAGTTTTTGTTAAGGTTTTAGTTTTGTTAAGTAGGTGTAACATTTCCCCTTCAATTTTGTTTATGATATTAATCTATTTAATAATTTCTTCCTAGATAGTACAAAAGTAAGCTTCAACTCAACTTGGACAAAATATCAGAAATTTAGAATAAATGGAGTACAAATGACTAAGAATTGACCATAATATAATAATAAGCCCCAAATAACTTCCTTCTGGAATCTCTTGTTATCAGTTGGCTAGAAAATAAATAGAAGATCAGTTTTTGTTTAAGATAATATGCAAAGCCCACCCCATTAATCCACAATAAGTTTTTCTTTAATTTACTTTTTGTCATATTGTTTAGCTTTATTTTATTTCCCCCAATTACATGTAATGTTTCCAAAAATTTTCAAAGAATTTTGAATCTTGAATTCTCTCCCTCTCTCTCTCTCTCTCTCCTCACCCCCCATCCTCATTGAGATGCTAAGCAATTTCATACATATTTTACATATACAATTACATAAAACATTTCCCCATTTTAATCTTTTATGGCAGAAACCTCAAAATTAAGAAAGTGAAAAAAGTTATCTTTGGTCTGGATTCACACTCCCAGTTTTTTCCCTCTGGAAACAGATGGCATTTTTTATCATGAGTCCTTGGGATATCAGAGTTGTTTATTATACAGTATTCTTGTCACAGTGTTCCTCCTGGTTTTGCTTATTTCACTCTGTTTCAGTTTGTATAAATCTTTCCAGATTTTTCTAGGCTTCTCTTGCTCATAATTTCTCACAGCACTGTAGTATTCCATTACAATCATAAACTCAAACTTACTCTGTCATTCCCTGATTGATGGACATCCCCACATTTTCCAATCTTTGCCCCCACAATAAAGGGCTGCTTTAAATATTTTGTATACATGTCTTTCTCCTTTGCTTTTTTATCTGTTTGGGATAAAAACCTAGTAGTAATATTTCTGGGTCAAAAGGTCTGTAATGTTTTCCAGCTTTTTGGAAATAGGTCCAAATTGCTCTTCAGAATGATTGAATCAGTTCTCAACTCCTCCAAGGAAGCATTAGTTTTTCAATTTCTCCCACATCTCTCCCAAGCTTTTCCATTTTCCTTTACTGACATAATAGCAAAATTGATAGGTATAGAGGGTGGCACTAGAGTTGTTTTAATTTTTACTTTTCTAATTAATCATGATTTAGGGCATTTTTTGCATGATTATAGACAGCTTTAATTATTTTGAAAACTGCCTGTTGGTATCCTTTGACTATTTATCAACTAGGGAAAGACTTTATTCTTATATATTTGATCCATTTCATTATGTATTTGAGAAATGAGGTCTTCATTAGAATCTTGTAAAGACATTTTGCATTATTATGATTCTGTGTATTGCTCTCCTTCCCATTTCTGTTTAGTTTCTGATCACCTCCTCCATCAATTTGTCTTCTTTTCTATTTGTTCACCACCACCACCCCCTTTGCTCCTTCCCTTCCTGCTTTCCTATAGGGAAAGATAGATTTCTATGCTCAATTGATTGTGTGTTCTTCCCTCATTAAACCAATTCCAATAAAAGCAAGGTTTACGTGTTTCTCTCCCTACTTCCCCCAACTTACCCTCCACTATAAAAGCTCTTTGATGCCTCTTTTATGTGAGATAATTTACTTCATTCTATTTTCCCTGGACCCTTCTCACAATGCATTTCTCTTTCTCACACCTTTATTTTAATTTTATAATATCTCGTTATATTCAAGTCACACTTTTGCCCTTCATCTATTTATACTCCTTCTAACTGCCCTAATAATGATAAAGTTCTTTGGAGTTATAAGAATCATCTTCCCATGTATTGATGTACATAGTTCAACCTTATTGAATGCTTTTTGCTTTCTCTTTCCTTTCTTCTTATTCTTCTCTTGAATCTTGTATTTGAGAATCAAATTGTCCATTCAGCTCTTCTCTTTTTATCAGGGATGTTTAAAAGTTCTTTATTACATTGAATACCCATGTTTTCAAGTATGAAGGATTATGCTCAATTTTGGTTGAAGTTCTAGTTCCTTTGCTCTCTGGACTAGCATATTCCAGTCACTCTGATCCTTTAATGTAGAAGCTGCTAAATCTTGTGTTATCCAGACTGTTGCTCCTCAATATTTGAATTGCTTTATTTTTGGCTGCTTGCAATATTTTCTCCTTGACTGGGGAGTTCTGGAATTTGGTTATAATATTCCTGAAAGTTATCCTTTTGGGATCTCTTTTGGGAAGTGATTGGTGGATTCTTTCAATTCATATTTTTCCCTCTGGTCCTAGGATATCAGGGAAATTTTCCTTAATAATTTCTTAAAAAATAATATCCAAGCTCTTTTTTTATTGTGGCTTTCAGGGAGTCTAATAATTGTTAAATCATCTCTCCTGGATTTATTTTCCAGGTGAGTTGTCTTTCCATTTAGATATCTCATATTTTCTTCAATTTTTTCCATTCTTTTGAATTTGTTTCTTGATGTCTCATGGAGTAATTAAATTCCACTTGCTCAATTCTAATTTTTAATGCTTGATTTTATTGAATGAGCTTTTGTACTTCCTTTTCCATTTGGCCAATTTTACCTTGTAAAGAGTTCTTTTCCTCAGTGAATTTCTGTACCTCTTTTTTCATAGGAACAATTCTGCCTTTCAGGAAGTTCTTTTCTGTGGTGCATTTTTGTAAGTATTTTTCCATTTGGCCAATTTTGCTTTTTGAGGTATTCTTTTAATTGGATCTTGTGCCTCTTTTATCAATTGGCCTATTCTGTTTTTTAAGATATTAATTTCTTCAATATTTTTTGTGACTCTTTTACCAAGCTGTTGACTTTTTTCATTATTTTTCTATATCATTCTCATTTCTTTTCCCAAATTTTCTTCTTCCTCTCTTTTATTTTTAAAATTCTTTTTGATTTTAATTATTTTTGGGCTTGAGAGCAATTCCTATCTTTTTTTAAAAAATAATTTGGTTATAGCAGTATTGACTTTGTTGTCTTCTGAGTTTACATTTTGGTCTACTGTCACAAAAATAACTTTCTATGTTATTTCTTTTTTGTTGTTTGCTCATTTTTCAGTCTTTTAATTAAGAAAAAAAACTGGTAAAGTTGGACTTTTGTAACTGAGGTAAAGGGAAGCACTGTTCCAACCTTCAGGATCTTTTTGCAGCTGCTTTCAGAGCTGGCTCTGGGCAATCTATCTGCTTTCAGTTCTTCCAAGGTAGGCATTATGTAAGGAGAGGTATGCTTAATACTCTCCAAGCTTGTGCTCTGGTCCATGAGTAACCACAAGCATTCTTTTCCCCTTGGAACTGTGATCAGGATCCTCTGCTCTTCTGGCCCCAGGTACCGGTTTGTGCTAGAGCTCCTCCTTTCCCTGAGTCTGTGCCACAGGATTGCTTCTAGGATCTAAGTATGGGCAAATGCAACAATAGTCCTACACTGAAAGTCAGCAAAACAAACCCTGTAATATCTTTCTGAGTAATTTTCTGACTCCTTTACTATCTGTGACTGAGAGCTCCAGAAGTTTTTGGGACTGCTTCAGTTGTATCCAGGACCTCTTGCCATGGTGCATACAGTTGTTCTGGTGCTCTGCTTTGTACTCCACCTCCATCCTGGTGTATTTTCTTGATCCCTTGTGACAGCATTCTAGATTGTTTTGGGCTGAAAAATTACTTCACCCCATCTTTTTGTGAGCTATGCTGCTCCAGAATTTGTTCTAAGGCATTATATCATAGTATTTTAAGGAGTAGATATCAGATGAGTCTGTGTTCCTTCTTCACCATTTTTGTTTCTAACCCAGTCATATTGTTTTATTTTAAAAATGCATTAGGATTCACAATGAACAGGTTTCACAAGTTAGGATGGGAAAGATTTGGCTGGATAACAGAATTTAGTGCCTAGCACAAGGCCTGGAATATAGTAGACATTAAAATTTTTTTTTTATCAATTGATTGATTTGGGGGTTTTAGCATGCTGAAAGTCAGTATGACTGTTGGGATAGAACCAAAAAAGCTATTGTTATCCCATGTTGCATTATTAAAAGTCTACTGTCCAAAACAAGGAAGGTGATAACCCTGTTTCATTGTATCACACCACATCTGCAGCCTTGAGCTCATCTGTGGCTTTAGTTCATATTTTTGGAAGTTTGTTAACAAATTGGAGCATAGAGGACAACCAGGACTTAAAACCATATCATGTGAGGATTTATTGGAGTGACTATACATATTTAGCCTAAATTAGGCAGGACATGATAAATATCTTCAAATATGGAGGAGGTTTTCTCACAAAAGAGTTGGTCTTAGATTACTTGGTTCAAAAGATCAGAACAAAGATCAATAGGTGGCATCTACATGAAAACATATCTTGATTAGGTATAGAGGAGGTTTTTGTAATAAATAAATAGAGTTGTCCAGAAATGGAATGGGCTGTTTCAAGTGTGGGAAGTGTATGTGTGGATTTGTGTTGCCATATAAAAGAGACAAAAGTTAAGTGCAGGAAGAAGGTGGCAGAAGCTGTTGCCCAATTTTCCTTTCTGAAATTGCTATCTATCACACTACACACTACACACACACTGTCTAGTTGCCTGGTCTGCCTGAAAGTAGGTATATATCAACATTTCATAACATATACTAAGATGAATTCCAAATGGGTAAATGATTTAGACATAGAGTCATATAATAAGTGAACAAAGAAGAAATTCTTTGCCAGAACTATGGATAGGGGAAGAGTTTATGTCCAAACAAAGGCTAAGGAGCATTTCATAAGATAAAATGGACAATTTGAGTTATAAAAAGTTTAGAGTATTTTGCACAAATAAACTAAAACAAGAAACATCAGAAGGAAAATAACTGGGGAAAAAGCTTTGCAGATAGCTTTTCTAATAAAAGTTTCATTTCTATGATATATAAAGGACTGATTTAAATTTCATAAGAATAAGAGTCATTCCACAATTGATAAATGATCAAAAGATATGAACAAGTAGTTTTTATGTGAAGCAATCTAAGTTATCAATAGCTATGGGAAAAATGCTCTAAGATACTAATAAAGCACATTAAGGCAACTCTAAGGTTGTGCCTCATGCCCATCAGATTGGCAAGGTTGACAAAAAAGAAAATGACAAATGTTGGGAGGGTTGCAGAAAACAGGAATGTTAATGTCCTATATATAGGTAGATAGGCTGGCCATTCTGGAAAGTAATTTGGGACTTAGACCAAAAGTTACCCACATTTCTATCCAGTCACACCATTATACAACTATATCTTGCATGGAAAAAGACCCACCTGTACAAAAATATTAATAGCAGCATTTATTTTTGGTGTGGTGGCAAAGAAATAGAATCCATATGGCAAATTATAACAATACCAAATTTTTTTTCAAGAAATGATGAAAGGGAAAGTTTCAGAGAAATCTGGGAAGATTTTAATGAATTGATGCAGAGTAAAGTGAGCAGAAACAGGAGTATTGATCGATATATTGATATAATTGATACAATAATGACTTAGTAAGGACAATTTTGAAAGTTCTCACTAGACCAGGGATCAATCATGATCCCAGAGGATTAGTGATGAAAAATTCTACCTGTCTCCTAAAAGGTGATGGATTTAAAGTATAGATTGCAACACATTTTTTTAGACATGGTCAAAAAAGAATATTTTATTTGACTAAGTATGTTTGTTTCAAGTGTTAGTTTTTGTTTCTTTTTCAGTAGGGGATAATAGGTGAAGGGGGAGAAAATAAATTTTTAACTAAAACAAAAATTGAATTAAAGGTAAAAACGTTATGTAGACTTTTGATTTGGAAAGAGAGTTGTTCTTTGGTATGTAGTATATGTTTATAGCAGACTCTTTGCTGAATTGCATAAAGTTTCAAGCAAAAAAATCCTGAAGGGTTGAGGGATAAATGTGTCACAAATTCAGTGACAATTGCATCCTTACATACCCTGTAAGTCTCTCCCTATTATCTCAATACATACTTATTAAGGCTTTTTCAGATCCAACTTCTTTTCTTTATTAGAGCATTATGAAAATGAGTTTGTCATCCTGCACAGATAGTTAGTATGGACAATGTATTAGCCTAGAATTGAAAGGACTGCTTTGGAAAAATAACACAATCCCTTTAATGATTGCAAACTTTCCCCTGAACAACAACCTACCTTTTTAACACTGATACTCTTAAATTAAAAAAAAATAATATTTATATATATATTTTTTGATATCCCAAACCCCTTTTCTTACATATATGCAAACAAATTTATCTATTAGGGATAGGAAAAAGAGCATTGTATAAAAGTTGCAGAGGGGCAAATTTTGGATTGATGTAATAGAAACTTCTTTATAATTATAGTTATCCATAAGCTGAATGGGTCATCTCTGGATAAGGCCTGCCAGCAGAGATTTTTTTTTCTAAGCAGAAATTAGTTGAAACAGTTAGGTGGATAAAGTACTGGACCAGCACTCAGGAAGATTTGAGATCCAATCCTGCCTTACACACATGCTAGCTGAATGTCCTGAGTAAGTCACTTGAGCCTTATCCATCTCAGTTTCTTTAGATGTAAGATGGAATAAAAGTAGTACTTCCATCAGAAATGAACAAATGAGATAGCATATGTACAGTGTATTACAAAGCTTAAAGTACTACAAAAATTCTTGCTAATATTACTTGTTAGTCGAAGCTGTTATTCATATATGGTTTGGATTGTGATGAATGGCTACATTATATGAGAGGTAGAGCTATATGCTTCCTTTAATTGATTGAAGACATCTTGAACATCTGGGATTTCCTAAAAGTGATAGTTTCTTCCCTTTCCCCCCCCACTCCCAGGACTATAATGATACATAGGGAATCTTGTACAAAGTGCCTATAATGCTTAATGAGGCTGAGGAATCAGTAAAAACACATTTTTTCAAAGAATTGTATGATTTTTGACATTTATGTGGGGATCATCTTGTAGGTGAAGCTATCAAATCATATATATATATATATATATATATCATATTTAAATAGCCAATTAATAGCAAGCACAGTAGGATCTTGTATTCTCAGCAGAGTTCAGTAAGCTCATAGGAGTAAATAAACCTTTCTACAAAGTATATTTCATGAAAAAAACTGGTGATCAATTGTTAACAACAAGGAGGGATATATCTTTTATCTTTGACACTTCAGTGGAAGCATTCTAGCAGGAAATCATAGCAATAGGCTAGAATAGAAGTAGTTCAATGGAACTACCCTCATGGGGAAGATTGAATTTTTTTCTCCTCTTTCTCCCCCATTAACTAGACAGGACCTTGTGAACTTTGAAAGGTTGGAATATTTGGAATTTCCATCAATATGTGTGACAGTGTCCTTTCAGCAACAGCAGCTGATAGGAACACCTGCATCAGGAGCTGAGAGACATAACGAGAACACACTAGAGCCACTGAGGAAGGGCAGCTTCAGAATTCTGCAAAAAAAATACCTTTGGAGTTCAAAATAAAGCTATAACTAAGGAGAACTTCATGAGAATTCCATGAAGGGGGAAGAGGACTTAGAGTACCTAGGATCCATGAAATTACCTCTTTGTCACATATGTTCTGTACATACATGGCTTATTATCATTATACTTTAAAATTGTACTTTTTTTCCTCATGGAGCCTATGTGTAGTTGGGGGAAAATATGCCTCAGTCTTTTGTGGCATTATTCTTTTTACAAACTTTTTTATTATCCCCTTTCAATAATTGCTCTTTCCTAAAAGCTAGGTTAGGATACTGATAAATTATATGGAATGAGAGTTTTTGAGCATCAGTCTTAGAAATTCCACATTCTCAGAGTTATCTAAGGATAAGATAAAATAAATCTGCACACTATTTTCCTTTTATTTCATTTGTTCAGAGATAGAAATTATCTCATAAGGTCTTCTTTTACTGCATCCCACAAGATATGGTATATGTCTTCATTGTTACAATTTAATATGATTACTGATTGTTTCTATTATTTGTTTTTTAGGATAACATTATTTTGTCTCAACGTTTGTGTCTTTTGTAACTTTTCTCTTGTATTAAATTTTTTATTGTTATATGATCTGTAATCTATATGAAATCATACTGATGCTTCATTATGGTATGGTGGAGATACTGGACTCTTAAAACCCTACTACTGTAAGGTAAATTTCTGTAGGCTAAATTAAAGTGCTTGAGAATGGTCTGTAAAGACTTGCTAAATTTTTTTTGCATTTTTTATTTTTCTATGATCTCTTTATGTAACCAGTTATTGTAAAACTTGCTATTGAGACTGAAGACTAGGTATATTCTTTAAGATTACCATTCAGTAATTATCAAAAGACTTTCATATCTAGTTTTTCTCGTATTTTGTTAAGGTGCTTATTTTCTATTTTGCTTTTTTCTGTTTAATTTATTAAAGATTGGTAGAGGAAAGATTAATATGAATAGTCATCCTGTGATGTACAGTTATGAGTAAATAGTTGCTGAGGACGATGTAGAGATGAGTAATGGGTATGAGTAGTTTATAGCATGTTGTCAACAAGGAATTTCATAGGATAAGCAATAAAAATTATTTGGCAGATAGTTGATAAGAAAGGAGATAGGCTAATTATCTTCAGTGTGGCAAGAGATTATCTGCTGGAAAGTCCATCTATTCCACTGCAATAAATGGAATATCATGAGATCTAGCGTTGAATTCCCTCACTGAATTTATATCTACCCTGGCTAATCCCAAGCAAGAACTTTTTATGCAAACTCCTGAGTTTTAATTCCCATACTAAGATTCTCTAAAGAAACCAAAATATATGCTATGGAGAAAATTTATATCCATAAATCTCCCACAGGTATTCTACCTTATGGACAAATCCTACAATTTGAGAATGCATGGATGAATTGTACTCTGAATTGTCGTAGGGAGTACCACCTTGATAAGATCATTTAGGTAATTTAAGGTTTAGGTAATCTTTAAATTTATAAAGTGCTTTTCTTATTAGTTTTATTATTCCTTTTTTTAACAGATGAGTATACTGAGGTTGAAAGAAATGAACCACCTCACTTATGGCCATATTGTTAACTAAATGGCAGAACCAGGACTTGAACCTTGAGAGGTCTTTAACTGTATCACACTGATCAAGATTTTTTGCTTGTGTGTGTATGTGGCAACTGGGGAGGGAGGTAGCAACTTGAATCAAATTCTAGATTGTACTATGATCAGAGACCCCAAATGTTCAAATGAGGTTACACTCTTACATTATTCTTTTACAGTCATTGTGCTCTAATGGCTGTTGCAACTGTTGGTTCCACAAGGCTCCAGGTCTGGTGTAGAGGCATATTTTTCCCTATTAGGCTTCCATTTCCTATTTTAACAGCAATTTATGTGCATGCTTCTTCCCCAACCCCCACCTCTGAGTAGACCTTTAGGAATAAGTGAATTTTTCCTATTTCCCTTGTTACCACTCCTGTTGCTTGAAAACAAAAGAACACACACCAGTGTTAACCTTGCTAAACCTGTAGAAAATAACAGGTTTACAATAAGCAACAAATATTCCTTAAATTGCTAAAACTAAATGTGATCAGAGCCCCAACAGGCTACATAACAGGCATTTTAGTGTTCTATTTTCAATGTACTAAACCTTTATGATTACAAATTGTCTCCTGTACTTTTTAAAATTACAATTAAGGCAAGTATTTTCTTTGGGATGACCACATCTACAAGCAAGCTGACTAACATTATGCCACCCATTATCCAAATTGGTAATGTTCTCTAGTGCTCCTGGCTGGGGGGTCCTATCCCCTGTGGCTTTTATTATCAACTTGCATTTTCTCTTTTCTCTTCCAAGCTGCAGCTGCTGGATCAAAGGTGGGAAGAGTCAGTATAGGAAAACGATGGCTAGAGGAGGGTTGAGTGGGTGTGGAATTAACCTTGGTGATGGGCACCCTGCTGGGGTTAGGAGAACCTGGGGAACAGTCAAATTAATGAGGGTGTTAGGGTGAGAAGACTCATTTTCTTTTGATCATTTGCAGGTCAGCAATATCTCAGAGTTATTTTATGGGGTTTAGAGAAGTCTTATTGATGTATTTCTGCTTGTTCTATTTGAAGCCTCCAGAAATGAACTCCAGGCTATATCTACCCTGACTACAGATCCCCAAGCAAGAATTTCTCAGCTACCAGAAAAGTCGTCTTCAAACCTCTGAAAGGAATGCCAATTGGCACTGGAATGATAATTCTCCCTCTCTTGCTGCCTCATTCATTATACATATAGTCTGCAGCAGGGATCTTAATAACGGAACATTTGTATAGCCGGAGAGTATGATAGAATCAGCCTGAGAAGTGAAGGCTTTGTCCTTAAACTTATCCTTTGTACCTAGCCAAGGATCCAGGGATTTTAATTATAGGATTGTTGAAAAGCAGCGCGCTATAGTGGAAAGAAAAAAAACTAGAAGACCTTGTTTTAATCTCAGCTGCACCACTGATGACTTCTATGACCCTGACCTTGGGAAGTCACTTTAACTCTCTGGCCCTTAATTTCTCTATTGACGAAATGAGAGGGTTGGAAATAATGGCTATTTACTCTGAATCATTTGAACCAAGGAACTCATCTGAACTTTGCCACTTGCCAGTTTTGGTTTTAGACAAATCATTTCATCCAATAGTGATAAAAAATACCTGTCTTGCTTACTTCAAAGAGTGACTAAGACACATGAGATAATGTCTGTGAATGTGCTTTGTAATATGTACAGTATTATAAAGGTAGAAGATATACGATTACAATTTGCTGTTGGAGAAAGAGAAAAACAAAGGGAATAAATAAATCCACTCCAGCATTCAAAAAACAGTAGACTATGAAGTGATTCTATATACAAGACAAGTCAGATACCATGTTTATTTTCGTGGTGCTCTTAAGGGAAGTATGCCTGATCCTGTATTAAGCAAGAGATTAGAGTGATATTTAAGATACATATGTATCCTTAACAAGTATAAAGTAGCCCATTCAGATTTTAGGGTAAGTAAAAAGGACCCACTTAATCTTTCTGTTTGGCTACTGTACCATTGATCCTTTAAAAGGATTGGGTTGAAATTGGTAAATGGCAACTGCTTAGACCTTTACACTGTACAAGATTTCTGGATGCATTTATTATTGACTTTCCTCTCCTCTGCTCTGATCAATGAAGGGGCATCCACAAGGTAGACACCATCCAGCGTCAACTTTATATCAGAATTTTAATGAAAACTTTAGAGCTGTCCTACCTATACTGCCCTTATCAAATAATAGTTTATGCCACCTTAATCCGTGTGATTTAGTCACCTTTTCCCAGGGGAAAATGCATTTCCCTTGCTTTCTTTCCTCACACTCTCATCCTCAAGGTTAGCCCTGTTCTCCCTAGTTCCTATTACCTTTAGTGCCATCTTCTGAAACCTCTACTCTATTGTTAACACAATTCATCCTGGATTTCATCCTCTTTTCAGGTGCTGATGGAAACCTGACATCCTCCTCATCCCATACCATCTACCGAAGTAGACTTCTTTTCCCCCCTCTGCCCCATCCATGCTGAATCCCAACACATTGAACTAGGTGGAGGAATCATATGTATTATTCTCACTATCATTTCCAGATACTCTGTCATCATCATTTAAAAACCTCTTCTTTGAATTTCACTCCAAAGGTCCCCATTATTCTCTAAATCTTTGTTGCTGTCTTCTATTGACCTTTAGGTCACTTTTTCTCCCTTTAAAAACCTGAAGTTTAATAAAGTTTTAAGAAGTCCATTGGTTTTAAAAATACGAGTATTTGCCTTTTTCCCAACAAAGACTATTCCTCTATGACAAGAAAAACAGGTAAATGAAATAACTGGCATAGTTGACCTATCTGAATCTCTAGTCCCCATTACTAGCAGAAGGGAAGTATTACAAATAAACATTTCCCAACAAATATCCCAATAGAATCCGACTTCTTATGAAGAGTATTCCAACAAGAAGGAAGGAAACAAGCATTTATTAAATGCCTACTATGTGTCAGGCATTAGGCTAAGCACTTTTCAAAGATTTCATTTTATTCTCACAACAACCCTTGAGATAGGTGCTATTATTATCTCCATTTTATAGTTGGGCAAAGTGAAATGAACATTATCTAAGTGACTTGCCCAGGGTCACAAAGCTAGTGAATTGTCTGAATCTAGATTCTTGAACTTTGAAAGCAAGTTACTAAAATTAATTATTGCTTTAGATCAATTTTGTTCTGCACTGATTTTATGTTGTAGGCATTGTATTCTTTTTGGGTTCTTTCTTCTTTTTAATAGCCCATTTTTTTTTATACTTTTTTTTTTAAAATATATTTTATTTGATCATTTCCAAGCATTATTCGTTAAAGACATAGATCATTTTCTTTTCCTCCCCCCCACCCCCCATAGCCGACGCGTAAGTCCACTGGGCATTAGATGTTTTCTTGATTTGAACCCATTGCTTTGTTGATAGTATTTGCATTAGAGTGTTCATTTAAAGTCTATCCTCTGTCATGTCCCCTCAACCTCTGTATTCAGGCAGTTGCTTTTTCTCGGTGTTTCCACTCCCATAGTTTATCCTTTGCTTATGAATGGTGTTTTTTTTCTCCTGGATCCCTGAAAGTTGTTCAGGGACATTACACTGCCCCTAATGGAGAAGTCCATTACGTTCGATTATACCACAGTGTATTAGTCTCTGTGTACAATGTTCTCCTGGTTCTGCTCCTCTCGCTCTGCATCACTTCCTGGAGGTTGTTCCAGTCTCCATGGAACTTCTCCACTTTATTATTCCTTTGAGCACAATAGTATTCCATCACCAACATATACCACAGTTTGTTCAGCCATTCCCCAATTGATGGGCATCCCCTCGTTTTCCAGTTTTGGGCCACCACAAAGAGCGCAGCTATGAATATTTTTGTACAAGTCTTTGTGTCCATTATCTCTTTGGGGTACAGACCCAGCAGTGCTATGGCTGGGTCAAAGGGTAGATATTCTTTTGTCGCCCTTTGGGCATAGTTCCAAATTGCCCTCCAGAATGGTTGGATCAGTTCACAACTCCACCAGCAATGAATTAATGTCCCTACTTTGCCACATCCCCTCCAGCATTCATTACTTTCCTTTGCTGTTATGTTAGCCAATCTGCTAGGTGTGAGGTGATACCTCAGAGTTGTTTTGATTTGCATCTCTCTGATTATAAGAGATGTAGAACACTTCTTCATGTGCTTGTTAATAGTTTTGATTTCTTTATCTGAGAACTGCCTATCCATTTCCCTTGCCCATTTATCAATTGGAGAATGGCTTGATTTTTTGTACAATTGATTTAGCTCATTATAAATATGAGTAATTAAACCTTTGTCAGAGGTTTCTATGAAGATTTTTTCCCAATTTGTTGTTTCCCTTCTGATTTTAGTTATATTGGTTTTGTTTGTACAAAAGCTTTTTAGTTTGATGTAGTCAAAATTATTTATTTTACATTTTGTGATTCTTTCTATATCTTGCTTGGTTTTAAAGCCTTTCCCCTCCCAAAGGTCTGACATGTATACTATTCTGTGTTTACCCAATTTACTTATGGTTTCCTTCTTTATGTTTAAGTCACTCACCCATTTTGAATTTATCTTGTTGTAGGGTGTGAGGTGTTGATCTATTCCTAGTCTCTCCCACACTGTCTTCCAATTTTCCCAGCAGTTTTTATCGAATAGTGGATTTTTGTCCCAAAAGCTGGGATCTTTGGGTTTATCGTATACTGTCTTGTTGAGGTCGTTTTCCCCCAGTCTATTCCACTGATCTTCCTTTCTGTTTCTTAGCCAGTACCAAATTGTTTTGATGACTGCTGCTTTGTAATATAGTTTGAGGTCTGGGACTGCAAGGCCCCCATCATATGTGTTTTTTTTCATTATTTCCCTGGATATCCTTGATCTTTTGTTCTTCCAAATGAACTTTGTTATGGTTTTTTCTAAATCAGTGAAGAAGTATTTTGGTAGTTCAATGGGTATGGCAATAAATAGATAAATAAGTTTGGGTAGGATGGTCATTTTTATTATATTGGCTCGTCCTATCCATGAGCAGTTAATGTTTTTCCAATTGTTCAAGTCTAGTTTTAGTTGTGTGGCGAGTGTTTTGTAGTTGTGTTCATATAGTTCCTGTGTTTGTCTTGGGAGATAGATTCCTAGGTATTTTATTTTGTCTAAGGTGATTTTGAATGGGATTTCTCTTTCTAGTTCTTGCTGCTGAGCTGTGTTGGAGATATATAGAAAAGCTGATGATTTATGTGGGTTTATTTTGTATCCTGCAACTTTGCTAAAGTTGTTGATTATTTCAATTAGCTTTTTGGTTGAATCTCTAGGATTCTTTAAGTAGACCATCATGTCATCCGCAAAGAGTGATAACTTGGTCTCCTCCTTGCCTATTCTGATGCCTTCAATTTCTTTATCTTCTCTAATTGCTACTGCTAGTGTTTCTAGTACAATGTCAAATAGTAGAGGTGATAATGGGCATCCTTGTTTCACTCCTGATCTTATTGGGAATGCATCTAGTTTATCCCCATTGCAGATGATATTAGCTGATGGTTTTAGATATATACTGTTTATTATTTTTAGGAATGACCCTTCTATTCCTATGCTTTCTAGTGTTTTTAATAGGAATGGGTGTTGTATTTTATCAAAGGCTTTTTCTGCATCTATTGAGATAATCATGTGGTTCTTGCTAGTTTGCTTGTTGATGTGGTCAATTATGTGGATGGTTTTCCTAATGTTGAACCAGCCCTGCATCCCTGGTATGAATCCTACTTGATCATGGTGAATGATCCTTCTGATCACTTGCTGGAGTCTTTTTGCTAGTATCCTATTTAAAATTTTTGCATCTATATTCATTAGGGAGATTGGTCTATAGTTTTCTTTCTCTGTTTTTGACCTGCCTGGTTTTGGAATCAGTACCATGTTTGTGTCGTAAAAGGAGTTTGATAGAACTCCCTCTTTGCTTATTATGTCAAATAGTTTGTATAGTATTGGGGTTAACTGTTCTCTGAATGTTTGATAGAATTCACAGGTGAATCCATCAGGCCCTGGGGATTTTTTCTTAGGAAGTTCTTTGATGGCTTGATGGATTTCAATTTCTGATATGGGATTATTTAAGAATTCTATTTCCTCTTCTGTTAGTCTAGGCAGTTTGTATTTTTGTATATATTCATCCATTTCTCCTAAATTGGTGTATTTATTGCCATATAATTGGGCAAAGTAATTTCTAATGATTGCCTTAATTTCCTCCTCATTGGAGGTGCTGTCCCCCTTTTCATCTTTAATGCTGTGAATTTGCTTTTCTTCCTTCCTTTTTTTAATTAGATTGACCAGTACTTTGTCTATTTTGTTTGTTTTTTCAAAGTACCAGCTTCTTGTCTTATTTATTAAATCAATAGTTCTATCACTTTCGATTTTATTAATTTCTCCCTTAATTTTTAGGATTTCTAATTTGGTTTTCTGCTGGGGGTTTTTAATTTGATCGCTTTCGAGTTTTTTCAATTGCATTTCCAATTGATTGATCTCTGCTCTCCCTTGTTTGTTAATATGAGCTTTCAGGGATATGAATTTGCCTCTGATTACCGCTTTGGCTGCATCCCAAAAGGTTTGAAAGGATGTTTCGCCATTGTCATTTTCCTTGATGAAATTATTAATTGTTTCTATGATTTCTTCTTTAGCTAAACGGTTTTGGAGTATCATATTGTTTAATTTCCAATTGGTTTTAGATTTGGTTTTCCATGTACCATTACTAATCATTATTTTTATTGCCTTGTGATCTGAGAAGGCTGCATTCATTATTTCTGCTTTTTTGCATTTGTGTGCTATGTTTCTGTGACCTAATATATGGTCAATTTTTGTGAATGTGCCATGTGGTGCTGAGAAGAAGGTGTATTCCTTTTTATCCCTATTTATTTTTCTCCATATGTCTATTAATTCTAATTTTTCTAAGATTTCATTCACTTCTTTTACCTCTTTCTTATTTATTTTTTGATTTGATTTATCTAAATTTGATAATGGTTGGTTTAAGTCTCCCACTAGTATGGTTTTATTGTCTATTTCTTCCTTCAATTCTCCTAGTTTCTCCATTAGAAATTTGGGTGCTATATTATTTGGTGCATACATGTTGATTAATGATATTTCCTCATTGTCTAGAGTCCCTTTTAACAAAATATAATTACCTTCCCTATCCCTTTTGATCAGGTCTATTTTTGCATTGGCTTTATCAGATATCATGATTACCACTCCTGCCTTCTTTCTATCAGTTGAGGCCCAGAAGGTCTTACTCCATCCTTTAATTCTGACCTTGTGGGTGTCAACCCGCCTCATGTGTGTTTCTTGAAGACAACATATGGTAGGGTTTTGGATTCTAATCCATTCAGCTATTCGTCTACGTTTTATGGGTGAGTTCATCCCATTCACGTTCAAAGTTATGATTGTCATTTGTGGACTCCCTGGCATTTTGATTGCCTTCCCTAATTCTAACCTTTTCTTCTTCGGCTCTACCTTTTAGTCCAGTGATTTACTTTGAATCAGTCCCCCTTGTCCCCTCCCTTGATGTTTCCCTTTTTAGTCCCTCCCTTTTTGTTCCCTCCCCCTGCCCCCTCTCTTTCCCTCCCTTTTTGTTCTCCCTCTCCCCCTCCCCCCCTTGGTTTTCCCTTCTCCTTACCCTTGTTGGGTAAGATAGAATTCAAGATCCCAATGGATCTGGATGTTTTTCCCTCTCAGAGTTGATTTCCCTGAGATTGAGGTTTAAGTAAACCCCCCCCCCCTCTTCCTCTCCTTCTTATAGGAGTTTTCTTCCCCTCCCCTTCCCCTGTGAATCTTTGTGTGAGAACCATTATTCTATTTGGTCTTTCTTTACCCCCTATTTATACATTACATTTTCCCCACATATTAGTATACATAGGTTGATATAAATGTAGTCCTTATAGAAGAGAGTTTGAGTAAAAGAAGATAACATTTTTCCCCTTTCCTTAATATTTACCTTTTCAGGTATTCCTTGCTCTTTGATTTTCGGTATCAAACTTTCCACAGAGCTCTGGTCTTTTCTTTGCAAAAAGTTGGAAGTCTTCTATTTTGTTGAATGCCCATACTTTCCCTTGGAAGTATATAGTCAGTTTTGCTGGGTAGCTGATTCTTGGTTGGAGACCCAGCTCTCTTGCCTTTCTGAAGATCATGTTCCATGCCTTACGATCATTCAGCGTAGAACTTGCAAGGTCTTGTGTGACCCTGATTGGCATTCCTTTATATCTAAATTGTCTTTTTCTGGCTTCCTGTAGGATTTTTTCTTTTGTTTGATAGCTTTGGAATTTGGCAATTACATTCCTGGGAGTTGTCTTTTGGGGGTTTAGTGTAGAAGGTGTCCTGTGAGCTCTGTCAGTGGATGTATTGCCCCCTTGTTCTAGAATCTCTGGGCAATTTTCTTTGATTATATCTTGTATCACCATGTCCAGTTTGGTGTTTATTTCTGGCTTTTCTGGGAGTCCAATTATTCTTAAATTTTCTCTTCTCCCCCTGTTTTCCAGATCTATCACCTTGTCGGTGAGATATTTTATGTTCTCTTCTAATTTCTTGGTGTTTTGGCTTTGCTTTATTAGTTCTTGCTTTAAAGCCTGGTTTTCTTTTACAGTTTGGTCAAACTGGTTTTGTAGATGTGTGAATTTCTTTTGCATCATTTCCCACTTTTCCTCCCAGAGGGCTTCCATCTTTTTGGTCCTTTCTGATTCAAATTCTTCATGGGTTTGTGGAGAGTTTCTATTTCCTTTGGAAGATTTTGGAGAATTTTCTTGTATATCTTCTTCTATCTGCTCTGTATTTTGTATTTTGGCTCCATAGAATGTGTCCAGAGTCGCCCCTTTCTTCTTATTTTTCTTGGTATTTTGGGGCTTCTGAGCTTCTGTGGAGTTTGTCATCTCTGAACGTGGAGGATTGGCTTTTCTTGTCTTTGTCTGGTGATCAGAGGCTTTAGTCCTGGGCAGATGTTGGTTCTATGAGCGTTCCCTGGGTTAAACTGAATATGCCTCACTGGAACTGGAATGGAAGGGTCGGACCACGAGGCCACACTCTCCCCCTGGCTCGATTTCCGGAAGTTGCCTTCAGAATCCCTGGCCGTGAGGCTGTTTCGTCGGCCTGCGGGGGGATGGGCTGCCGCTTCCCCAAGCTCTGAGAGCACAGACTTTCACTGAGACTTGGATAGCAGGATCCAGCCCGTGAGGCTGTCTTGCCCGCCCTGAGGGTTGCTGTTGTTTTGACCAGCTCTCTGCAGCGGAGGCCCCAGGCAGTAACTTTCACCCGGACTGGGACTTGGGTAGAAGACCCTGAGGGTTGTTGTTCCTCAGACCCTGCTCTCTGAGCCCGGCGTGGCTGCCGCTTCCGGGAGCCTTGGATTCTGCGCTCCTACCCCTGAGGTCCGAGGGATCTCGGGTTCTGGCTTTTAAGGGGAGCCGTACCTTTTGAACCGGGTCCAGGTCCAGGAGGAGGGTTCCCAGGGTCTGTGCTGTTGATCGTTTTGAATTTCGGCGCCTTAGGAGCTTCTAGTTTGAGATCGGTCGGGAAGGGTTTTCCGGAGATCTGAACTTCAGCTTTCTCTAAGCCGCCATCTTCAGCCCATTTCTTTAATTGCAATATTTTTGTGGTGAAATAATGTGGTGGCAAATAATGAAACACTATAATCTCACAAGAATCAAAATTGCAGTTTGCCAAAGGGCAGACCTGTGGTGGATGTAAACATAAGTGAATGAAGATCATTGATGTTTTGATGATACTATATTCCGAGTATGGTTCTAAGCACAGGAAACACAAATGCAAAAGCACTCACACAGTCCTTACCTTCAGGGGCCTTACATTTATAAAGGGGAAAGTAACAAATTTAGGAGAGTAGTAAACAGGGAATAAAGTAATGGCCTGGGAAATCACAAGGATGGTGAGTAGATGAATCAAGAAGTGCATTAATATATCCTTTCCAGAAGCAATAGTAGTTGTAATTTGATATTGTTAGAGAAAGAGGAGGAAAGCAAAGGGTGGGTAAAGTACCATGTATGAAGAGAGTAGAAAAATGATCAAGGTGAAGATCAGGACCCCAGGTCCCAGGGAATGCATAACAAAGTGACTCAATTTCTCCAAGGCAGTTCAGAAAAAATTAATGTAGGATGGTATGATTAAAAAAAAAAAAACCTTTAAAAAATAGCCTTTCACTGAGAGCTCTAAAACTGTGAAAGGAAAGAAGATACATAATTGTTTCCCCTTTATTTTTCATTGTAATACCAATTTTCTGTATTTCCCTTTTTTAAAAAGAGAGAATATAAAGACCATTTATTGTTTCTTCCAGTCACTTGTTTCAAATACTTATTATTTTAGGATGTTGACAAATAGGAAACTCATCTCAGAAATTGTGGGATCTTATAACAGAAAGGGATCATAATTTCATAGCTTTAGAGTTGAAAAGACCTGAGAGATCATTTTATCCAGCCCCCTCATTTATAGATGAGAAACTGAATACCAGAGAGATGAAATGATTTGCATATGTTCTCATGAGTTGTAGGAAGCAAGAGTCAAGATTAGATACCAGGTCCTGACTTAAAAAGATAGCATTGTCTTTTAATGACAACCTGAGATTGGAAACTAAAAGGGTTATGCTTTTAATGGAGAATAGCTAAAAAAAAATGTGGTATATGAAAGGAAGGGGACATAATTGTGCTATAAAAATGATGAAATGGATGGTTTTAGAGGACACTGGGAGGCCTCCATCAACTATTCAGAGAGAAGTGAGCAGAATCGGCTTCACAATTTATACATTAATAACAACATTGTAGAGAAAAACAACACGTTAGACTTTAGAACTCTGATTGACACAATGATAAGCTACAAGTCCAAAAGAATAAAGGTGAAATATGCCATTCACCTCTTACTGGAGAAAGGATGAACTTAGAATGCAGTGACAAACAATTTCAAACTCAGCCAACATGGGAGATTTATTTTGTTGGACTATGCATCTATGTGTTGAGTATTTTTCAGGTTGGTTTAAAATTTTTTCTTCATTGGGGAGGGTAGTGGGAGAGCCAGATGGATAAAAAATTTAAAATACAGCATTCTTTAGGATAGTAACATTACCAGTGAAGACAGTTGCACAATAAATGACATAAAAATTCATCAAGGTAATATATGAATGAATGCAAAAGCATTTATTTGGAGTTAACTATCTGTCAAGCATTATTCTAAGCATTAGAGATACAAATAGAAAAAAGCTAGACATTCTCTGTTCTCAAGAAACTATTTGTGGGAGAAAATACATTAAAGAGTTCAACTGAAAGGCAGATGTAAAAGCCCAGAAATTCTGGGTCAAGGCAGAGTTGATAAGACCCACGGGTCCTAAGGGTTCAGTAATAGAATAGACAACAGTATTCAGTGGTGTGAAAAGCAGATGGTAAGCCCTAGTGTTCCTCCATTTCACTGGAAGGATTAGAATTGTTGACTCTCATTTCATCTAAGCTCTTTCTAATTGGCATTCCTGATAGGGTTAGAACAGCCTGGAGAGTGGAGGACCAAGGGGAAAGATTGCCTCTGGGAAAGGTAGTCATATAGAGCAAATGAAAAAAAAAAAAAAAGAAAAAGGTAGCTCTCATAGTACCCTGGTATTAGATATCTTTCTCAGTAACTTCAGTACCTGTGTCACAGCCTCTCCCTCCATTCTATTTCCCATCCTTATTCTTGCTAACTTCAATATTGTTGCTAACATCTGTTTGGACACTTTGGCTCCTTAATCTTAGACATCCTAAACATGACCTCCATCTCTATTCTACCTTAGCCATTCACAGAACAACTCAAGTGTTCCTATCACCTCATGCCCTTCTGCCTTAGAACCAATGCTTAGCCTTGATACTAAGACAGAAGGTAAGAGTTTAAAAATAAAAAGTCAAAAGATCAAGAAGACACTGTTCTACTCTGAATTCCTTGTCCCTCTTCCCCACCTTCTGACATTTACTACCTGTTAAGCCACACCTTTAGGTCATTGCCATCATATGTTTTCTTTGTTCAGTAGATGCTTAATAAATGCTAGCTTTACTAAGTGCTGCTCAATATTGCCAGAGAAATCATAAACCGAGTTTCCTGGGTCCACTACAAATTCATGTTACCTAGAGAAAGTTAGGAGGGTTAGTGGATAAGTCCCTGGGCTTGGTGTCAGAAATGTTTGAGTTCAAAACCAGCTTCGGACACTCTCCTACTGTGTGACCCTGGGAAAATCAATTAACCTTTGCCCAAGTTTTTTCAATTATAAAATGAGAACAATAATAGCTCGTAAGGTTGTGAGGATCACATGAAATAATTATAAAGTGCTTAGCCTAATGCCTGCCTCATAGTAGAAGCATGCTTATTCCATCCAAATTTAATTGGATCCTCACTACTACATGGCAGTCCTTTTATTGACTTTTCATTCATCTTTTCCTACTTTCCATAGCAGTGGGACCAAGGCTTCCAACCTGCAGGACCATCCAAAATCTCTCTTCACTAAGCAGATGACCATGATTTTTATTTTGTGAAGAAAGTATGGGGCCATCTGTTACATGTTCCCTTACCTCCCTTACTTTATGCTTCAGAAGCTTTCCATCTTTCTCCTCTCTTTCTTCCCTTGTTTTAGCTTCAGAAGATGAGGTAGCTATTGTATTTGCTGTTAAACTCCCCCACTTGTGATTTTGACCACATCTCCTATTTCCTTGGGGAGTTTAGCCCATTGATCATTCCCTTTCTCATCTGCAATTCCCTCCCATCCCCTGGACACTTGCCTATTGCCTACTGCAGTCCAGTACAGTCTATACACTGCCGCCAAATTTATTTTCATTAATCACAGATCTGACCACACGAGTTCCCTGTTTCATCAACATCAATGGTTTCTTATTTTCTCTAAGATAAAACATAAACTCCTTTGTTTTTAAAAACCCTGTACAATCTTTCCAAACTATCTTTCTAGCCTCACCGGACATTTCTCTCCCTCTCACACTCTCTGACCCAGCCAGATTACTGCCTGGGAACAGAGGCAACACCAATATGGTTGGGTTACTATGTACAGTTTGTGGATTAATGTCCAAGGGGACTAGAAATATGGGTTTGAGGCCAGATTAAGTAGAGCTTTAAAAATCAAATTAGGGACAACTAGGTGGTTTAGTGGATAGAGGCAAGCCCTGAGACAGGAGGTCCTGTGTTCAAATTTGGCCTCAGATACTTCCTAATTGTGTGATCCTGGGAAAGTCACTTAACCTCAATTGCCTGGTCCTTACCTCTCTTCTGCTTTGGAAATGATACTTAGTATTGATTCTATGGCAGAAGGTAAAGGTTTATATAGAATTATGAGCTCATCATTAAAAAAAAATACCTCTAATCCCGCAGTGTTGTCTCTGGAATCTTGAGGGGAGGAGCCAGTTTCATTCTGGAGACCCAGCCTGTTAATCTCAGTGGGACAGAGAATGGGTCCAGAACATGTGCAATACCTTGAGTGTACACCCTTATCTCTGCTTCATAAAGACCTCTCCTCATTTAAGATGAAGCTCAAGGGCCAGCTTCTGTATTTAATCCTCTCCTCTTGCTAATGTCGGCTCTTCCAAACAACCTCATATTTAACAACTTTGTTTATATTTGCATTTTTTACTTTATATGTATTTTTACACTATCTATGTGGATATATTCATATTATACTGTATTTATACATGGACTTATCTCCCTTTTAGAATTAAAACTCTTTTTGAGTAGAAATTATTTCCATGTACCATTGTCAGTCGATAAACATTTATTAAGTGGCTACTGTGTTCTTGGCACTGTGCTAAATGCTGGTGATACAAAAAAAATAATCCTTGTATTGGAGGAATTCACAGGATAATTGGGGAGACAACATTCAAGCAACAAAATATATACAAGATACAGAGTAAATTGGAAGTAATTTCAAAAGGAAGGCACTATCATTAAGGAAGAGTGGGAAATGCTTCTGCAGAAGGTGGATTAACTGAGATTTGAGGGAAGGCCAGGAGATAGAAATGAGAGACATTGAGGATAATCAGTGAAAATGAGGAGTTGGAGCTGGGAAATTCTTTATATTTATATCCTCAATGCTTAGCACAGAGCCTGGTGTATAGTAGTCACTTAATAAATACTTGTTGATTGATTGATATCCAGGTCTTCTCCATCCTTAAAAATCCTTCACTTTATTTTGTTATCCCCTCAAATTATTGTTCTAGATCTCTTTCCACTTTTCATTGTTAAACTCTTAGAAATCTTCTCAATCCTTTGCCTTCTTTCCTACATGGTCTTATTATCATTTCTATTCCAATGACTCCCAGATCTTGATATTCAATCCTTATTTTTCACCTACAGTCCAATCACACATCACCAATTGCCTTCTGGATATCTCCTTATTGATGTCTCATAGGTATTCCAAACTTAATATGCCCCAAATGGAATTTATTAACTTATGCCCTCCCCCAGTTCCCTGTGCAATCTTCTCCTGTCTTCTCATTACCCAGGTCCTGAGCTTAAAAATCTTTCTTGACTCTTCCTTCTCCTTTTGCTTCCCTATATCATTTTCAGAGTCCTATCAAATCCATTCTCACAACATCTCTCATATCTGCCTCCTTTTTCACTCACTTTGCCACCACAATAGATCAAACACTCTTCATTTGTGTCCTTTATGGGTTATCGTAATAGCTTGCTAATTGATATCATCATTTCCATTTTCTTTTTGGTCTAATCCACTCTCCAAATAGTTGGCCAAATAACTTTTCTAAGGCACAGGTCTGATTATATCAATACTCATTCTTCAAAACCTTCATTGGTTTCCTACTGCCTTTTGGATGAAATACAGTCTCCCCAGTCTGGTACTTAAGACATCTCATAATTTAGCTCCACCTTGCCTTTTTAGTATTATTAATATCATTCCAATTTAGACACTGAAAGTTTAGGCCAGACTGGACTATTGTCTCCTCCATATTCTATCTCTTACCTGTGTTCCTTTGCTCTAGCCATCTTTTACATGGAGAAGACCTTCCTCTCATCTCTGCCTCCTAAAATCCGTATCTTTTTTGAAGGTTTAACTTAGATATCACTTTTCTCATGAAACCTTCCTTAATCTTTTAGTTCAAAGTGTTCTCTCCTTCCTCATAGAACACTTTGTCTAGATCTCTCCTTTGTCCCCATCATATTTAAACATTCAATGGTTATTGAATAAAACATTGTTCAGGAACCAGTTGGTCATATGACCAATTTTCTGTGCTTTGTCTTCAGCTTTCTTGGTCCCCTTCCTGTTTTTACTTTCCATCTTCAATTTTGCCATAATCAAGTATAAATCTTCTCTACTGTGATATTGCTCATGGAAAATAATTTGAAATCAGTCATTTATGCCTCTGTGAAAATTTATCTCAGTGCTACTACTCCTAGAGTCATTTGCTTTTAAAGCCTTCATTCTAATTTGTAGAAGAAAAGACTGTGATCAAAGAAATCTGAAAAGTGGTTGAAATAGAAGGTAAGGTTAGCATGAGGGTACACCTCCATGGTACATAAAATCACTATGTAGAGATGACTACTTAATCTCATTAATAAAAAAACCCCTTACATATTAGAATCCATACTAGGTATCAGCTCCAAGGCAAAGCAGCAATAAGGATTAGGTTATTGGGGTCAAGTGACTTCCCTAACGTCACACAGCTAGGAACTGTCTGGTGCCAGGTTTAAACCCAGGACCTCCCATCTCTTGACCTGGTTCTGAATCCACTGAGCTACCTAGCTGTCCCCTAACTACTTAATCTTAAGACCTCTCCTTGCTGAGGTTACTGGGATGTTGACTTATTTAGGTATCTTTAATTCTGTGGGAAAGCTAATGTAGTGCTAATCCCAAATGGTAAACCAGAGCTGCAATAACTGCCTAGTTCTTTTCTTAAAATGGTTTCAAAATTCTTGAAAAATCTCAAATGTATTAACTACCTTTCAGTCACTTTTATATTATATTCAGCTGGTTGGCCTAAAAGTTTTGCTACAACCTTTCATTCTAAGTAACCTTTCTAGGAAGGAGTTTAAAGAAATACTGAAAGAAAAGAGACTTTGAAGATCTCATTTCCCATTAACTTTGTTTTTTCTTTAATGGGGCCAGTAGCTAATGAATGTTACTAAGGGTGATGATGGACCAGGACTCAGATGTTCACATAATTCCTCTTCCCAATTTTAGATTGAAAATATTAGGGGCAAAAGGGGCAAGTAATGGGAGTAAATATGGTAATTGTCTTCCATAGCTTGACAGCTCTTTTCCATTTTTTTCAGAGAAGGTTAGGAGAGGAATGTATTAGAGTCAGGTTTTATGTAAGCCTTATTGCTTTCACATTGGCTCATAAGGTGCATTCCCCAATGTAACACAAAATATCATCGTAATGAATTACTCTTAAAATGATGCTTATCAAAATAATGAACAGATTGCCTAGAAGTCGAGTGCTGCTTCTGCTAGTGATCCCAGAAGTCCATCTAGAGAAAGTACTTATCATATAATGCCTCATTTTAAGGAAGTTAACAACTCTGAAAGAAGGTGAGGAAAAATGAGCTTTGACCTTAATCAAAAACATCTATGAAACTACCCTATAGTTATTTTCTGTTGTGGAAAAAGATGTCTATTTTTTAAAAAAGCTATTCCTTAAATGCTGCCATGTTTCTTGGGGGAGATGCAAGGTGACACTGGTTTGGGGCTTTAAGAAAATGCCTTCAGGCTGGAAGGGAACAACAGAGCTGAACCCTGGAACACTTTGCCTGATAATTCTTTATCTGAAATGTCCCTCTTTGCTTAGTCTTAGCTCCAGTTCCCTAGGTGGATGCTATCAGCCTCTGCCTAGCCTGTGGAGATACTTAGGCTCCTCCCAACTCTGTTGACCTAGATGTGGATGTACTTTTTGCTTCAGTTCAAGTGAGATAAAGATTGTCTTATTTTTACTTTTTTCCTAAAAAAGCTTTTACTAGGTAACTAAGGAAGAAGTATAATCAAGCAAAATATAAAAATAGAGCATTGACAAGTTTACAGAGCAGGGAAATACCATTTTACAATCAATCTAACCTAGAAAGAGAGTGTGGTTGAGGGGAAACAGCAGCAAACATAGAGGCTAAAGATCCAGATTCAAGTCTCATTTTACTACTGGCAGTCTCTTAGTTTTAGTTCCTTAGAAGAACAATACTAATCCTATTCATTTTTTTAGTAGATAAAATGAGAGGATTGTTTGGGGAAGTGGTTAATATACCATAAAGCACTGTGCAAATAAAAGGTATTATGTTTATTATCATCTTCAGGCAAGTTGACCCAATTTGAGAGAGAGGGAGAGAGGGAGAGAGAGAGAGAGAGAGAGAGAGAGAGAGAGAGAGCGCTGATTTAATTCCCACCTAGTAATAGCATCACTCCTGTCTAAATGCTGCTTGAATATGGAACTTCCTTATGTCTCTTACATTGTCATTGTAGATACTTATGCTGTCCTTCTCTTGGAGATCTCCAGTGTCTACTCCAGATTGTCTAGTTTTATCCATAACCCATTTTAATCCTCCGAATCCATGTAAGAGGAGCTTGTCCAAGGGAAGAATAATAAATCCCAAGAGTCTTTTATTTTTAGGGATGAGTTGGAAAAGGGTTCCCAGGACTCCACTGAGATTTAGTACTTATGCCTCAAGGCACTTATGTTGTGAATCATGGACTCCTGAGAGGTATAGGGAGACTAAGTTCTATGGAACAGAGATCATAAAGGTCCCTTATATAGGAAGGGTGAAAACAGTACTATAATGTCTACTGAGGAGCTGTGGGGAGTTCAAAGGGAGATCCTTCTGTCATGAGTGAGATGGTGGAAAACATCAGACACAGGAGAGGAGGGAAATCTAGATTTTGTAGGAGTCAACCATTTCCTTCTCCAGATCCCTGGGTTGCTCAAAAGTCATTTACCCTGCCCTTACCTGCATCAAATATGAGTCTCAACCTAGAGACTGTGAAGATGCTTTTTCTTATTTCTCTACTAATTATTTCAGGCCTAATTAAATGCTTCACATAAAAAATGCATGTTTTTAGTTCGATTTGCTAGCTTGATGCAAACTGAGGTTAGATGATTTTAGAAGTTTTTATAAGAAGCTTAGATTAGTGTTTGAGCCAAATGAGAGTACCCCAATCAAAACCAGTGGTTTATGAGAATAGAGGAGAGCAATAGATCTATTAGTGATTATGCTAATATTATTGATTATATATAACTCTTCTATAAGGCCGGGGGTTTTAATCTTGAGTTTTAGAGGGTTCATGAACTTGAAAAAATACATTTCATACTTATTAACTTCTCATTGAGATATAACATTTCTTTAAATAATTAAAAAAATTATTCTGAGAAAGTGTCCACAGGCTACACAAGACTGCCAAAGGGACAATGAAACAAGTTTAAGAGTCCCTGTTTTAAGTGAAGTCTTTCTTTTTTGACTTTTGTTCTCATGTATGTCTTGACCTCATTACTGTTTTGTCTTCATAATCATCTTCTTTTAGCTTTTAAACTTACTTTGATGACATTATTTTGTCTATTTTTTTGTTATATTTCTCCTGTTGAATATAACTATTGTGTTATACACTATGAAAGATATATTTAATATTGATGTCTTTTGCATCAGTTTTTGTAAAGATGACATGCAAGATTTAAAATAAATATTTCCTCTGAAGGTTACTGCTCTATAATGATCAAAAGTCTATCACGTTTAGTTTTTTCTAGCATGTTCATATCCATAGTTCCTTTCTTATTTCTTTCTTTCTGTTGAATTTATATGAATCTGAAAGAAGTACATTGAATTTATTTTCTTACTGTCAAAGTATTTCTGGAGTCTATTTAGTTTTCCCTTTAAGAACTTAGATATTGTTATCCCTGGTGTATTTATTTAATATTAATATTATTTTATCATCTATTGTGCCATGAGTCAGATTATACTTTCTGGTATGGCTTTCTTGACCATATCTTTTTTTATTGTTGACTTGTGTGAGATCATGATCTGTTGCTATTTTGGGATTAGTTGAAGCATAATTTATTTCATTCCATTTTAGCTTTAAAAAAACCTTTTCATTTTTATGTGGCAAATTATATTTTGTTTTCTAATACTTTATGTAGTCCTCTTTCATTTTATGAATAAGCTCATCCTATTTATATTCAAGAAAATAATAATTTTTGCTTTTTCCCTCCATCAAATCCTGTTGAATTAAACAATTTGAACTAGGCATCTATATATTTTTTTTTCACTTGGGACAGTCACATTTCATGTTTCTCATTTTCCCTTTCTCAAGTCACTAGTCCTTGTTCCTCATTTATTTCACTCTTTTTGTAGTTAGCTGTAGCTTGTTTCCCTTAAGGTAACAGCCACAACCACACTCACACATTCTAGTCTCACTAGCTTATCCCTCTCTCCACTAATTCCTCACCCTACCCCAATCTAGACCCAAATCAACTTTAATCTATTATATTTACTCTTATAAATTTTACTTTTATACTTGTCTTGTCCAGATCTGAAAATAGTATCGACTTTTCCATGTACATCTTTCTTTGGTTGATTGACCTACAATGAGTGCTCTAATTTTAAGAAAATATCTAATATCTTCTTCAAACCCAAGACCTTAAAAAACCTCACCCCCCCCCCATCTAAAAAGCCTTTGTCATTGCCTTCAATCCTATCTGACTCTTTGTGATGTCTTTTGGGGTTTTCTTGGCAAAGGTATCAGAGTGATTTGCCATTTCATCCTCTGGCTCATAAATGGAGGCAAACAGGGTTAAATGACTTGCCCAGGGTCATGTAGCTAATAAGTGTCTGAGGCCAGATTTGAACTCAGGAACATGAGTTTTCTGAACTCCAGGATGGATATGCTCTATCCACTGTGCCACCTACCTGCCCCAGACAGATTTTTTTTTGATAACTTTTGGATATGGTCGCGTTAACTCTAAAGGGAATGATAGTTATGCCTTTTCCTTGCAATGCATTATTATCCAACCATTTCAAGATATTTGTGTGTGCTTACTTTTTGTATGTTCTTTGGTCCATTGTGTTTGCATTTTAATGATTCTGCTCTATTCTTGTTTTCAAAGTAGATATTTGAAAGAAATTATTCTGCTAAAAATCATTCTATTCTACCAGTACCAGTTCTGTTTTTTATTCTACCAGTTAAAGTTTTTAGAATCATTTATTCCTGAGGGCATTTTTTTTTTAGCTTTTCAGAATAGGGTATTCTAGCCTTTCCCACCTTTTCTCATTGTTGATGGTAAGGCTATGCAATTTGGAATGCTTTGTATACAACTTGTCTTTTCCTGGAAATTTGCAAGATTTCCTCTTTAGCCTGGAGGTTATAAAGCTTGAAAACTACATTTCAGGGTAAGTTGAACTTGGGGTTTCTTTATTCTGGCATTCTATGAATTTAATATCTCCATACATTCTAGTATCTTTAAAAAAAAACAACAACAAACCTTCATCTTCTATTTAGAATTGATACTATTTGTTCTAAATTTGATGAGTGGTAAGGAGTAGTCAATTTTGGGGCTAAGTGACCTACCCTTGGTCATATTGCTGGGAAGTATCTGAGGCCCTAGGACCTTTCATCTCCCAGCCTAGCTTTCTATTCATGGAGCCCATTTGTTGCCCTTCTCCTTGTTTCAATATTTATGTACACAATTTAATTACAAAAGTTCCTGAAATGTTAAACCTGGCTTTTAAAAATATTGTGCTTTTCATGGTGTCTTGATTATGGCTTTTGACACTTCATTTCTAAGATTGTTTTAACTTGTAGAGCTTACATGTGTTCCAATTTGAATGACTCTCAACCTTTCTTTAATAATCCTTATTGCATCTCTCCAGTTAAAATTCCATTTTATATAATTTTATATGGTAACCAGTACCTTATTAAAATTTTACTGCCTCTGTCCTAAGCACAAAAGTTGTTCTTTTGATTAAAAAACAATGAGCCTTTATTTTTCTCTCTTATTTACTTTCTTCAATTATTTTACTAGGTTTTTTGGTGACCCTGGGAGTTCTTATGGTTGTTCCATTCTCTTTACTGGGCATCATGTTGCAATTATAGCAGGATTACTTTTTCCTCATTCTGGACACTATTCTCTGAATTCTTTTGCCATAAAGCATTTTTTCGCCAACTTAATATATTTTTTATTTTTGCTCTTGCAAATTCCTTTGGTCTTTCTGCTGCTTCTTCTTTGGTTATTTATTCATGAGGATTATGTCCCCCCTCTTTTATTGTTCTTTTACTTTTTTTGGCAGATATAATCTGGGCCTAGTAACATAATTTTCTTGTTTAGTTTATCAGTTGTATACACTTTCCTATATTCATATTTTGATGACTCATTTCTTAAATGCCTTTCTCCCAATATATAATTTTTTATTTTTTCAATTCAATTGAATTTTTTTTTTTGTTTAAACCCTTACCTTCCGTCTTGGAGTCAATACTGTGTATTGGCTCCAAGGCAGAAGAGTGGTAAGGGCTAGGCAATGGGGGTCAAGTGACTTGCCCAGGGTCACACAGCTGGGAAGTGTCTGAGGCCAGATTTGAACCTAGGACCTCCCATCTCTAGGGCTAGCTCTCAATCCACTGAGCTACCCAGCTGCCCCCCAATTCAATTGAATTTAAAAATATGAAGCTCTCCTTATATGGAGAAGTTGTTCTAGGATGCCCTGGAAGAGGTATAGAATTTAGATAATTCGTCACAATCTCTCTGCCTCCAATGAAAGCAGAGAGATCCTTAATAAAGAGATCCTTCTACAAGTTCAATGGCTACATTTTGTATACCGAAAGAGCACTGATTTATCTGTCAGAGGACTTGTGTTCAAATCCCTCCTTTGATTCTTATTCTGATTCTACCTCTGTGACTGTGGATAGATCTCTTATGCTTCTTGAGTGGCCTAGTGGATAGATAGAGCACCATATCTGGAATAAGGAAGATCTTAGTTCAAATTTGTCTGCAGATACTTCCTAGTTGTGTGACCCTGGGTAGGTCATTTAATCCTGTTTGCTTCAATTTTCTCATTTGTAAAATGAGTTGGAGGAGGAAATGGCAAAATATTCCAATATCTTTTCCAAGAAAACCCCAAAAGGGGTCACAAAAAGTTAGACAAGACTGAAATAAACTAAACAATAACAATAGAAAATGAAAGAAATAGACTAGGACTCTGAGGTCCCTTCTAGCTCTAGACCTATGATCCTAAAATGTTCAAACTTCTTGTTTGACATTTAGAAGACTTCATAATCTTGAACATTTAAATTTTCTAGTTTTAGCTCTTATTTGTTGTTGTCTAGTTGTTCACTTGTGTCTGACACTTTGTGACCCCATGCACACCAACAGTGTCCTTGGGTTTTGTTGGCAAAGATACTGGAGTGGTTTTCCATTTCCTTTTCCAGTGGGTTAAGGCAAAAAGGTTAAATGACTTGTCTATGGTCATACACCTAGTATGTGTCTTAAGGCTGGATTTGAACTCAAATATTCCTGACCTCAAGCTCAGTGAATTCACAATGCCACATCTCTAGGTGCTTTTGCAGAAGCTGAAGTTGCCTTGCTATTCCTGCTTCTCAGTCCATACTCACACCAGAAGAGGGTAAGTTTTTCATACACTGCACCTATCTTCAGGGCTGTCCTGGAAGTTGAACTTTCTTTTTCTTCTTCCCTTTGTCAGAACGGAATCTGACCAAACTGCCCTATTCAAAGCAACCCATTGCTGGTCATTACAGAGAGATAAGCTCATGGGTTTCTAGAGACATGTACAGAATTCCTCACATCATTTTACCTGCATCCCATAGCAAGACATACTCACAAGTCTCATCTCCAACAAAATAGCTTTGCTATTGTAATGTGCCTTCTCTCTTATTTGATTGTTCTTGACAAAATTTTAATTTTTTAGTGTTTTAGAATGTGGGTATTAGTGACACACCCCTTTTTTACTCTTGTTTAAATAGACCAATGGACCCTGGGGGAAGCAGTGATTCATAAGGTGGATTTTTGTTGGTGGTTTTCCATCTAAATTTAAACTGATGAAAACTTTTAATGGGAATACCACCCCAAATAACCTTCAAAACAAGGAACACGGAAAGTGCAAATTAATTTCTAGGTCTTGGAAGTACTACTGTTGTGCACATGATATGACTTAAACCCCGCCCCCCCCCAACAACAACCCTTATTTTATGTCTTAGTAATAACTCTAAGACAGAAAAGGCAAGGGCTAGGGAAATGACTTGACCATGGTCACACAGCTAGAAAGTATCTGAGACCATATTTGAACCCAGGACTTCCTATCTCCAGGCTTGGCTATCTATCCATTGAGTCATCTATATGTCCTGATATTTTCATAATAAATGCTTATTTAAGTGAACTGGAGGACAGGCTTTAGTGGTACTAGTAAGAAGGAAGGTGATTACAGGGAATCTAGCTAGATCTGAAGCGTACAAAGGAAGAAGGAAAGTTGTCTGGAAATTCTGCCTTCCCCTCCAGCTCTTTCTCTTACTCTGGCTGATCTAGCCCACAGCTGGCACTAGCAGTCCTCAGGCCTTCCCTTTGACTCTCTTCCCTTTCTTTCTAATGGGAAAGGGATGAAGTGGCAGCACTGCCCACCTGTGCCCCTCCCTCCTCCCACTCCCCAGCTTGGTTTGGAGCTGGGAGGTCTGTATAGACTCCTGTCAAGGTATGCTTAACTGGACTCAGGAGAGGCAACCTAGTTCCATCTAATTTGCAGAAATGCTGGTGATTTTGTGTCTTTGGGGTTACTGTTAAGAATTATGCTCTCAATTTATAGAAGTACTTTCTGATTGATTTGCATGTTTGCACTGAGCTAGAAATTTTCCCTAAAGTCCACATGCTTTCAAGTCCCCATAAATATTGCTCTCTCTCTCAAGCAAAATTATTTCTGTTGATTCAATGGGGTTTGCCCATTACTTGCCACAGTCATAAAAGACAGGCTGATTTAGCCGTGGGACAGAAAAGTATCAGGTCCTGCAATAACCCCAGTGAAAACACCAAACTCTGGTTTCTACTCTTTTTTTTTTTTAATGACTTCCTCTATGAGTCTCTATGCATTCTCTCATGCTTTATATGTCCCTATTGTATGAGGCACATAAGGGGTGAATGGAATGTTCAGGACCTCTAGTATGAAGGCTTGCTGAACCCTTTTCAGGGCTGTTTATCCACCTTTCCCCCAACTCATACCTGTGGCTCCAAGAAGCTGTAACATGTACAGCAACCACACTAAAGTTAAAACTATCTTGGCAGGAGGGCTCACCCAGTTTGAGGTTAACCAAAAAGCCTCAAATTTGTTGATGAGTTAGGGGATGCCTACCCCAAGCATGTGAAGACCTTTCCAGGCAGAATGGATAGATGTGAACCTTTTGTTCCAATGGCCATGAAGGTGGCTGAAACAGGCACCACGGAGAGCTTAGAGCTTGGTTAGACAAGGACGATGCCAAAGTTACCCATTGCATCCTAGATTATCGCCACTCATCCTAACTTTTGTCTTGCTACTGGACTTAGATGATTCTAGAAGTGAAGGGGAGGTTCATGACTCATGAATTCACTTATAAGTCAAGATATGGCCTCACAATTTCATTGATCCTCTTTAAAACAAAAGACAAATAATGATACATCCCTGGGTTCATACAAAAAGCTCCTGGATGTCTTAAGTCATAAAATCCACCAAAGGGTTTGGTCAGTAATGATGCTGGGTCAATAAGGCCAGTGAGAGTTGTAACTTTGATGACATTCCCTATTCTCTGCAACCTCAATGTGTCAACAGTGTAATGTATCAACCAAGACTTGAAGGTTTGCAAAGCATTTTAGATACAATATACTATAAAATCTTCATAATCATCCTGTGAAGGGGCAGCTAAGTGGCTCAGTGGATTGAGAGCCATTCTTAAAGATGGGAGGCCTTGGGGTCAAATCTGGCCTCAGACACTTCCAACTGTGTGATCCTGGGCAAGTCACTTAATCCTCATTGCCCAGCTCTTATGATTCTTCTGCCTTAGAACCGACACGTAGTATTGATTCTAAGATAGAAGGTAAAGGTTTGAAAAAGAAACAACCAACAATCCTGTGAGATGAGTAGAATTGTTTTTTACACTTTACAGTTGTGGAAAATGAATCTCAGAGGACTTTAAGTGGCTTGCCTAGTATTACTCAATTAGATATGTGAGGAGGGAAACAACCCATTTTTCCTGACTGTAAGTCTAGCACTCTGCTTTATGCCATAATGAGAGAGACTAGCAGCTATAAATAAAGTCATAATATTACCATATTTCACTTTGGTTAGGTCTCATTTGGAGTATTGTGTTCTGTTCTAGGTACTTGTAAAGAGAGATTAATAAGCTTAGGAATGTCCAGAGAAGGGCAACAAGGAGAGTGTAGGCACTTGAGGGAATTCCATATGGAGATTTATGGAAAAAAGTTGGGGGTTTTAGCTTGGAAATAAGAATTCTTAGTGGAACTGTCTTGAAGTTTTCATAGGGCTGTCACATGGAAGAAGAAGCATCACTTTTTTCTTTTGGCCCCAGAGGACACAACTAGGAAAAATGAGTAGAAATTGCAAAAAGGCAAATTTAGGCTTGAATGATGGAAATATTTCCTTATAACTAGGATTATCCAAAAGTTGAATTGGCTACCTTTGGAGGCAATGGATTCCTTCCCATTCAAGGTCTTTAAGCAAAAACTGGATGACAACAACTTGAGTATATTGAAAAGGAATTTTTATTTAGGTAGGGGTGGATTTGATGGCCACTTTTAATCCTTCTAAGGAAGATTCATTTCCTGAGTTCAAATCTTATCTCAGACACCTATCAACTAGTTACCCTGGGTAAGGCACTTAACTGTTTGCCTATCAACTGGGAAACAAATATTTTTTCATTACTCACTTTGTACCAAGCACAGTGCTAAGTGCTGGGAGTGAAAAAAGGTACAAAGAAAAGCAAAAATACTCCCTGTCTTTAAGGAACTTACTTCTTAATACAGGAGACAATATATAAAGAAACAGGTATATATGAAATATATAAAAGTAAATGTAAGTTGATCATAGAAGTGAAGGCTTAACTGATATACTGTGGTACAATTGAATATAATAGACTTCTTTACTAGCAACAATGCAGTGATCCTGAACAACTTAGAGGGATTTATGAGAAAGAACACTATCCACATCCAGAGGAAGAACTGTGGGAGCAGAAACACAGAAGAAAAACAAATCCTTGATCACATGGTTTGATGGGGATATGACTGGGGATGTAGACTCTAAATGATCACCCTAGTGCAATTATCAATAATATGGAAATAGGTCTTGATCAATGACACATTTAAAACCCAGTGGAGTTGTGTGTCAGCTATGGGGGGGGGGAAGGGAAGGGAAGAATATGAATCATGTAATCATGGAAGAATATTCTAAATCAATTAAATAAAAATTTTCAATTAAAAAAAGAGAAGGCTCTAGTAGTAGTAAGGAAAGGAAATAAATGTGTACAGTACTTACTATGTTCCAGGTACCATGATAAGCACTTTTTACAAATATTAACTTATTTGATTTGTACAACAACTCAGGGAGGTAAGATACTATTATCTCCCCCATTTTACAGTTGAGAAAACTGAGAAAAATGGAGATTAAGAGACTTGCCCTGGATCATACAGCTAGTGTAAATGTTTGAGGTCTGATTTGTACTCTAATTTTCCTGATTCTAGGTCTAGAGCTCTACTTCCTGCACCATTAGCTGCCTTTATGAAGGGAGCAGGCTCTATTTCCTCATTTATATAAAAGGTGAATACTCATATTATCAACTTCTTAGTATGCTTTATGGAAATTTAATGAAATAATATATGCAAAACAGTCTGGAATAATAAGGAATGTTTTAAATGTTAGCAATAAGCTATTATTATTCAAACTCAGAAATTCTCTGATTCTATAATTTCTTCAGTGTGCTTGTACCAGACAGACTAGGGTCATGGGTCTCAGCTAACAAGAGGGCTTGAGACATTAGCACCACTGTCCTATTGTCTGCTTCTGAAAATTCCTGTCTGGCAAGGGGGTGGAAGTGGGGATGACAGTGGAGAATTCAGTTACATCACCAAATGGCTTCCAGAAGCCATGTTAACACATTTTAAGAAGAGCATGTATCTTGTTGTTGAGCTGTTCCTGCTAGTCTGACTCTGTGTCCCCATTTGGGATTTTCTTGGTAGAGATGCTGCATTAGTTTGTCATTTCTTTCTCCAGCTCATTTTATAGATGAGGAAACTGAGGCAAACAGGGTTGTGACTTGTCCCAGGGTCACACAGCTAGTAAGTGTCTGAGGCTAGACTTGAACTCAGAAATTCCAGGCTTAGCACTACAGCACCCAGCTGCCCTGACTGCATATTTATAGATCCGACTACTAACGATTCATTAATATCTGATAATCTCAGAGCCTCGAATAAAGCATTCAGAGTGGCAACAGAGAAAAGGATGCTTCTTGTTTGTTCTCACAGAATGTTAAGGATATAAGATATCAGATATTGGTCTTGTAACAGAAACAAGTGTGAATGTGTATGAGGGTAGCGATAACTGTATCTCTTCTCTCTTGATCATAGTCTTTCTATTATTAATCCTCTCTACCTTATCTTCGGATTGACCTTATGCTCATAAGTGATTGGTAATTTGATATAGTAGGTGTGACGATTGATATCACAAACCCATTATTGAAGGATTGTGTTAAGAACTTTCCTCCCTAACTAGTGATATTCTGGTATATGTTTAACCACTGACTCTCTGGGGGGGAAAAGGTATATATGACACAATTTTAAGGGTAATTTGCATCTTTAACATTTTCTCCATAACTTTCTTAAGTCTTGACAATTAATGAAATAATAAACCAAGCCCTGATTTGTGGAATGAGCATATTTCCACCATGTAGATGCTCACACCAAAAAATTGACCTCTCTTCTAACTACTACATATTGGCTCCAGCACACTCTTATCAGAATTATCTCCTACTGAAAATTTGACCCTGCATTTGCTTATAGTTACTTGGAAACTAGAGACACAATTTTACTGCCTTTCATTCTGTTCTAACCAGAATTTTGGACAGGGTTTGGACAGGGGGCAGGGCAACTGTGAGCCATGTGACTAGATTGATGAAGGAGAGGCCCTAATAGGATTGGAACTCCTCGATTTAAAACTAGAAACTATCTTGTCTCTCAAATAGTGGTAACGTCATGAAAAATCCCACCAATTGAAGTAACAGACAGAAGAAATATTTGTTCCAACTATGTACAAGGTACACTGCTTGGCACTGCAGATGCAAAGAAATAAATATAATAGTCCCTACCCAGAAGCAACTGATGTCTAGGGGAGGGGAAGGAGGGCTTACATTACATAAATAATTAAGTATAATACCAGAAAAACTGAGGAAAGACTGAGCAGTGAGAATTGGCCCATTGTAGACACCTATTAAAATGCTTGTTTGCTGACTAATTGACAAAGAAAATCGGTGGAGATGTACTAGAACTGTCAGGTACCAAAATGTACCCTACCATGATAATTAGAGACCCTGTCTAGTTCTGTAAAGGGAACAGAGAGATGAATCAATGGGAAATAATGGAGAATCCAGGGAGATAACCTAAGAAATATAAAAGATAAGTATTCAATAAACTTACACTTTAATAACACTAAAGAATGGAACTGCTAGTTAATTAAAACTGTTGAAGCAAATGAATAGCAAAATTCTGCTTGGATCTATACTTCAAAACATATGCCACAATAAATTCTAACTCGATCAGCAATCTAAATTTAAAAGATAAGCCATTAAAAACTTAGAAGAAAAAGGAATAATATGTGTGTCTGAATTATGGAAAGGAGGGTTATTTTTAATTTATCACATAAATGGAATAAATCACTGGAAACAAAATCAGAGGGTTTGATTATACAAAGATAAAAGGATTTTGAATAACAGGAAGCATAATTTCCAAAATCAAAAGAAGAAAAACATATTGGAGAAATATTTGCAGATCAGATAAAAGTTTGAGATCTAGAATCTATATGGAACTAATTAGTATATAAAGCTTATATTACGCTCTTCCCTATTAGAACAGTAAAGAACAAGAACAGAAAGTTTTTGAAAGAAGACAAACCATTAATAAGTACATAAAAGGTGCTATAATTACCTAATAATCAGCGAGATAAGAGTTTTAAAAACCATATGTTATTCATTAGAGGGGCGAAAATGAACACCCCTCCCCAATAAATTTCAGTGTTAGAAGGCTTAATAGGAAAAGAGGTACTTCAATACATTGTTGGTGGGACTGCAGACTGATGCAGACATTTTTGAAAGCGTCATAAAGTTATGCATTTGTTACAAAAAAACCTGATGATTGCTTTTGATTCAGTAATTCCATTACTATGACTTCATTCCCAATTATTATTATTAGAAAAAAATCTATTTGTAAAATTTTTTTCACAGCTGCTCTATTTCTACTAACAAAATGGAATCAATTAAAAAGTATAATTTGAGAATTGTTGAACAAATTATGATATATTAATATAATGACTTGTTATTATATCATAAACCAAGATATATATGAATCCTACACAGAAGTGAGGTGACAGTTTTATATCAGCAGAATCAAACTAGACACTAATTATAAGAAAGGGGATAAAAACCAGAGAGGGAAAAAGGGAAGGAGAAAAGAAATAGAGAAGTGGAGAGAGAGAGATGGAAGAGAGGGAAACATAGATAAAGGAGTGAGAACTTTAGGCAGAACTGGAAGGGAACATAGAATTAAATTTCTCTCCTTTCCTTTTTTATTCTCAATTTATTTGATTTTAGGATAAGGATTTTAGTTACTTTTTTGCCTCTTGATTTGTATGGTTAATTATTTCTTTTTATCAGAAGTTATTAAACTTCTATGTGAGGTGACTTAGGGTCTTAGAGATTTATTGTCAGCCATTTATACATAGCAGATTGAGGAATTCAGGTCAAGAGGGTAGAAGAAAATTATCTTGCTTTCTTAGTTTAGCTTTTCTGTTTGCTCAATACCTAAAGCATCCTGGGGATCTGATCAAAACAATGGTACCACTATTCCTCAGTACTTTGATGGAAGGCAGTATTTGAAATAATATAAGGTGAATGTGTATTGTCAGTTAGGAATTTATTGGATTTCAGTGAGACCTCCTAACCCCAAGTCATATAGAGACTTGGAACAGAGACATTGATTCTTCATCTAGACTCTCTCCAAAGGAAGTTAGTCTTTTTGCTACTCTCTGATTTCCCATCTCACTCCCAATGGAAGCTATCTCAACCCTTACTTTCTTTCCTTAAGACTTCTTTCTCTTCATCAAAACTCTTTGATCTGCCACTCTCTCCTCTGTTTACCCGTCTTTGAGAGGTACTCTTATTGCCAAGACTCACCACTCTATATGTGCCCTTACTACCATCTTCTCATCTTCATCAGGTTTCCCCCTCATTCATCCCCTTTTCTTCTGATCTTTGGCTTTTCTCTATGTGCTAGTTTCTTCCTTGCTTTCTTTGAAAAGTTTCTCTGTCCCTAAAAAACGTTTTTTTGTGAGACCCTAACATCTCAAGTTAATACCGCAAATCTTTTCTCTTTTTTGCCAAACTCTTAGAACTGTATTGTCAAACCTATGGCCTGTGTGCCAGAGGGGCTGCTCCCCTCCCTCTCTCCACTACACCTGAGGACATTTCTCATATCACCTGCCCCTCTGCCCATCAGTTCAATGGGAGAGCTTCCTCCCTCCCCTGTCAGGGGTAAGGGCAGGGGGTAGCTCACATGCTGTGTGAAGGTTGCAGTTTGGACTCTTGGTCTCTAAAAGGTTTGCTAATATTGTTTTAGAAAAAGCTGCGCAGACTATTTACCTGTTTCCTCCCCTCTCATTATTCAACCCTTTAAAATCTGGTTTCTTATTTCATCTCTCAACTGAAGCTTCTCCCTCCAAAGTTACCAATGATCTCTTTATTCCCCCATTTGAAGGTTGTGTCTTAATTCTCATCCTTTTTGGTCTCATTACTGAATTGTTACATTGTTGACCATTCTCTTCTTCTCTGAAATACTTTCTTCTCTCTAGGCTTTCATTACAGTAATCTCTCCTAGTTTTCTTTATTCCTGTTTGACTGCTTCTTCTCAGCCTCCATGTATCATATCTACTTATATTTATTCTCTGCGGGGTCACTCTCTTTACTGCTGATGTAGTGACCTGTAGGAGAGAGTCTATTATATGTGCATGGAAGGAAATTTCTCTTGTCATTTATATTTGTTTTACTGTTTGAAATAAGTGCCTTTTGTTTAATGTGTTCTCTACCTGGTAGATGTAAACACATCGGGAAGGGGCTTTTGAGTTTTGAGTGGGTAGTGACTGACAGAGTCCTTTAACTTTAGGTAGCTATTTGGGGGATATGCATATGGTAGTTAATGAACAATAACAGGAAATAATTTGAGCAAAAGGAAGAGGGTTAGAGTTAGGGACTGCAAGTAATAATCCCTCTCCCCCCAAAGGCAGGCAGCATTCTCTACTGGCCCATCAGATCTGGATTTGAACTTGGAAAACAGGAGCAACAGCTTTTCCTCTTACATTAGGATGCTGAAAAGCAAGGTGCAGAGAGAAATGTGTAAAAGAAAGGTGGTGACACATGACCTGGACGACCAGGAGTAGTGACAAGGATTTATAGATCCACAGATGTTCTTTTTGGCCTTCTCTTCCTTCTCTATTTTGTTAGTGCAGAAACTGGTAGTTTCTTTTCTTTTCTTTTTATCTCTGACAATCAGAGACCTGAAAGCAGGATTCATTTGCTCTCACCCTCAGCTCTTCTCTGGTAGCTGTTTGGACAACTCACACCAATAAACATTCAAGACATTACTTCCCTTTCTGGTGAGTTCCATGCTCTCTAGACCTATATAGTTTTCAAGACATAACACTACGCTGTTAAGTGTTCCCTAAATGGGGATAACATTTTGAGTGCTGAGACCACCATCTATTCTTCTGCTAAGACCTTTAAACTTCATGAAATGCATTTGACTAATGAAGGACAAGGCTCCTTTATGTTTCCGTCTCTGGCTGCTTCTTAACACTGCTTGGTTTTAGAACATTCCCTGCTCCAGAAATTTGCTATTGTTCAGAAGCTCCCAATATTTTATCTAGGAGTCTTTGTCTAGTAACTCGGTGTTATCCAAGACCTCTCTTTTAGCCTCTGTCCAAGGTCCAGAAATTCTTTTATTACTCTGCCACTGCCTTTGGTTGCTACACGATATAACATTAGACTCTTCGTGTTGGAAGAGAACTTAAAGACTCTGTTCAGCCAGTCTTAAATTTTTTTTTGTGCATAATGAACTCCCTTTGGAAGTTTGGCAAAGTCTATGGGCTCCATATCAGATTAATATTTTTAAATTCATACAACAAAACACAAAGGATTACAAAAGAAAATAATTATATTGAAATAGTTATCAAAATATTTCTAGAAACAAATTATAGATCCCAGGTCTAACCCTTTTTTAAAAAAAGAGGACTATTAAGCCCAGTAATATGAAGTGATTCATCCAAGGTCACAAAACAAGTTGGTTGCAGAGGTATAATTAGAACTAAGGTAAATTGGCTTTACTATGCTTGCTTGATGGGTTTATTAAGTAATTTTTTTAGAAAGAATATTAGACCAGGAGTTGGAAAATCTATATTTAATCCTGGTTCCACAAGAAAGTAGCTTTGCATTAATGTATTAGTCTGTCAGCATATATAAATAGCTAGTTGTTACATTGGATAGAATGTTGGACTTGTGGTCAAAAAGGCTTGAGTTCAAATCTTACCTCAGACATTTCTAGCTAGGCAAATCACTTAATATCTCTCAATCTCAGTTTCCTTGTGTGCAAAATGGGAATAATATTAGTACCAACCAAGGATGTTGTGATCAAATGAGTTAATACAGCATATTTAAGGTACTTTGCAAATCTCAAAGTGCTATAGAAGTGCTAGCCATTATTATTTGTCTACATATCTATGAATCTATCTTTCTGTCTATCTAATGATTCAGATGAGTAATGAGTCAGACCACAGACTGAATAGGATAAGGAGAGCAGGTAACTATGGGGTCACCCAGTTTTAAAAAAACTGAATTTAATTTTTTTCGATTACATGTAGATACTATATTTGACAATTTTTTCTGACATTTTGTGCTTCAGATTCTCTCCTTACCCCTCTACCCCAAGGCATATCAGTACTTTCATCTAATACACATTTCCATATTCTCCATGTTGTGACTGAAGACATATCACATATACAATAAAAAACTCATGAGAGAAATAAAGTGAAGGATGACATGCTTTAATCTGCAATCAGACCCCATCTGAAAGTACATTCAACATTTCATATTTGTACTATCTCTCATTTCTCTTTTATTTTTTTATTTTTTAAGGATTATTTTTTTTTACTTTACCTCACATCTCTTTTTAAAAAATTAACAAATATTACTTTCTCTCCCACCCTGAAACTCACTGAAGAGATATATTTTTTGTAATGAATGTATACAGTCAAGCAAAACAATTTCCCTTGACTACATATTAAATGTATATATATATATGCATAAATTTCACATATTTATACATATATTTCTATCTCATTCTATACCACAAATATATCACATATGTTCATGGATAATATATTTCATCCTTGGTCCTCTGGAATCGTGAATGATCACTGTATTGATTATAGTTCTTACACCTTTCAAAACTGTTCGTTGATGATATAGCGGTATTTTAATTTGTTTTGCTCATTTCATTCTTCAGTTTATAAAAATCCTCATGATAAGTATTTGTTGGTTTATTTATTGGATAGAGGCACTTGAGTTAAGGAGCTGTATAAGGACAACATGGACTCTAATAGCTATAGCCAACTGGATCAATGATAATGGATTTTTTTCTATAAAAATAATACTTGTTATTAAAATAGTTGAGCACAGTATGGCCACTCACCTGTTGGAACATTAGATGGCTTTGCACTTTTAGAGGTTCTACTTCTACTGGCATAATCACAGACCTTGTACACTTTTTTATCCTATACAATATTTTCATCTTTCATAACAGATACTTGGAAAGTTCTCATATGTTTGTTTTCATATCTTGAGAGTGCCAACGTAATACAGCTCTTGCTTCTCATTCTCATACCAAGTGATTAAAACTCATTTCCTTTTCTGGGTTAACATATCCTTGATTTTTTTATGCCACCTCTCATGGACAAGTCATTTGCATTGCCCCTTACTTTCACCTTTAATTCCTCTGCACTTATGGTGTTCCACAATTCATAGTCATACGGTATTATTTGGTGAGTAATCATATTAAAGACATTTTTTAGCTGCAAGCACCTTAGGAGCACTAAAAGTCCTATATATTTTTTCTAAGTGGAATCTAGCTCAATCTTTTCCTTTTCTTCAACTCTGAGTCAGATCATTGTCTCTCTACAGTTCCTGACCAAGATATATATTCAATGCTAATTTACCTACATATTTTAATCTTGGATGTTTAAACTGAACTTGTCCTAAAAACTACATATTTCACTATGAATATGTTGTATCGCTTAATGAAAAAAGCTCAATATCATCTGAGAATAAATCATGTAGAGAATGTTGCCATTTATACTTTTCTTCTGTCTTGACTAAGGGAAAGGATCTTCTTTATGACATTGGTAAACACTCTAGATAAACATATAATATACATCTCCTTTTATATGGCTGATGATGTAAATGTTCACTAGGTTGTTAATATTGTTATGATATGAATAATAAATTCCTTATTTGAGGGAAGTCTTCAAAGCTCTAGTTGGTTCAGCTGAATCATATACTTAAAAATCAATCTAGGCATTATGAATTTGGAACATTTGAATCTATATTTAAGTCAATTGTGTGACTAAAGATGTAGCTTGCTATAAAAATCACCTAGGAAAGTCTGCCTATTTCCTTTTCATGTTTTCATCAAGGATACACTTGACATATGCATTTGTTATTCTTATAATGACGTTATAGAAAATAAGAGATGGTTTCTGGATCAAAAGTTGTTGATGTTCTCTTGGTTGCATTTTTTTTTTGGAATAGTAGAGGTTCACTATGATAATATCCCTTTTTTGGAGTACTCTTCCAATTTTTAAAATATCTTAAAAATGGATTCCCAGTTCCTTTAAATTGGTGTCACCTCTAGGATGAGTTTCTTTCATATGTACTATTAATAATAATTTTACCACCAACAGTAACAAATAGGTAGCATTTATGTGGCATCTATTATGTTCCAGGCATTGTGTTTAGTGCTTTGCAAATATGTCAGTTGATCTTCTCAGTTCTGGAAGGTGGGTGCTATTATTGTTCCTATGTTATAGTGGAGAAAACTGAGACCCACAAAAGTTGTTATTTGCCCAGGTTATTCAGTTAGGAAGTGCCTGAGGAAGGACTTGAACTCAGGTCTTCCTGAATCTTAGCCTACCACTCTTTTCACTGGCCATCTAGCTGTCTCATTAGTATAGGTATTTACTAGTATTAACCAGTCACTCTTGTGGGGTTCTTTTCAAGTAATTTAAATTCAAATCAATATAATTCAACAAACTTTGTTAAAAACCCACAAAGTGCTGTAGTGTTGAGAACACAAAGTTAAAAAGGCAACAGTCCTTGCTTTCAAGGATCTTGGGAGTAGGATTAGAGACAACATACATACAAATTAGTGAGCTCAAGATAGTTAAAAGAGGAAGAGAACAATGACAATTTGAAAAATATTAGTAGACACACAAATGGAGGAAAACAGAAATCTAACTCTCTTAACTTTAAATGTGAATGGATTAAACATTCTGGGAAAACAAGACAAGAAAATAAATCCCTACAATTTATTGCTTTCAAGAAACATATCTAAAAAAGCAAAGATAGCTGAATCCAAAAAAGCAGGAGTATCAATCATGCCCCCAGACAAAGCAAAAATAGTATTCACAACCTAATCAGAGATAAAAAAGAAAATAATATTATGCTTAAAGAAACCATTGACAAACAAATTTATATGCTATTAAATGGGCTAAATCTAAAGTTGTAAGGGAAATATCACCTGAATTGGAAAAAAAAAAACAAGACACAGAAAGTAACACAATAAAAGTAGGAAAACTTTAAAGAATCCCTGGATAAATCAAAAAGAAAGATCATTAAATAATTTGGTGTCTTCTGAATGAGACCACTAAAGAATGCACATATTTCTCAATACCATTGTCATATTTAAATAAACAGAGCATGTATTAAGGCACAGATAAATTGAAAACCAATATAAATGCCTTCACAGCCTAGCTTCATTCCTTCCTTTCCAATTTTAAACACATTGCTTTCTTTATGTAGAGTATATTCTATAGTCCAGTCAAACTTAGTCTTTCTGTTTCTTAGTCACAATACTCCATCTCCTTTGTATAGTCCATCCTACATTCTTTGAATGCAATCTTACTTCACTTCTTTTTTTTACAGTCCCTAATTTCTTTTAAAGCACAAATTGAGCATGATTACAAAATAAAGTCTTTCTTTATCACCCAACTGCTACATAATTCTCCACAAAAAGTCACATTGAATTCATTTTGAATTTAACTTTGTTTATATTTATATATGCATGCATTACTCTCAAATAGAGTGAAAATTCTGTGAGGGTAGGGACTTTCTCACTTATATCTTTGTTTCCCTAATGCCTAGCACATAGTAGGCACTAGAAAAAGTCTAGTGCTTAATCTTATGGGTCATATGATCACCTATGACTAATTTTACTTGAAAATAAAGCATCTAAGACTTCCTATGTTTCTGGGATACTTTGTGATTTTGAAAAAAGGTCCAATTGGCAAATTGGAGCCAGCCTTTGATCTCTCTTTAGTAGGACAGACCTTTAACTACTTGCTTACAATCTCTCAGGGGAAAGGCTTCATTTAGCTTTATAATTTCTCTGCTTTCTCTCTTTTTTGTGCTCTAGAGTACAAAAGAGAAACTTGCATAGCAGCATGACACACAGACCTGGGTGAAAATTCCATGCCTGTCATTTTGCAATTATCAGTATCCCTGCTGACTAGTTTCTAAATCTCTACAATTCTACCTCCCATCAAGTATCTAACTGCTAGATATTTACTGATTCATTTGCATGAAATACAAAGCTTACATTTACTCATTACATACTCCCCTCTGCAGCAAATGAAGCTTTTATAACCTGATCTCTGATGCAAACTGCTTTTTGTTAAAGCTGTCAGTTGATTATAAATAAATTTGAATCTATACCAGAACTTAACTTCTAAAAACACAGTACATAGAACATAGAAAGGTTTTTAAAAACAAATAATGTGATTTTCTCCTATATCTCCATTTCTCATATATCTCCACCTATATCTCCATGTTTCTATGCTAAATATTCAACTTTTTCCTATTTATTTTTCTAATTTCCTCACTTTACTCTGTTAAACCCTTACCCTTCTTGTTCCATTTTATTCTGCCTTACTTGAACATATAGTAAATAGAGACAGCAGAGTTTTATTTGTTGGTTTTTATAAATTTTCTTTGTGATTTGGAATTGGAGGAAGAGTTGTCCCTATAGAACTTCCATTCAAGTGAGCTACGGTATAGTTACAATGGGCAAGATAGGAGTGATGAAGAATACTGTCCCCATATCTCAAAATTGAAATGAACCTTATATAATCATCTTGTCCATTTGCTTAGCTCTAACTCTGTGTAGTCTAAAATGGGGAAATAGTTTAGTCCAAATATTGTATACAACAGGGGAGGAAACACATTCCTAGAGAGGTGACTAGTCAATAGCATGTTTGGGGAGGACCAGGTCTCCTGAATCCCAGCCTAATGCTTGGTTTTTTATTCCACAGTGCTTTCAGGGAGGTAGGTCTCTTGTTTCATTCTTAAATTTCTCTACAGTAAGAGATTCTACAGTTCTTTCCCATTTCCCCTATATTTTGTCATTTTTGTTCTTTTTGGTTCATATCTGTGATCTCAGTGGTATTCTGTTATGGCAACTTCCTTTCACTGATGCATAGCAACAACTCAACCTTAACTTATATCCTTAGAGAGTTGCCTGAGATACTGAGAGTTTAAGTGATTTTCTCATGATTGCATACATAATATAGGTTAGATACTAGACTTGAACTTTGGTCTTCTCTATTCAAAGGCTGGTCTTTATTCCCACTATTCCATGTTGCCCTCCATAAATTTTAATATATTATGAATTCTTCATAATTAAGTAGAATCCCTGGTATGACTTCACATTATTTTAAATTTAAAAATTATATTTCATTTCCCCCTGTTACATGTAAAAAGAATTTTTTAACATTCTTTAAATTTTATAGCTGCACTCTTTGTGGTGGCAAAAAATTGGAAAATGAGGGGGTGCCCTTCAATTGGGGAATGGCTGAACAAATTGTGGTATATGTTGGTGATAGAATACTATTGTGCTCAAAGGAATAATGAACTGAAGGAATTCCATGTGAACTGGAATGACCTCCAGGAATTGATGCAGAGTGAAAGGAGCAGAACCAGGAGAACATTGTACACAAAGACTGATGCACTGTGGTACAATCAATTGTAATGGACTTCTTTACTAGCAGCAATGCAATGATCCAGGACAATTCTGAGGGACTTATGAGAAAGAACACTATCCACATACAGAGGAAGAACTGTGGGAGTAGAAACACAGAAGAAAAACAACTGCTTGATCAAATGGGTTGATGGGGATATGATTGAGGATGTAGACTCTAAATGTGCAAATATCAATAATATGAAAATAGGTCTTTATCAATGACACATGTAAACCCAAGTGGAATTGCATGTTGGCTACAGGAAGGGGGTTAGGGAAGGGGAGGGAAAGAATGTGAATCTTGTAACCATGGAACAATATTCTAAATTTATTAATTAAATAAAGTTTTCCAAATAAAAAAAGATTAACTTTTTTTTAGTTCCAAATTATCTCCCTCCTTCCCACCCTCCTTCCCTCAATCTCCCCTACCTTTCCCTCCTCCCCAAGGTGGCAAGCAATCTGCTATAGATCTTGCATGTATAATCATATAAAACATTTTTCTATATTGGTCATTTTGTAGATCTCAACTCAACCTAATAGAAGAGGGAGGAGGAGGAAAAGAAAAAGAAAAAGGAAGAATGAAAAAAGAAAGAGAAATATAGTAGTTTCATCTGCATTCAGAACTCCATCACTTCTTTATTAGAGGGCAGATAGCATTTTTCATCATGAATCTCTGGAATTGTCTTGAGTTATTGCAGTGCTGGAAATAATTAGCTTATTCACAGTTGTTCATAAATAATATATCTCTGTTGATCATGGTAAAACTCTGTTGTTACTGTAGACAATGTTTTCCTGGTTCTGCTCATTTCACTTTTTATTACTTCATAGCCATATTCTCAGGTTTTCTGAAAGCACTCTACTCATTATTTCTTATAGCACAATAGTATTCCATCACAATCATATACCACAACCTGTTTAGTCATTCTTCATCTGAAGGGCAGACCCTCAATTTCTACTTCTTTGCTGCCAAAAAAGGAACTAGTATAAATATTTATATACATATAGGCCCTTTCCATTTTTATTTGATACCTTTGGGACACAGATCTAGTAGTGGTCAAAGGGCATACACAATTTTATAGCCTTTTGGCATAGATTGAAATTACTATTCAGACTGGTTGTATCAGTTCACAACTTTACCAACAGTACATTGGTGTCCCTATTTTTTTAACATCCCCTCCAACATTTGTCATTTTCCTTTCCTGTCATCTTTTAAATCTGATAGATTTAGAGTTGTTTTAATTTACATTTCTCTAATCAAGTGATTTAGAGCACTTTTTATATGACTATGGATAACTTTGGTTTCTTCTTATGAAAACTGCCTGTCACTTCCTTTGACTATCAATTGGAGAATGACACATATTCTTATAAATCTGATTCAGTTTTTTCCATATTTGAGAAATGAAAAAAGTAAATGCCTTTGTCAGAAAAACTTGTCATGAATTTTTTCCTCCCGGCTTTCTGTTTTCATCCTCCTCTTCTTTTTCCTCCTCTTCCTTATCCATGACAGAAGATCAGCAAGGGGTTGCCTTGAGGTTAAGTGGCTTTCCAAATTCAGACAGCTAAGAAGTATCTGAGACCAGGTTTGAACCCAGGTTCTCTTAACTCTAGGCCTCCCTCTCAATACACTGTGCTAACTAGCTGCCTGTCTTGCTTTCCCGCTGCATTGCTTCTGTTTGTGCAAAGTTTTAAAAATTTGATGATCAAAATTATCCATTTTGTAGCCCATAATAGACTCTACCTCTTGTTTTGTCCTCTATTCTTCCTTTATCCATAAATCTGACAGGTAAACTATTCCATGGTCTCCTAATTTGCTTATCATATTATCCTTGAATATCTAAATCATGTAACTATTTGGACTTTATCTTGGTATTCAGTATGAGATATTGGTCTGTACCTGGTTTCTGCATATCTGTTTTCCAGTTTTCCTAGCAATTTTTGTCAAATAGTGACTTCTTGGCCCAAAATATTGGCTTTAGGCTTATCAAACTCAAAAGTACAATGAATGTTCAGTACTGTGCATTGTATAGTTAATTATCCCAGCGACCCACTACTCTATTTCTTAGCTTGGACCAGGTTGTTTAGATGATTACTGACTGCTTTATAATATAATTCAAGATCTGATACCTTCCTTTGAATGTTTTTGTTGTTGATTCCTTTGATATTTTTGAACTTTTGTTCTTCCAGAGGAATGTTATTTTTTTATTTTTTTGCTTTATGAAATGACATTTTGATAGTTTGATTGGTATGGCACTATATAAGTAAATTTACCCAGCTAGAATTGTCATTTTCAATATATTAGCTTGTTGTTTTGTTTAGATCTGACTTTGAGTGAAAAGTGTTTTGTAATTGTTTTCATATAGTTCCTGAGTTTGTCTGGGCAGATAGACTTCTAAATATTTTATATTGTCTAGAATTAAAAAAAAATGGAATTTTTTTATTGTTTCCTACTGCATTTTGTTGGTAATATATAGAAATACTGATGGTTTATGTTGGTTTATTTTTTATTCTGCAACTTTGCTGAAGTTATTAATACCACTAGTTTTTTTTAGTTTATCTTCTAAAAACCTTAAAATATAGCATCATATCATCTGGAAAGAATGATAGTTTTGTTTTTTCTTTGTTTCTTTAATTTATTTTTCTTTCTTATTACCATAGTTAGCATGTCTAGAACAATACTGAACAATAGTGGTGATATTGGACATTCTTGCTTCATACTTTATCTTACTGAGAAGGATTCTAACTTATTTCTATTACAGATAATGTTTGCTGATGGTTTTAGATAGATATTATTTATCATTTTAAGGAAAGCTCTACTTATTCCTTTGTTTTCTACTCTTTTTAATTGGAATGAACATTAAATTTTATCACAAGTCTTTTCCATATCTATTGAGATAGTCACATTATTTTTGTTGTTACTATTATTAATAAGGTCAATTATGCTGATAGTTTTCTTAATATTGAACCAACCCTCCATTCCTGACATAAATCCCACCTGGTCATAATGTATGATCCTTGTGATATATTGTTGAAGTCTCTTTGCTAGTATTTTACTTAATTTTCTTTCTCTCTCTTTTTAAAAACTATTCTTGCTTTCAGTATCAGCACTATATATGTATCATAAAAGAAGCTGCATAGGCATTCTTTGCCTGTTTTTCCAAATAGTTTATATATAATTGGAATTAATTTTTCTTTAAATCTTTGTAGAATTCACTTGTGAATCCATCTTGTCCAGGGGATTTTTTTTAGGGATCTCATTGATGGTTTGTTAATTTCTTTTACGAAGATATAGCTAAGTATTCAACTCTATCTTCTGTTATTCTTGGCAATTTACATTTTTTGTAAATATTCATCCATTTCACTAGATTGTGAGATTTATTGGCATATAGCTGAGCAAAAAAGCTCCTAATAATTGCTTTAATTTCCTCTTCATTAGTGGTGAATTCATTCTTCATTTTTTATGCTGATAATCTTAATTCCTTCTTTCTTATGTTTTAAAATAAAATTAACCAGTGTTTTATCTATTTTAGTGTTTATCTTCACATAAATAAAACTCTTAGTTTCATTTATTAGTTCAATGGTTTTCTTATTTTATTTTTGTTAATCTCTCCTTTGATTTTCAAGATTTCCAATATGGTATTTAATTGGGAATTTTAAATTTGTTCTTTTTCTATTTTTTCTATTTGTTGATATGCCCCTCTTCCTTTTTATTAACATCAGCATTTAGAGATATAATTCCTCCAATTATTGCTTTGACTGCATACCATAAATTTTGGGGTACTGTCTCATTATTTTCATTCTCTTTAATGAAATTATTTTTTTCACTGATTTGTTCTTTGACTCACTCAATCTTTGGGATTAGATTATTTAGTTTCCAATTAACTTTTAATATATATTTCCATGACCCTTTAATAAATGTAATTTTTATTTCATTATAGTCTAAAAAGATTCATATTCTATTTTTGCTATTCTTTTTCTTTTTAATTTTTGATTGATATCCTTTTTAATGCAACTATACAGTCATTTCTTCTACTCAACAAAACTTTTCCTGTAACAAAGAAAAACCAAAACCAAAACCAACTGGACTGACATTATATGCAAACTTCTTCCCCCACCACAATGTTCTCCCATTTCTCTAAGGAAAGGAGAGACTATTTCCTTTTTTTTTTCCTGGGGTCAAGATTGGTCTTTATAATTACATAGCATTTGGCTTTATTTTAATGTTCTTTTCACTTAAGATATAATAGTAATTGTTTATATAGTGTCTTTTCCTGCTTGTTCATACTACATCAGTTCATTCAATCTTTCTATGGTTTTTCTGGTTTTTCTCATATCGACCATTTCTTATATCACAGTGATATTCCATTATATTCATATCCCCAGTGCTTAGCACAGTGTCTGGCATATCAGAGGTGCTTTGACTACACTATTATTTATGTAAACTTTCTCCTTCTGGAGGCAGCTGGGTAGATAGAGTGCTAAGGCCTACATTTTGTAACTTCCTGAGTTCAAATCTGATCTTAGACATTGATTTACTGTGTAAGTCTGGGAAAGTCACTTAACCCTGTTTGCCTCAGTTTCCTCATCTGTAAAATGAGCTGGAGAAGGAAAGAGCAGACCATTCCAGGTTCTTTACCAAGAAAACCCCAAAATGGTCAGGAAGAGTTGGACCCAAATGAAAGATGACTGAACAACAATTCCATTTGTTGGTAAAATTTTACAGTGATAGATGCTTCATACTTAATGGGATACGAGAGATTATCTAGTCTAACCCTCTTATTTTACAAATGAGGAAAGGGAGGCCTAGAGAGATGGCGTGACTTGTCTGAGGTCACATAAAGTTACTGGCCAAATGTGGGGTTCTCTCACACACTCTCACACTCTCTCACACACAGTGGAATTCTCTCACACTTACCTTGATTTACTTCCTATAAATATGAGTTGATATTACTTGTTATACAATGTATTAAGTAGAAAAATTAAAAAAAAAATTGCAATACTGAAAAAACATTTGCATCCTAACAAGCCCTCGGTTAAGTAATCATTGGGTCTTTTGAGAAAAAAAAAGAGTGAATTTAACTGGCCGTTGACTAGAGTGAGTGGGGCTATCATTTAGATCAATGGTAGAAAGTCTTCCCTTTGGGAGCTGAGCAATGTTGGTCCCCAAAGACCTTCACTGCCATTAGTTGATTAATTAATTCATTAACACCTCATAGAGTACAGGCTATTGACTCCATATGGCACTGAACAGGCTGTCTGATTCCTTTGGAAATTTTCTTTTATAAGAATGCACAGAAATAGTAAATAATTAAGCTTTAAGCTGCCCCACAGTGATCTTTTATTGATCAAGCAAGAGCTTCCAGAGGAGGAGGACTTCAGGCACTGTCTTTAACTAGACTTCATTTACCCTAGAAGAGCCTGCTACAATAGGATTCATGTCTCTGCTATAAAGCCTTTAAGTTAAAAGAGAAACAGACAAACTTACAGTTTTTTTTCCATGTCTTCTGCTCTCCTTGTCTGGGGTTTACAGTTACAGTGAAGGAAACAGAAACTTAGGACTGGAGGAATGCCAAGAGGCAAACAGAAGGGTGATGACACGGGAAGCATGTCTATTGATGCTTTCTGGGTACCTGATTTCATTAAGTGGAACTTTAATGGGTTTTAAAAAAATAATGCCCCCCTATTAGAAATAATGAATTATAATTGAGTGGCTCAGGGTGGCCTCCAATGAGACCCAAGTGAAGGACTTGAGGGAGAAGATCGATAATAGGAAATGGGCTAGTAACCGTAAAATGAGTGGTTTCCCTTTGACCCATTTCAGAGAAATGCCTCTGTCAAAGAAATTCATCTGCAGGCCAGGCTTAGTTAGAATTAGCTAAAACCAGAGTTAAAAAGTCAATAAAGGCAGTGAAGGCTGGGAAAACAAGACACCTTCATGTCAGAATCTTTTCATTGCTTTATATTTTTGTACTCCTGCCTCCCTTGCTGCTACCCAAACCCACAAAGATTTTCTACTTTGACTTTGTATTGTTCTTTAGTTCTTCTAGTTGTGAGGCCTACATTGTTTAGACTCTAATATCTGTGTCTTCCTGGTTTCCATTTGCTTGCTAGGAGAGTACTTCAAATGGGCTACAGAAAAATTCACAATCTCATAAAATATATGTGGCCTTTATATTTGTGCATCCTTTAAAAAAAACCTTACCTTCCATTTTAGAATCAAACCTGTATATTAGTTCCACATCAGAAGAACAATAAAGGGCTAGGCATTGGGGATTAAGTGACTATCCCAGGGTCACACAGCCAGGAAGTATCTGAGGCCAGATTTGAAGGCAGACCCTTCCATCTCTAGACCTGACTTTCAATACACTGAACCACATAGTTGCCCCCATACATTCTTTTTTTTTTTGCCTTGAGTGATTCTCAAATCATTGATCTACACTTTAAGGCATTAAAGAAGTGGGTGTCAAGGAAACAATTTTTCTTCCAACTCTCCTACTTTATTGGAAATACATTGTCCTTGATGACTTCCTTCTACCAAATCCAATTGTGTTTGCTCCATAGTCACTTTCTGAGACTTCTCTTTTGTACTTGCCATTGTTGACTGTCCTCTTGTTCTTTTTTGACTTTTTTCTTACTCTCTTTTTTCTTACTTTCTGTTACTATTGTGGGTCTATTCTGACTCTGTGTTAATGATCTAAAATCTGCATTTCCAGAAGGCTTCTCACAAAACTTCTATTACCAAACTCCCAATTGCTAATTGAATACAAACTTGGGTATTTCATTATTTCCTCAAACTCAACATTTCCAGAACTCAATTCACCATCTAACTTAACATATCATCAATTGCCAGTGCAAAACAACTCCTCTTCCTACTTTCTTGACTCTCCCAATACCACCACCATTTTCCCTGTCACATATGAAACTTGTAGTTATCCTAATTTCTCTTCTCCTTCATTGCTTATGACTATTCATTGGGTAAACCCAATTGATTATTCTTTCCAAGTCTGTCTTTTATTCATCTCTTCCTCTTTATTCATACTGTCATTTCCTAAGTTAAGACCCTCATTAAACTTTATTGCCATATTGTGTTTCTCTTTTTCCAATTTATCATACACCACATTGGTGGACTAATCTTTCTTAAAAACTTCTTTCATCAATCAGGCTACTCCTTTGCTCTAGGCATCTAGGCATCTCAGTGGATGGAATACCAGGTCTAGAGTCAGGAAGACCTGAGTTCAAATCTGACATCAGAAGCTCAATAGCTGTGTGACTCTGGGCAAGTCACTTAACCTATGTTAGCCTCAGTTTCCTATTCTATAAAATGAGGATGATAATAATAATAATACCTACCTCCCATGACTGTTGTGAGGATTAAGTGAAACAATAATTATAAAGTGCCTGGCACATGGAAAGTGCTATTATATAAATATTAGCTATTATTACTATTACAACCTACAATTGTTTACTGAATTATGTCTATCTGACTTTCAAAATATGCCCATCTTTTGCTGCTTCTTGGGGTTGGTGATGGAAATGAGGCTTAAAGATTTCTATAGAAAGGATACAGAAAGCTATGATTGTATTTAGCATATTTTAACTCACATAAAATAAAGTACTTAGCTTGAGACTCAGGAGGAGGTAGGATATGGGAAATGACAAGGATTGAAATGGATCTCCAGAGGGAAGAATACACTCTCCATTTAGTCCAGTGAGTCTGGATGGAATTCAGGTGAGATGCCCTTTAAGCTCTATCAGGGGGAGAAAGGGAATGGATGATCCGGGGAGCCTCATTCTTTGGACCTATCACTTGGATTACAGCAGGATCCTGCTACTCCCTCAAATTCCATAGGAGGACAGAAGGGTTCTGCATTCCTGATTGAACAATGGTTAGACATTTTCTAGAGATGGGCCAATTCTCTAATAAGTGGTGATTTCTCACATCTGTATCACAGGTAGAGAAAGGCCAATTGATACTAAATTACAGAGTTCAAATCAGGCAGCCTAGCATGGAAGATTCTGAAAAATGGAAGGACTGTGGAGATGGCATATCTAGAGCAGAGACAAACCTGTCATAAGAATATCCAGGATTTTCCTTTTCTTTTAAAAATTATTTAAATCTTTAATTTTACATCACCTTTTTTTTTTAAATAGTTCCCTTCCTTCTCCTGAGAGCCACTCCTTATAATAAAGAATGGAAAAGAAGAAAAATAAAATAGTTCAGCAACAGTAACCAATGTATCAGTCAAGTCTGACAATATGTATCTTATTTCAACTTCATAGTACTTTTTCTCTGTGAAGTATGGAAGGAGATGCATTTCCACCTCTTTTCTTCAAATCTAAATTTTGGCTAGAGGCTTTCAAACTACCAAACAAAGCTACCACCCTTTTCATTCAAACTCTTTTGCCACTATTTTCCAATAAAATCCTTTTCCTCCAGTTAGGTCAGTCTCAACAAAATGTCAATTTCCACAAAATCTAGATCTATTCACATCTATCTATATCAGAATCTTTTGTTCATATCTTTCACTGTGCCAGGAATGCCTTTCCATTTTACCATTCAGAGATGTCAAAGGGCTAAGAAAGATCCAGGAAGGATCATTTTAATTCAATTGTGTTAAACTCAAATAAAAATGGATTCTTGCAGGCCACATATTGACATAGAAAAACCACAAAATAACATTACATATGTTATATTGTACTTTTATTTGTTTTGTTGAACATTTCCAAATCACATTTTAACCTGGTTCAGGCAGCACTTAGGAGTTCTGCAGAGTGACTGGAAGGCACGGGTCATGAGTCTGACACTTCTGATCTAGTTCAACACCTTGATTTTTCAGGTAAGGCAACCAAGATTCAAGGAAGCAAACTGACTTGCTCCAGGTCACAAAGGTATAAAAGGTACCACAGAAGTAATGACAGAGGGAGCAACCAGGTAGCTCAGAGGATTGAGAGCCAGGCCCAGAGAGAGCAGGTGGTGGTGGTGGTGGTGTCCTGGGTTCAAATCTAACTTCAGACATTCTGAGCTGTGTGACACTGAATGAGTCATTTAACTCCTCCTTGCCTCACCCTTATTACTCTCCTTCCTTAGAACCAACACACAATATTGATTCTAAGATGGAATATAATGGTTTATTTTTTAAAAAGAGGTAATATAACTGGAATTAGACTCTAGGACATCTGATTCTCAGTGCAATGCTTCTTTCACTGTCATGTCCTTCAAGATTTAACTCAAACTTCCTGCCATGATTTTTCCAGTCCATACTGACTTTCTTTTCTGAACTACATTGCCAAGGAAATTTGCATTCATCATGCCATATCTAGGTAAACAATATAAATATTAACTCCCAGGTTTTGGAGATTATGGGATTTAATGGTTATGGTCTACATTTAGCTAGACTGGTCCTCAGACAAACAGACATTGGACACACAATGGAAGCTCTTTAAAAATTAAAAAAATAAACTTAAGCATCAATAAACATGAATATTTCAAGATACAAAAACCAGAAAAGAGTATTATATATAAAATTGTAAGTTTTTATTATATAGTTTTTTCTAAAAAGTGTTCTACTTAACATAGTAGTAGCAAAATTACTCAATGTCTATGTTTCCTTTTCTGAACTTGCTATTATACCTTAAGTTTTTTAGGCATTGCCTTTGCCAAACCTAGTGTAATCTCTATGCTAAAATGAGGCCATAGAAGAGCATCACAGTTCAAAATAAATGATTTATCTCATTAGATCCTTGCAACAACATTGTGTTGCATATTATTGTCTTCATTTTGATAGATGGAGAAACTAAGACTTCAACAGGTTGTGAGAAGGGGGAAAAAGACTCAAAATGGAGTGGCCAAGATGATTATTCATCCATCCATCCATCCATCCATCTACCCATCCATCCATCCATCCATCCACTTACTAGAGTCTCCTTTCAAGGATGTACAGTATAGTAAATATATATATATATATACATATATATATATAGTATATATAGTATACAGTAAGTATAGGAAATGCAACAAAACCTTTGCTTTCAGATTCTAAATTCACTTATCATTTGACTATACCACTCAGTTCCTAATTACCTTTGTAATTAGGGCTATTGTTGAGCCATTATTTATCTTTAGGAGTATACAATTCTGGGTGCCTAAATTTCTCCATCTTAATCATAAAGCCTAATGAGTTGCCCTATATCAAGAACTCTAAGCTCAGTCTCTTTGAGGTGACCCAATCCCTAAATATTTCAGTTTTGGAAGTCAGAATATTATACAGACTGTGTGAAATGTGTCAAAATCAGAGTGAGAGGATCGTGGATTTTGGATAGTTTCATTAATAAATATAAAACCCAAAAGACATCATATCTAGGTTATAGAAAAGAGCTTATAAAATCAAATAGAGAAAAAACTTCTTTAAAGGAAGAAGATGTTTTTTCTTTCTTTAGAAGTTATGTGCTCTATTGGCAGGACAACTTTGTGTTTGGAATTAGAAGACTTTAGTGCTGATGCTGATTCTGATAGTTACTATACATGACCCTGGTTAAATCAGTTAATTTCCCTGAACTTCAGTTTCTTCATCTGTCAATCAAGGCATCAGTCTAGAAGAGAAAATTCAAATTCCAGCCTAAACTCTAAGGCTGATTAAAATGTAATTGGGAAATTCTTAACATAATAAATAAATAAAAATATCATGCCACCTCTATAATTTTAATTTGTGGTTTTCTAAGTCAATATGCAGCCTATTTCTATTTGAGTTTGATACCACCTGTCTAGATGATCTCTTATATCTCTTCTAACTCCAAATCTTATAAAATCAGTGACCAAAGGGATTGTCCAGGCTAAAGAATTCCTTTATCCATATATTTATTTTTTATTCCTTACCAGAATTTTGTAGGAATCAGTAGAAAGAGTTCTGGACTTGGCTTTAGGAATACCTGATTTCAAATTCTGCCTCAGAAATTTAGTAGTTATGTGATCCTGGCTAATCATTTAACTTTTCTCATCCTCAGTTTCTTCATCTATAAAATATAGATCATAACATACTTCATGGAGTAGATGTGAAGATAAAATAATATACAAAACACCCACTATTTTGCTTGTTGGTAGTGGCCAGTCCAGTCATGCCTATTTCTTTGTGTCTCCATTTGGGGTTTTCTTGGCAAATGTACTTGAGTGATTTGCCATTTTCTTCTCCAGCTCATTTTATAGATGAGAAACTGAAACAAAGAGGGTTACATGACTTGCCCAGGGCCATATAGCTGGTAAGAGTCAGAGGCCAAATTTGAACTCAGGAAAATTAATCTTCTTGATTCCAGGCAGGCTCAGCACTGCCTGTATATCCTTTATGTACTTTAGCTGGAATCTTGAACCTTTTTAGGAAACATTAACTTTGGGATGTCAGAACTTGGCATTATTTTCTTTTTCTGATAGCTTAATTTTTATTGTGACTTTTATTTTTACATCACCTTTGTTTAAAAAATCTCTCTCTCCTCTCCACTATACTCAGAGCCATGCCTTGTAACAAAGAATAAAAAGAGAAAGAGGAAAAAAATGGTAAAGCAAAACTAACCCACATATAAATTGAGACTGACAGTGGATGCAATGTTTCACACACATAGCTGCTCATATCCACAAAGATGAGAGGGGAGTGTATTTTCTTGTTTCTTATTCTGAACCAATCACAATCATTATAATTACATAGACTTTGGTTTCATTTGGTTGGGAAGGGGTTTGTTTTTTTCCAAGTACGATGTTATTTGCCATTTCGTATATTATTTTGCTCATTCTGTTTATATCACTTTTCATTAGTTCATATGTCTTCCCAAGTTACTCTGAATTTTAATGGCATTTTATGGTACAGTAATATTCCATTAGATTCATGTGCCACGATTTGTTAAATCACTCGTCCCCCAATCAGGGGAAGGCCTCACATTTTTAAAGAGTACTTTGCTGGACTTACATAATAACGTTTTCTCATACTATCTGGTAAGTGCCATTTTTGGTTTTCTCATTTCTGATTTCAGGTCTTCCTGAACTTGGCTAGCCTGATTCTTGAACCACGAACTGTCACCAGTCTCCCTAGCTAATGAGATTTTACCCTCTCCCTAAGATAAAAGCAATAGTTCATATTTCTTTAAATCTTTACCATTAACAAAGATTTGCTCACATTCAAATCAAGAGAAAAACAATACAAATGGCCATTTGGTAGGTAAAGATCAGAGCCATGAAGTGCTTTGCTCAGTCACTTAGTTGTTTTTTTTTTTCATACTGGAGTTGATTGCCATTTCCTTTTCATTTTACAGATGAGGAAACCGAGATTAACAGGGTGAAATGACCTGCCCAGGGACCTAGGAAGTGTCTGAGACTGGATTTGAACTCAGGTCTTCCCCACTCTAGGTCTGATGCTCTATCCACTGTACCACCTAGGTGCCCAAGGTCCCTTAGCTTTTAAATGGCAGAGTAGAATACTATCTCTAGTCTTCTAGCTCAAAATTCCTTTCGATTTTAACATTCTTTGATGGTAACAAGGATACTCTTATAACAGTACCATACATCTCCAATAGCCATGTGAACTAGGCAGGAATTAAGATTTACCTTCAACAAATGAGGAAAATGAGTCACAGAGAATCTGTTTCTAGCCTAAAATCTTATGGTTTCTAAGCCTGGAACTCTGGTCTTCTGACTTTAGGTCCAGCATAATTTCCACTGTTCTGTGCTGCCTTTAACACTATTCTTGTAGAAATACATCAAGTATATCTCTCTGACAAGTCGTTTCCACCATCACATCCTCTGCATCCACACCCAACCCTTCCAGGTCAACCCCTCCCCTCCCAAAGTCCCCAAATAAATGAAAAAATAAACAAACAAAAAATCTCCAGAAAGCAAAATTCAAAAATAAAATCTTAGAATTAGGGCAAATTTATGTGTGGATATCTGAGAGGAAGGAACTGATCAGTTAAGAGCTTCATGCAGTTCACCTGCTCCTTTGGGAAAGCTCCCTACTTGGGCTCAGTGATGTTACTGGAGTCTAGTTCATATTCATTTTTAACTCCCAGCTGTACCTTTCCTACAGGCCTGGTGGAAATGTAGATCTCCATGGAAACTGGTGAGGTGAAATCACTCAAGTGTTGACAAGCAGAGTTCTTCTCCACGGCATAGGAAGTGGAGAAACGTCTCACAGCTCCCCAGAAGAGGAATAAACCTGCGACTCTGTATATTAAACACCCTCTGCAATTCCAGCTGGGAACTTTTTATTTTTCTCTTTAAGGTAGAACAGTAATGACAGAAAAGTCATTAGTCTTGGGGCCAGTAGCAAGAAAGTCCACAAGGAATGAGATGGAAATTCTCAACAGATTCTGATTTGCTGGACCTTGTCAACATCGTAGTTTCTTCCTCCTGGAAATCCCAAGACAATGGGTAAAATGCCATTATAATTGTTTTTAATAAATCAGTGGTTAAACAAACTATAGACCGGGACTAAGCAACCTCTGATTTGCTGGCTGTTTCTGACTCTTGACTCATTTTATGCACCTTTGGGGCATCGTTTCAAGATGATTGGACCCATTGCCTTTGTCTATTGGCTGCCACTACTTCTAGGCATAATTTCACCTTCAAGGATTCAGAACACTATCTTCAGTCAGAAGATTATATGCAATGAGTCAATAGGGCTATGATTGGGGATGCAGACTCTAAATGATTACCCTAATGCAAATATTAATGTGGAAATAGATCTTGATCATTGACACATGTAAAACTCAGTGGAATTGTGCGTTGGCTACAGGAGGGGGTTGGGAGGAGGGGAGAGAAAAAACATGAATCATGTAACCATGGACATATTATTTAAATTAATGAATTAAATAAAATTAGAAAAATTAAATTAAATTAAAATTTTAAAAGAAATAAAGAAGATTATATGTGAATTCTGGCTCTGCCAGAACTATTGCCTGTGTGACCTTTAGCAAGGAACTTTGCCTCATTGGGCCTCAGTTTCCTCAAATGCAAATGAATAGATCAGAAAGATGAAGTCTAAATCCTATGATCTTCTGATTGTCTTGGAATGGGCACTCCCAGGCTACAATCCCATGGTCCCCGAGTTAAAGGGCTTCATAGTTGCTATGCGGAAAAATCTATCCTCTCTTGGCCAGCTTTCTGGTGATGGGACTCTTTGAAAACAGGAAGCCTGGCCCCATGATAAACTATATCCTCTAGGACTGCCTTGGCAGGATCTGCTGGAGTATGTCCTTGACTGGTGTAGCCCTAAAGATCCCATAGGCCATGATGGAATAAGCAAACAAGACTTTAGTGGAGGGCTCTCCTCCATTAAGAACAACAAATGCAAAATGTGTCCCTGTGTTTCCCAGTACACAACCCCTACACTATTTCATCACCTCTTGCCAGGACTCCTGTTAGCTTTCCTTACCTTTTCTATTTCCATTCCAATCCATCTTCCATAGCTGCCACAATGATTTTCTTAAGGTGCTTATCACTCTTTGACTCAATAAGCTTCATTGGCTCTCTCTAGGATCAAATAAAAAACAACTCTGTTTTTTGTGAAAAAGCTACTCACTGTCCCCTATCTGCCTTTCTTATTTTACCCATTACTATTACTTTCCTTTAGGAACTCTAGAGGGATGCCTAGGTGGTACCACAGAGCATGGAGTGCCAAGCCTGGAATCAGGAAGACTCATGTTTCTGAGTTCAAATCTGGCCTTAGACACTTATAATTATGTGGCTCTGGGTAAACCACTTAGTCTTGTTTGCCCCAGTTTCCTCCTCTGTAAAATGAACTGGAGAAGGAAATGGCAAAGCATTCCAGTGTCTTGGTCAAGAAAACTCCAAATGGAGTCAACTGAACAACAACAAAATGAACCCTACAGTCCAAATACCCCAGGCTACTTGCTGTTCCTTACCCATGATGCCACATTTTCCATGTCTGATCTCTTGCACTGGCTGCCCCACAAAGTCTAGAAGACTTCCCCCTCTTCCGTTTTTTCAAACCTTAGGTCAAATGTCATCATCTGAGGAAGGCCTTTCCTGGTCCAGCCGCTGCTACTTCTCCTCTAAGGTTAACTTCGATCAATTCTGTGTGTACCGTGTATAGACCCATTTATGGACACAATTTCCCCTATCATAATGTAAGCTCTTTGAAGTCAGAGATTATTTTCACATTTCCTTTGTATTCTCAGGGCTTAACACAGGAAGAATGCTTTTGAAGGAAAGGTTCTGAGGTAATACACATGGCCTGACCTTTTACAAAGAAGCACCCTCCTCCTAGCCCTCAATTTCATTTTGAGATATGCTTTTTCAGAAGGGGGAAATGAGCAAAGAGATGGAAATAGCTAGAGTAGAAAAACGCCTTAGTGGTCATTGAGTCCAACATCTTCCTTTCATAGGTGAGGAATCTATGGCCTGGAGAAATTAAGTGACTTGCTGAAGGTTGCAACAGCAGTTTCAGAGCTGAGTTTCAAATTCAAGCCTGGTGACTCCAAGTTTAATGTTCTTTCCAATGCACAAATCTGCCTGTAAGTGGAGGACATCTCTGGTCCCAGGGACATTTCCTGAATCCTTCAGATTATGCCATCTAGCCAGTCACATACTTGGCTGATGGGTAAACTTGGCCAGAAGGGAAAACCCTGCTTCTAGTAAGATCCTGACAGTTGGTTTTGGATGGCAGGGGGTAAGATGGCTACAGCCACATAGCTCAAATAGTCTGCCTCCTAAAGAGTTGGGAGTGGAGTTAACAAGGAGGAAATCATTTCCTTGCAGAGTGATTGGAAAGGACTTTGAGGAGGCAGAGTAGACCTTGAGGCTAGGATTGGTTACAGGTAGAATATGATAGTCAATCTCATTCTTCTCTCTGTCTCTTTTTCTGATACCTTCCCCTGTCTACTCTCTCTCTCTCTCTCTGTTTGTCCTTCTCTCTATTTTCTCCATCTCTTTCTCTTTCCTCTCTTCTTTCCTCCCTCTATCTCTCTGACTTTTTTCTTCCTCTCTCCTTACCTCTATATATCTGTACCTATTTCTCTTTCTCTCTGCCTGTCTCCTTTCATTCTCACAAGTTGTATCTATCAAATAGGTCTGTCTCTTCCTCCTGCCTCCTTCTCTTTCTCTATCTCTCTGTCCCTCTCTGTTTCTTTGTCTCACTGCCCTTTTTTCCTGTCCCTTTCATTCTCATGAGTTGTATCTTATCAAATAGGTCTTTCTCTCATTCCCTTCCTTTTTCCTTCCCTTTCTCCCTCTATCTGTCTTTGTAGCTATCAGTCTCTTTGTTTCCTTGTTTTTCTCTCCTCTCCCTTTGGTTTTAACTAGTTGTATTTATCAAATAATATTTTTAATTTCTATTTTTAAGGTAAAAAGTAAATGTATTGAACATTTTATTTTTCTTTCTCATCTTTTTACTTGCATGTGGTTTTTTAAATTGATTTTTACTGGGGGTTGTTGGCCCTCAATATAAAAAAATTATGTTTCCCAAATCTATCACAGACCAAGAGAATAAGATTGTTCTTTGTGCTTTATAAATCGTACTTTCTTTGGCTAAGTACTCAATAAATATTTGTTGAATAAATGAATGAATATTGCTGATGCTAACTAGATTGTGCAATGGAGAATAGAGAGCAGCCAACTGTGATTTAGGTAAGATGAATGACTACTCAGCAGTGGCCAGTTAGCTGAGTTAACTGGCTATACAGGTCAAGTCATGGGGGATGCCCTAGTCTTCTAGTTAGCTAGGATCAGTGTGCCTATTTTTACCCTCAGCCTTGAGTCAGTGACTTTGGGAACCACAGGGATTCTCTGGGGCTTGATGTCAAAGGTGGACTAAGCTCAGGGACTTTGCTTTTACCTTTGATCAGCCTCAGGACTTCTTAGGAAGCATCCAAGTTCAGGAATTCCTTGGGAAATTCTAAGATGATTGGGGGGGTGGAGATTCCTGGGATTCCCCTAGAGGGCCTTGTCTCCTCATTACTCCCCTTTAGGGTGTCAGAAACTTGCCAGTAAATCTGTAGCTAAAGCAGACCTTTCAGGGCAAATTTTCTGAGCCCATATCATTTCTGAACCAGTCTCTTTTGGGGGAGGATCAAGGGACCCCAAAGCTCGATATCTGTTACAAATGTGGATAGCATAACATGACTAAAGGGAACAAGTGAATTCAATTAACTGGACCCCACAAACTCTTGAACAGGTAAATAAAATTTGGATCAGGAATATGGTATTCTCCTGACTACACAACACTGATATATTTTCATGCCAGAGTGGATATTTTTCAGTAGCTTCATGTTCTTTTCAATAGGGTCCTCTCTACAGAAGGTATATTCTTATTCATCAGGTTTTTGCCAGGGTTCTTTTCTCTCTCCATAGTCCAACTCTGCCATATGAGACAGATGGGTAACACCAAGTATTTTGGGAAACAAAATCAGGAATGCAAAAGTAAGTCATGTTAATTTGGGGTATCCTTATATCTCTTCAGGTTTCTAGGAGACACTTGAAAGATTGATAGTGATACTCTCTAATATTATTGGTTCCAGCCTTTGTTCTCATGTATTATTAACTCAATGCTAATGACTAAAAATTAATGCCTCAGGTTCATTTCAATGACTAATGCCCGTTTGCTTTTGTAAGAGGACATTTACTATGATGGGCAGCTAGGTGGTACAGTGGATAGAGTGCTAGGCCTAGAATCAGAAAGACTCATTTTGTGAGTTTAAATTCAGCCTTTATTTTTCACTTTAAAACATCCCTCTTCTGCTTTATTTTTCATTTTAAACATTATTTTATTTGGTCATTTTCAAACATTATTCATTAGAAACAAAGATCATTTCTTTTTCTCCCCCCCCTCTTACCCCTCCCAATGGTAATGCGTGATTCCTCTGGGTATCACATGTGTCCTCGGTCCGAACTCTTTTCCATGTTGTTGGTCTTTGCATTAAGGTATTCATTTAGAGTCTCTCCTCAATCATATGACCTACACCCCTGTAGTTAAGCTGTTGCCTTTCCTTGGTATTTTTACTCCCACTATTTGTCCTTTGCTTGTGGATAGTGTTTTTTTCTCCTCAATCTCTGCAGATTGTTCAGGGACATTGCATTGCCACTAATGGAGAGGTCCATTACATTTGATTGTACCACAGTGTATCAGTCTCTGTGTACAATGTTCTCCTGGCTCTGCTCCTCTCACTATGCATCACTTCCTGGAGGTTGTTCCAGTCTCCATGGAATTCCTCCACTTTATTATTCCTTTTAGCACAGTAGTATTCCATCACCAACAGATACCACAATTTGTTCAGCCATTCCTCAATTGAAGGGCATCCCCTCATGTTCCAATTTTTTGCCACCACAAAGAGAGCAGGTATGAATATTCTTGTACGTGTATTTTTCCTTATTATCTCTTTGGGGTACAAACCCAGCAGTGCTATGGCTGGATCAAAGGGCAGACAGTCTTTTATCGCCCTTTGGGCATAGCTCCAAATTGCCCTCCAGAATGGTTGGATCAATTCACAACTCCACCAGCAATGAATTAATGTCTCAACTTTGCCACATCCCCTCCAACATTCATTACTTTCCTTTACTGTCATGTTAGCCAATCTGCTAGGTGTGAGGTGATACTTCAGAGTTGTTTTGATTTGCGTCTCTGTGATTATCAGAGATTTAGAGCACTTTTTCATGTGCTTATTAACAGTTTTGGTTTCTTTGGCTGAAAACTGCCTCTTCATTTCCCTTGCCCATTTATCAATTGGAGAATGGCTTGATTTTTTGTACAATTGATTTAGCTCTTTATAAATTTGAGTAATTAGACCTTTGAGGTTTTTGTTATGAAGATTGTTTCCCAGTTTGTTGCTTCCCTTCTAATTTTAGTTAAATTGGTTTTGTTTGTGCAAAACCTTTTTAATTTGATGTAATCAAAATTGTTTATTTTACATTTACATTTACATTTACATTACATACATTGACTCTTTCTATGTCTTGCTAGGTTTTAATGTCTTTCCCTTCCCACAGGTCGGACATGTATACTATTCTGTGTTCACCTAGTTTACTTATAGTTTCCTTCTTTATGTTCAAGTCATTCACCCATTCTGAGTTTATCTTGGTGTAGGGTATGAGGTGTTGATCCAAACCATATCTCTCCCACACTGTCTTCCAGTATTCCCAGCAGTTTTAGTTAAATAGTGGATTTTTGTCCCCAAAGCTGGGGTCTTTGGGGTTGTCATAGACTGTCTTGCTGAGGTCACTTACCCCAAGTCTATTCCACTGATTCTCCTTTCTGTCTCTTAGCCAGTACCAAATTGTTTTGATGACCACTGCTTTATAATATAGTTTGAGATATGGGACTGCAAGGCCCCCTTCTTTTGTATTTTTTTTTTTCATTATTTCTCTGGATATCCTTGATCCTTTATTCTTCCAAATGAACTTTGTTATGGTTTTTTCTAATTCAGTAAAAAAAAAATTGGAAGTTCAATGGGTATGGCACTAAATAAATAGATAAGTTTGGGTAGAAAGGTCATTTTTATTATATTGGCTCGTCTGACCCATGGGCAGTTAATGTTTTTCCAATTGCTCAAGTCTAATTTTAGTTGTATGGAGAGTGTTTTGTAGTTGTGTTCATATAGTTCCTGTGTTTGTCTCAGGAGATAGATTCCGAGGTATTTTATTTTGTCTAAGATGATTTTGAATGGGATTTCTCCTTCTAGTTTTTGCTGCTGAGCTGTGTTGGAAATATATAGAAATGCTGATGACTTATGCGGGTTTATTTTGTATCCTGCAACTTTGCTAAAGTTGTTGATTATTTTGAATAGCTTTTTGGTTGAATCTCTAGGATTCTTTAAGTAGACCATCATGTCATCCTCAAAGAGCAATAACTTGGTCTCCTCCTTGCCTATTTTGATGCCTTCAATTTCTTTTTCTTTTCTAATTGTTACTGCTAGTGTTTCTAGTACAATGTCAAATAATAGAGGTGATAATGGGCATCCTTGTTTCACTCCTGATCTTATTGGGAATGCATCTAGTTTATCTCCATTGCAGATGATGTTAGTTGATGGTTTTAGATATATACTGTTTATTATTTTTAGGAACGATCCTTCTATTCCTATGCTTTCTAGTGTTTTTAATAGGAATGGGTGTTATATTTTATCAAAGGCTTTTTCTGAGTCTTTTGAGATAATCATGTGATTTTTGTTGGTTTGCTTGTTGATGTGGTCAATTATGTGGATGGTTTTCCTAATATTGAACCAGTCCTGCATTCCTGATATAAATACTATTTGATAATAGTGAATGACCCTCCTAATCACTTGCTGAAGTCTTTTTGCTAGTATCCTGTTTAAGATTTTTGCATCTATGTTCATTAGGGAGATTGGTCTATAGTTTTCTTTCTCCGTTTTTGACCTGCTTGGCTTTGGAATCAGTATCATGTTTGTGTCATAAGAAGAATTTGGTAGAACTCCCTCTTTGCTTATTATGTCAAATAGTTTGTATAGTATTGGGATTAGCTGTTCTTTGAATGTTTGATAGAATTCACTTGTGAATCTGTTGGGCCCTGGGGATTTTTTCTTAGGGAGTTCTTTGATGGCCTGTTGGATTTCTTTTTTCTGATATGGGATTATTTAAGAATTCTATTTCTTCTTCTATTAGTCTAGGCAATTTGTATTTTTGTAAGTATTTGTCCATATCACCTAGATTGGTATATTTATTGACATATAATTGGGCAAAGACGTTTTTAATGATAGCCTTAATTTCCTCTTCATTGGAGGTAAGGTCCCCCTTTTCATCTATGATACTGTTAATTTGCTTTTCTTCTCTCCTTTTTTAAATTAGATTGACCAGTACTTTGACTATTTTGTTTGTTTTTTCAAAGTACCAGCTTTTTGTCTTATCTATTAGTTCAATAGTTATATCACTTTCAATTTTATTAATTTCTCCCTTAATTTTTAGGTTTTCTAATTTATAATTAGATATGAATTTTCCTCTGAGTACTGCTTTGGGTGCATCCCATAAGGTTTGAAAGGATGTTTCGCCATTGTCATTTTCTTCAATGAAATTATTAATTGTTTCTATGATTTGTTCTCTAACTGATTTGGGAGCATCATATTATTTAATTTCCAATTGAGTTTTTATTTTGCTCTCCATATACCCTTCCTGATCATTATTTTTATTGCCTTATGATCTGAAAAGGTTGCATTAATTATTTCTGCTTTTCTGCATTTGTATGCCATGTTTTTATGACCTAGTGTATGGTCAATCTTTGTGAATGAGCCATGTGCTACTGAAAAGAAGGTGTATTCCTTTTTGTCCCTATTTATTTTTCTCCATAAATCTATTCACTCTAATTTTTCTAGGATTTCATTCACCTCTTTTGCCTCTTTTTAATTTATTTTTTGATTTGATTTATCCAAATTTGTTAGTGGTTGGTTCAGATCTCCCACTAATATGGTTTTACTGTCTATTTTCTCCTTCAATTCTCCTAGTTTCTCCATTAGAAATTTTGGTGCTATACAATTTGGTGCATACATGTTGATTAGTGATTTTCCTTGTTATCTATACTCCCTTTTATCAGGATGTATTTACCTTCCCTATCCCTTTTAATCAGGTCTATGTTTGCTTTTGCTTTGTCAGATATCATGATTGCTACTCCTGCCTTCTTTCTGTCAGTTGAGGCCTAATAGGTCTTACTCCATCCTTTAATTCTGACCTTGTGGGTATCTATCCACCACATGTGTGTTTCTTGAAGACAACATATGGTAGAGTTTTGGATTCTAATCCACTCTGCTATTCGTCTATATTTTATGATTGAGTTCAGCTCATTCATGTTCAATGTTATGTCATTTGTGAATTCTCCAGAATTTTGATATCCCCCCCTAATTCTGACCTTTCTTCTTTTGCTATAACCTTTTAAACCAGTGGTTTACTTTAAATCAGTCCCCCAGTCCCCTCCCTTGTTATGCTTCCCTTTCTGACCCCTCCCTTTTTGTTCCCTTCCCCTCCCCCCTCTTCTTCCCTCCCTTTTTGTACTCACTCTCCCCCAGCCCCCTTTACTTTTCCCTTCTCCCTTACCCTGTTGGATAAGATCCCAATGGATCTAGATGCTCTTCCCTCTCAGAGTTGATTTCACTGAGAGTAAGGTTTAAGTAATAACAATTAGCACTCTTTTCCTCTCCTTCTTATAAGAGAATTCTCCTCCTCTCCTTCTCGTGTGTATCTTTGTGTGACAAAGATTATTCTATTTAATTTATTTTTATTTCTTCAAGTATATCTTAGTACCATTGTTGATCCCCCTCCATTTTTCTTTCTTTTTGTTTTTTCCCCCTCCAAATCATGTTAATGCCCTGATGTTTCCCTATGAGTGATTCTTCTGATTACTGTATTAATGCATACAATTTTTGAAAGTTACAGATAACCTTTACCCCATATATTAGTATAAATGATTTGAAGTATATATGATTTCTTATAGAAGAGAGTTTGAATAAAAGAAAAAAACACTTATCTCCTTTTCCCTTTCTTTCATATATACCTTTTCATGTTTCCCTTGCTCTTTGTGTTTGGATGTCAAACTTTCCACTGAGTTCTGGTCTTTGCAAATACTTGGAAATCTATTTTATTGAATGCTCATACTTTCCCCTGGAAGTATATAGTCAGTTTTGATGGGTAGCTGATTCTTGGTTGAAGACTCAGTTCTCTTGCCTTTCTGAATATCGTGTTCCAGGCTTTATGGTCTCTTAGCTTGTTCACTGCTAGGTCTTGTTTAATCCTTATTGGCGCTCCTCTATATCTGATGTTTCTCTTCTTAGCTTCTTGTAAGATTTTCTCCTTAGCTTGGAAGCTCTTGAATTTGGCGAATACATTCCTGGGGGTTGTCTTTTTGGGATTTAGTATAGAGGGTGTTCTATGAACCCTTTCTATTTCTATTTTGCCCCCTTGCTTGAGAACCTCAGGGCAATTTTCTTCGATGATTTCTTGTAGTATGGCATTGAGATTTTTGTTTATCTCTGGTTTTTCAGGTAGACCAATGATTCTCAAGTTGTCTCTCTTTCCTCTGTTTTCTTCATCTGTCACTTTGTCATTGAGATATTTTATGTTTTCTTCTAATTCACTAATTTTTTGACTTTGCTTTATTAATTCTTGCTGTTTTACAAGATCATTGTCTTCCAGTTGCTTAATTCTGATCTTTAAGGACTGATGTTGCTTTTCAGTTTGGTCTGTCCTTCTGTTTGAGGCTTCCAGCTCTTTCTCCAATTGGGAGTTCTTGTCTGTCAGGCTGCTGACCTCTTTCTGAATTTTTTCCCATTTTTCTTGCCAGAAGGTTTCCATCTTTTGGATAAGCTCCATTCTGAGTTCTTCCAGAGCTTGTGGCCATTTTGGGGGGCATGTTTTGATTTTGTTTGAATTTCATCTTCTTTTTCCTCTGTAGCCTGTGTTTTCCCTCCATAAAAGTTTTCAATAGTCACTTTTTTCACTTTCTTCTTGGAGGGTTGATCTTGGGCAGTGTGAGCCATCCCTTTGGTGGTTTTCCCTTTCCTTTTTGGTCAGAGGTCTGGGTGATATGAGTGAGTTTTCTGTGGATTTAAGTGGTGGTGTGTTTGCCTCAGACTAGTTCTTCTCAGCCTCCACAGTTTGTTAGCATGCCAGCCCCCATGCTCTGTGGTCTCTTCTCTACAGTGCACAGGAGTCTCCTGTAATATTGCTTTGAGGGGTAGTTCCCTGGTAGCCCTTGTCAGTTCCCAGGGACCCTGGTGTTCCCCCACCTCACTACAGAGAAGAGTGGAGATTTTGCCTCAGGCAGTTTCTACAGTTTCTAGAGTCTCCACAGTATTCACAGTTTGCAAGGGCCCCTGCAGTCTGCATGCTCTCCAGTGCACAGGCATCTCCAGTGGAACCACTCTGAGGGGTAGTTCCCTGACAGTCTTTGTTAGATCCCAAGGACCCTAGTGTGCCTTCCCCCCTCCCCCCCACCCCCAGAGAGAGATGTTCCTCACTCACTTGCTGTCTCATGTGAGCACACTGGCCCCTACTCTGGTTCTGTAGGTGAGGTGGGGGAGGGTAGCTCAGTTCATGTTTTTGTGCAAGCTTTTCCTCCTTCTTATAGTGTGGAAATGTTCAAACCCCATGTATCTTCATTGCTGTGATGTACTGGAGAGTCCCTCCATTTTTCCAAGGATGATTTTTATGCTCTTTTGAGGTAGTCTATTTCATTCGGTGCTGGGGGAGAGGAAGCGATTCATGTCTAGATTGCAGACATGTTTACCCAGAAGTCTTCCCTCTTCTGCTTTATTGACAAATATATCATTCAAAAATGTTCTAATGGTTCAATAATTACAAAGACTAAGATTCCCATTAAAAAAAAAACAAACTAGATCCTCCCCCCCCAAACAGTAGTGTCCAGCTCCAAACTACCCCCTTTATGGAAAATCTGTGGAAAGAGCAGTATTGTCTGTCAGATACTTAATGTTATAGGAATAAATGTGGACTAGATCGGTCAATTTCAACTAAGAATAAATGCACACTTTACACAGTGTTTTTTTTGGGGGGGGAATCAAAAACACTTTTTGTTTTTGTGACCCTGGACAAGTCTCTTTAATTCTGCCTTAGTTCCTCATCTCTAAAATGAGTTGGATAAGGAAATGGCAAACTACTCTAGTATCTTTGCCAAGAAATCCCCAAATGGGATCACAAATACCTGGGCATGACTGAACAATGGCTGAACAATAACTTTTACTGTGAAGATATAGCAAGAGCCAAAGTTACAAAAGATTTGCTCTCAGACTTTTTGCATAGAGGTTACTCACCAATATCTTACTTTTGTCGCCGGAGGAAGGAAGCTCACAGTAAAAGAATCTGCTACAAAGTCAAGTTCACTTCCAAATGTAGTTGAGCCAATGGATGAACCCAAATCTCTCTGATATTTCTGGGTTAAGTAGGTTGTGCTTTAGGGATTAAGCTACTGTTTCAACTGTGCTTGGTTTCCAACTAGTCCCAGCATGGATGCTAAATGCTGGACTTCTGGGGTTCATTATTCTGACCTTTTGGAACTCACAAGGTCAGAGATGTCTTTAATTCTCCATGTAAAAGCAGAAAGAATGGGCTCAACAGAGACAGAAGCAACAGCAGCACCCTGTGCTCCTGGGCCACAAGGCTAGCCTTGGTAGTGAGACAAAGGCCCAAGTCTTCTCACCATACTGACTCCTGAGTCTTAGACTCTAAATCCTAGACTCCCTATTGGAAGACAGGCAGGAATTGGTGCTGAGTTGTCCATGTGGGAGTCCTTTTTCTGCCTTTCAGTTCTGGTTCAGCAGTTAAACAAAAAAAGACCCTCTTCACCATGATGTTAGGGGAGCAGAAACTGAAGATCTGCACATGATTCCAAGTCTATAGTGGAAAATTGAATTATATAGAACCCATTGACCATGCTTGTAAAGACTGGGCTCTCATAATCTCATCTCAGTTCTCCATTATACAAGAGCTGGCAAGAAAACATACAGTAGAGTTTTAGACTTCAATGGACTAAGAAGTCTTAGATGTTTCCTTCCTTCGTGTCTCAGTTTCTTTGCTTGTTTTCTTGAGAAATGCTTGCTCCTTCACAAAGAGAAATACTCTGAAGATCACAAAGGATGTATATAAATGGAATCTGACCTTGGAAAAGGCTGTGGTCTGAGGTAGTCTAATATATAGATTTTATCTATTTGCTAATGAATAAAATTCATCAATCAACTAATGGCCTCCGTAAATCAATGCTCCTTTCAAGTTCTTGTGAATTCTTTGATGTACACACACAGACACACACACACAGACACACACACATGAGTCTGGAGTCAGGAAGCTCTGAGTTCAATTACAGTCACAGACAATCATTAGCTGTGTGACTCTGGACAAGTCACTTAACCCTTCAATTTCCTCAGCTGTCAAATGAGCTGGAAAAGGAAATGGCAAATGACTCCAGTATTTTTACTAAGAAAATTCCAAACTGAGTTATGAAGTGTCAGAATGACTGCAATGACTAAATAGCAACAACTATATATATATAACACATAAAAAATATAACACAATATATCACAGTTTTCTCTCTATAAATCTGTAGAATGAGTTTGTGTATATGTATATATATATATTTTTTTCTCTATATCTATACATATTCCCTCCATTAATATGGATCATACTGTCTCCATACCTCAGTGGATAGCTTTCCCATAGTTACTGTGGCCAAAATAATGTATTCTGAGGGGCAGCTGGGTAGTTCAACAGATTGAGAGATTGAGGTTAAGATTGAGAGATTGAGAGAGATGTGAGGTTCTGGGTTCAAATGTTACCTCAGACACTTCCTATCTGTGTGACCCTGGGCAAATCAGTTAACCCCCATTCCCTAGCCCTTACCTCTCTTATGCCTTGGAACCAATACACAGTATTGATTCTAAGAAGGAAGTTTGTAAAGGCTTAAAATATCTATCTATATCTATATATCACTCTATGACCAATTTGAGAAGCATCCTAGAAAGGCTGTGCCTTGGTGATATACTCTGCCTGAATCTGTAGTCTTGCCAGATTTATGTTCAGCTGAGAACCCAGAGTGACTGCTGTGTCAGATGAGATATTGAAGAGGGCTCAAGTAGAGGAATGACCAACAACAATTACACATTTCTACATTGTGTCTATATTGTCACTTCTGTTCTGATTGATTTGTGTATCTAATTATTCTCATTACAAGTTCCTAACAAATCAAAGAGGGTTAAGGAAAAAAATGACCCTTCCATCATCCCTGTAAGGGAGGATAATTTATCCCTCTGCCAGAATAAATAATACTGTTTTGGTACAACAGTTCCCATCTTACAGCAGCCATCAGCTAAATAAACACATGTTTTTAAGTTGAGAAAAGGAATGTCAACACACAGTCTACTAATTTGTTGATTTCTGATGGACTTTAGCCATGGTGTATGCAAGATGACATGTACTGTATTTCTCTAGCAGATCACACAATTAGTGAAGAAGTATTTCATGACATCTTACAGAGGGGACGGATGCAGTGTCATGGAGATTAGAAATTAATTGGTGTTGATTTCATTCCTCCAGTCACTGGAATACTGTTGAATTAAGTTACCTGACTTGGAGGAAATATATCAGCAGCCATTCTTTAGTGTTCCCAAAATGTGGGAAGGAAAGGGGAAGAGCTAGAGGTTCAAGAGTCCTGGCTTTTGAAAACTTCTTTTTCTGGATCTCCAGGGTCTAGGTCTTTTGACTGCTAAGGAAGGAGGGTTATAGCCTCTGCAAAGGCAGTTGTCAGGTCACCTATCTACAAGTATTGCTCCCCTGGAAAATGGCTATGTAGGTGGGGTGGAGCAGAGTTCATGGTCTGGAGGGTTCTGCTATCCCAGATTCATGGGCTTAGCTGCCAGTGAGTGGCATTTGGCTGGTGTGGGGATGGTGTATCTCTTTCTCATCATCTCTAGTGGGGCAGAAGGCATCCGGTGGCTCCCTTTCCTCTGACAGAGCAAAGTGGCAAATTCCAAACTCCCTGTTTCATTTCTCAATATAGAATCATAAAATAATATCCTAGAGTCTTTGAGTTGGAAAAGATCTTAGAAATCATGAGATCCCACCTCCTAACCAGTATAGTAATCCTTTCTCTCCTCTCCTTTACAGTTCTGGTCATCCAGTGTCAGTGATAAGTAGCATTGTGGTATATGGAGGATAGGGCATGTCCATGTCCTGGTTCTGACCTTAACTAGCTGTGTGACTTTGATCAAGTGCCTTATCTTCTCTGTGCTCCAAGTTCCTCATCTATAAAATGAAGGGTTTGGAATCAGTGGACTCTAAATATATCATCCTATAATGTTATATGTTACAAAGTTCTTTCATATTGAAATGACTTCTGCCTCCTTGAAATTTTCAACCATTGGTCCTTGTTCTGCCTTTGGGAGCAACACAGAATGAGTATACATATATCCCTTCTACAGTGAAACTTTTCCCATCACAGTTTTGGCACACCTCAGGTTGGCATAAGAAATTAAATGGGAATTTTTGAGAGTTCTGCAGAAGTCATGATACACAAAGGTCAACAGATGACACTGAAAAAGTTTATAAACTCAAAAATGCATAAATGTGTGTATAGTACTATTACAGTATCAACATATTTTATTTTACTGCCATAAGTATGTATATTTTCCTTTTTAAAGTTAAAATAAGTAAGAAGACATATTTTGTGAAAAGAAATAAAAAGTCAACAGATGACACACATCTAGACTAGACTAGAAATATTAACATCAACTTACGTATAGTTTACTACCAAATACTTAACCTAAATTTTACAATAAAGTACTATAAACACTCCAAAAAAGAAAAAAAATCAGATTTCTCTGGTATGATGGGAGGGCCAAAATTTTTTACACATATTTTCCAGACCTCAGGGGTGCTGCATCCTTAACCCTCAGGACGTGAAAGGGATATCTGAATTTCTTTTAGTCATTTTGAGTCAATGCATATTTATTAAATATCTACTCCTACTATTTTCCTGCCATTTGCTAAGCACTGACAACACAAAGAGAGGCAAAAAACAGTCCCTGCCCTAAAGGAACATGATTTTTTGAGGGAGATATATAAACGACAACGTACAAATGATAATACAGTAATATGACATAATACAGTGATACTAGCCTCCTTGCTCTTTGTCCATATGACACTCCATCTTCCAACTACAAGCATTTTCACTGACTGTCCTCCATTTCTGGAATACTCTTCTCTTTTTATCTCTGACTCATGGCTTCCCTGGTTTCCTCTGAGTTTTAGCTAAAATCTCCCCTTCTGTAAGAAAACTTTCCCATTTTCCCCTCACTGCTAGGGTGGATCCTATATCTATTTTGCTTGTACGTGGTTGTTTGCTTGCTGTCTTCTCCATTAGATTAAAAAAAAACCCAACTCTCTTACCTTCCATCTTAGAATCAATACTATGTATTGGCTCCAGAGCAGAAAAGCAGTAAGGGCTAGGCAATGGGGGTTAAATGACTAGCTCAAGGCAAGGACCTTCTATCTTTGTGCCTGGTTCTCAATCCACCCAGCCACCCTAGTTGCACCCCCATGCCCCTATTAGACTGTACATTCCACAATGGCAGGAACAGTTCAACCTTTTTATCCCTAGTGCTTAGTGCTATTTACCTGGCACATAGTAGACATTTAATAACATGATAATTTACTTTATTCTTTTAAACCTACTATTATTTAAATCTTGTAAATTGCAGCATCTTTAACTCATGTTAGAAATCTTTAAAGATGTATGATACTGAAATTTAGTAATGTATTTGGTTTAGCTAAAGTTTATGATGCCTGCATTTATAAGGGACTAGTTAGTAATTAAAACAAATAGCCCATGTAAAATTCTAGCACACACTATAAGATATCAGAAAACATTAACATATATACACGATAAGACAGGGTTTAGTTTTTTCTTTTAAATCTACTATTACTTGAATCTTATATATTGCAGTATCTTTAATGCATTCTAGAAGTCCTTAAAGATGTGTGATACTGATTCTTATAATTTAATGACACCAAATATAACTTTAATCTGTTTCCCATTTTCCTTTGATAAAAGTTGTTTCTAAATTGTGACAGTGTAAAACTTACACTCATGAGGCAATTTCTAGGATTTTCCATAAAGATTTCCAAAAAAGATCCAGACTCCTGATGTCCGAGAGGGACACTTGTGGAAAGAAGTATCTCAGCTGGACAATGGACCTTTGGCTATATGAATGTTTACTGTCTAATTCTATATTTTAATAAAATATTGTTTCTAATAGATCTTATCACCAAAAAACACAGAACGACTCAGTTTACTTGCTTCAACAGCTCCCACAACTCTGGGAGACTGATGAGTATTCTGATAGGCTGATGCATTATTTGTAAGGCTTCCAGAGATGCTAGCACAGATCCCAACTCCCAGAAGAATTAGAGAGTATTTTTTTTAAGGAGGAGAAGAGGGCCCCACATTCCCAGGGGTCTAGAGCTAGATAGAATGATCCAAGCCTTTTCTCATCAAATTCCAATCAACCATGAGAAACCTCCGAGGGGACTTATTTCTACCCTCTCACTGATCTCAGCCTGAACAATTTTAAAGGTTCTAAATGCTAATTAGTCTCATTGCTGGTCTCTGCTGAGGTAGCATGGAACTTAATTGGTTCTTTAGAGGTAAATGATTCTCCAGAACAAGAAGATGAGATGCAGGGGGCCAGGAAAGCTGAAAAGGATCCCATAGCAGGAGAGTCCAATTGAACTGCATCCTGAAGGGGGGGAAAAAAAAGGTTGTCTTTTCATCTGGTCTTGATGTTCTGTGGGTCAGCTAGGAGGCCATTTGGGCTGATTAGGCGTAAGGAAATTCTTATGAATAAGGAAAGAATAGGTAGCTCTGCTAAGTCTAGAATTCTGTGCCATCCTTTGCTTTTCTGCCTCTCTTTTATATATGGAGAGCCACATCCAGGCCGTGAGGGAGGGGACAGGTCATCTTCTTGACTGTCAAAGCTGATCACTGCTGACCTTATCAAAAACACTGGAATCAATACAATACCCTCCCTACAGCCTGGGGGGCGGGGGCAGTGTGGGAAATGAGAACGGAGGCAATTTAAGGCGTGGACTCTTCGGAATAAGAAGGCAAACTCACGAAACTCACTAGTTTTGTCTGCAGTCCTCCCGACCCCTTCCAATAAATCTCCAGCCCCCTCTTCTCAGGGAAGGTGAAGAACCCAAGAGCCCTCATTCCTCCCTCAAATGGGCAGGAGCATAATTACGGTTTGATAAGGAAGGAAATAAAATGCAGCCTTCATTAATCATGCTTACAGGGAAAGACGATCGCCGCGTTCCACTGGCAGCTTTCAAATGGACCCCAGCACATGTGTGTGCATTCCAATAGCTCCTGGAAGCCGGCTTCCAGAAGCCCAGGGGAGGAAGCCCGTCTTTCCCCAGGGCTCCTTAGCGCAGCTCTGCACCTATGAAGGTTCTCTCTTGCAATAACCTTGTATGAGGAAGACTTCTCCTTGCTACTCTGGCAGCCAAGTTCCACACAAGCATCTCTGACTATGAATGCCCTGCCATGCTGGGTGGGACAGATTTTTCCCTTTCATTTTCCTCTTCTTTTAAAAATTCCTCAATTCTACTTTTTCCCCTCCGTACAATTGCTCTTTCTTTGCAATATTTATTCCCTTTTCTGATTCCACCTTCATTTCCCCTTCACATCACTTATTTTCTTTTTTGTTCTTTTCCACCTTTTTTCCCCCAAGAGGAATGCTTTTGAAGTTTCTCGAGAATGAATGAAAAAACACTGATTAAATTCTCACTATGTAGAAAGCGCTAGCTAAGCAATAAGCGTAAAACCAGAAAAAGCAAGAATCCCTTTCTCAAGGGGTTCCCATTCTACGAGGAGAAGACAACACATAGAGGAGTTTTCACCTTCAAACCAGTCGGGAAAGTCTTAATTAATGTCCTTCAGAATCCAGGCCAAAGCAGATGTGAAAAAAGTCACATCCATTTCTGTTTCTGATGGTGAACTCTTTGAAAATGCCAAGGACTGTTATGGCGAAAATGTCCTTTTCTGCATCTTCAGTATCCAAGTCTTTCTGCTGCTGAGGAGGGAGCCCAGCCGTCTGCCACAGTTGCTAGGACACCTCTGCCCAAAGATCGCTCCCCTGGAATATCGCTATGTGGGGAGCAGAGATTTCATGGGCTTAGCTGCCATTGAACCGCAGTTGGTTGGTGGCAGGGTTGCTGCATCTCTTTCCCACAAGATTTGTTTCCCTGAGCAACGGCCCAATTAGTCTGGAACCAGGAACAGTGGTCTAGGAGACTCTGTGATTCCTGGGGCTCCTGGACTGTAGACCTTTGATTGTCTCCACAAGATAAACAGGGAGGTGGTGGTCAAGGTGGCAACTGGTCATGCCCAACAAAGTTGTTGTCTTCCCTTGTATCCTGGACCCAGGAACACATACAGATATATGCACATATTGAGAATAGTATTGATCTCAGTATTTTTTTTTTAATCAGAAGAAAATCCCCCACCCCTTCAGAACTTTTTCTTCCAAAGAAAGGTCATCAGACAAAAAAAAAAAAGAATAATGTTCTATGAGAAAAAGTAGCCCTTCATTTCTCTTCCTTCCCTTTGTTATTTTAGAAATGTGCAGCCCAAACATGAGCATTGATTCAGTTCAATTCAGTTCACTACAGTATGTTGCAGGGAAAGGAGGCAGGGTTTGGTCCTTGGATTCAAATCTCCCTTTTGCCATTTATTATCTGTATGGCCTCAGGAAAATCATTTAACCTCCCTGGGCCTCAGTTTCCTCAATTATCATAGGAGAGGATTAGACTAGATGACCTTTGATGCCCCTTTTAGCTCTAAATCTATAATCCTTTGGTCCTATTGATTTGGAGGCAGTGTGATTTACTAAAAAGAATATTGGGGTGTCAGTCAGAGGACCTATTGAGACAGCTAGGCCTGTGGTCAAGGAGACCTGAGTTTGTAGTGATTAAAATGATCTTAAGAGACTGATTTTTCTTAGTTTTCAAATAAATTATTAATTGACTGGTCAAGATATCCTAATTGTGGTCAACTGACTCTCTCTAGCCATCATAAGATAGAAACTCCTGATGTAGATACCTATATACACATTTATGGGAGTTCATTATTGGACCCCCTCCTCTAATATCCAAGGCATCTTTTATTGGTGATAGCTAAGGAAGAGGTGGTCGATCAGACCCTTAGCCCTTCCCTAAACTGACAGGTGAAGTTTTGCGTCTTCTGGAAAGAATATTATTATAGAATCTTTCCTGTCAGCCTGCATCTGTGAAAGAAACACATTCCTCAGGACAAAGAGAAAGGAAAAATCTATTGACTGAATGGAACCAAGACTTGGCTCAGGAATTCTCCCTAATATATCCATTACAATCTAGGACTCTAATGTAAAAGTAGTAGAATATGTAAAAATAATAAGAAATAATAATATAATATTATAAGTAATAATAAAGTAATAGAGTAAATAAAAGTAATAATAATGTAAAAGTATATTTTACTTTTATATATATTTATTATTTTTATATTTATATATAATTTTTGTTTTTATATATTTATATAGGCATAATTTATATAAATTTATATATGCTTATATAAAGTTTATATATATTTATGTATAATTATATATAAAATGTATATAAAAATAAATTCTCACATGTTCAAATTCCACTGTAGACACATATTAGTGACCTCGGTTTCCTCATCTGTAGAATGAAAATGATATTAGTACCTAGCTTACAAGGTGATTTGGACAAAATGCTGTTGGCAAAAGGTTTGGGGTTTGAGTTGAGGAATTCTTAAAATGAAATAAAATAAAGGCAGTTTCTAAATAAGGCTTATGTTCCACAGAAACAATGTGGACACAGAAAGTAAGAAGTTGGATGTGGGAAGTAAAAAGGGAATGCCTAAAGGTGGCACCTTGTGTCTCCTGATTCTACCAGAATGAAGGGCTTTATAGCTTCACATTTAGGGCTTTCAGAGTTAATCATTATCATGCCTTCCACTGCTTAATATGCCTCAGCCGGCAGGTGAGGTGCTCCAAGGCTGCCAGATGTTCACGCCTTCCCTCTGGAACACCTGGGGATCCGACTTAGCTCTTGAAAGAGCCCACCTCTGTGGCTGAGGTGCAGCTCTACCAGCCTCTCTTAGTGGGGCTCTCCTCTGTGGATTGAAATCAAACGTGCCTAACCTGGTGAAAATGTGTTTTCTCTGGGAGCCAAAAGGTAATCAAAGAAGCCCTGGGCTGTCCTGGGAAATTCTCCATGCACTAAGAACCTCATCAAGCCATGGGAAGTAAGGAAAAGAAATGTAGCTGTGCCAGCCACAGATGGCTAGAGCCCCCTAAATAAGCATTTCATTAGTCTGGAACCCAGGGAAAGAGAGGGGCTGGGAGATATAAAGAAAAGAGACTGATTGAAAATCTTGGGGAGTACTTTTCAGTGCTGTTCATAAAGTCAAAGTAACTTCCTTTTTTTTTTTTAAAGTGACACTATTAATTAGCTTCAAGCATCCTATTCTAAGGTTTGCTTCACTTGGACGCTATTATACTTTGGTTCCACTACAGTGTGAGTGCCCACATATCCTTTTTATATCCATTCCTGTCATATGAAAATTGGCTCCCTTTCATCGTAACAGTTGTTTATGGAGGAACTAAGTGAAGGGGGGGCTGGGGGCTTCCCTTTCTTGGCCACTTCTATAATATCCATTTTTTTCATTCCATCCATTCTGGGTGGATGTTGGTACCCAAGGTAGAAATGATGATCTTTCCATCTTTCCTGGAGGGGGCACAGAATTCTAAGTTAGAGCCAGAAGGCAATCATTAAGCTAGCCCCATCTACAGAGGAGGGAAAAAGGACCCAGAGAGATTTAGAATGGAGAAGAGAGTATTTGTTGCTGAAAGAGGATTTAGAGAAAATCTAGTCCTAGCTCCTCATTTTAAAGATGAGGACACTGAGAGGAGTGAAATGACCTACCCAAATTCACATAGGTATGGAGTTGCAGAGATGGGATTTGAATCCAAGGCTCCTAAATACAAATTCAGTGCTGTTTTCACCTTGCAAGCTTATACAACTAAGGGAGGACCAGCTTTTTTTTCTGCAATATATATCACATTTATTTCAGCCCCTTCAAAAAAGGTCCATCTGCAGAATAATCTCCATTAGATTTTTGGGTAGTTTATGCTAGATTGTGTAGATTTTATATTTCCATCATATTGATGCTAAAACTAAGTGTTATGCAGTTTCAGTTTCCTAAAGGTTGCAAGATTTTAAAAAAGAACCAGTTATGGCACCAGAACATAAAGCAATAGGTCTTTAGTATAATATGTTTTAGGAAGGCTAGATGGAGCTGTGGATGGTGTCCTGGGGCTGGAGTTAGGAAGACATCTTCTTGCATTAAAATCTGACCTCAGACACTTATTAACCATGTAACCCAGGGCAAGTCACTTAATTAACCCTGTTTGCCTCAGTTTCTTCATCTGTAAGATGAGCCAGAAAAGGAAATGGCAATTTGCTGTAGTATCTCTGCCAAGAAAGCCTCAATTGGGGCCACAAAGAGTCAGACACAATTGAAAATGATTGAGCAAAAACAACAACATAATGTGATTTTCTCATAAAATGGAAGACTTAAGACCTAAAATTAATTACCCAAAGGACATGGGGAAACCGGGAAAAGGGACTTAGGGCAAAGGAAACCAATAGCTCTAACCAGATGGATCCATCAACAGAGCGTCAGGTGCAATGGCTTTTAGAAAAAGCCTGGAATATAAATAGAAGTGGTAAATTTTGGTTCATTCAAGTGTAGGTAGGTAGCACAATGGATAAAGTCCTGGGCCTGGAGTAAGGAAGACATGAGTTCAAATCTCACTTCAAATGCTTACTAGCTATGTGACCCTGGACAAGTCACTTAAATTCTATTTGCCTTAGTTTTCTTCTCTGTAAAATGTAAAATGGGAATAATAATAACATATACCTCCCAGAGTTGTAGTGAGGACAAGATGAAAAAATAATTATAAAGCCCTTAGGAGAGTGCCTAGCACATTCTAAGCACTATATAAATATTAGCTATTATTATTAAATAGCGCATTCACCTCTGCTATACTCTTTTTTTTTTTGTCTTGGAGTCAATACTGTGTATTGGTTGCAAGGCAGAAGAGTGGTAAGGGCTAGTCAATGTGAGTCAAGTGACTTGCTCAGGGTCACACAGCTGGGAAGTGTCTGAGGCCAGATTTGAACCCAGGACCTCCCATTTCTAGGCCTGACTCTCAATCTACTGAGCCACCCAGCTGCCCCCTGCTATACTTACTCTTCACTACTCTCTTAGTCAAGGAATTCAATGTCTTGATTCCCATCATTTCTACAACATGGCGACACATGCCTTCAATAGTGGTTGTGGTTTATAGAGATAGAGAGCTAATTCTAGCCACCATCCCTGCTCTCTTAATGGCACAAGCAGGAAAACTGACCAGGGGTTGATAAGTTGTCCAACTCCTACCTCTGACTTTGCAACATGGTGCAATGGATAGTGGATGGGGTATTGGCTCTGGAGTAAGGAGTATCTGGGTTCAAAGCCCACCACAGACACTTATTAGCACAGCGATTCTCAGCAAGAAATTTAGCCTTTTTATGTCTCAGTTTCCTTATCTGCCAAATAGTGGGAGGGGGGTATGGGACTTCTTGGTATGTAAAGGTCCCTTTCTCTCCTAAATTGATAATCCTATGAACAAATAGCTTCTTATTAATCAATAACAATGCTGAAGGAGATTATTTCAATGGGAATATGGAGGAAAAGGAAGCAGACAAAGATGAGGAAACAGGAGGAACTCACTGTCTTGCCACATTCTATCATTGGTTGTTGCTCAGTCACTTCAGTTGTGTCTGATTTTTCATGACCTAATTTTGCAGTTTTCTTTGCAAAATTTATTGGAGTAACTTGTCATTTCCTTCCCCAGTTCATTTTATAAATGAGGAAACTGAGGCAAACAAGATTAAATGATTTGCTCAGGGTCACATAGCTAGGAAATATCTGAGGTCAGATTTGAACTCAGGAAGAGGATTCTTCCTAACCTCAGCCTTAACCTTTAGCCTTCCTAATCTTGGTCCACCTTATCTGTCACTGGAGAGCTACTTTAATTGCTATGCTCATAGTACTTTATAATAAGAGAACTGGACTAGGCACTGCTCCTTTCTTGTCCTAAGTTATAAGATTCTGTCGTTTTACTAGACAAACAATAGTAAATTTACTGAATAAGTGAATGTTCTCAAGCTGTCATGTATACAGGTAAAATTTAGCTTGTGATGGAGAACACAGTGGTTCTTAATGGACAACCCAGCATCCTTTAGGAATAAAACATCTGACTCACTCATTAAGGACAGAACAAGGGGAAATGAACTTGTGTTATGAGAAGAGAGATTTGGCTTACTCTTAAGAGAAATCTCTTGAATGTAAGAGTAATGAGAGATACAAGGGGCTGATCAAGAGAAGAAGGAACATCTGTCTGCTTGAAATGGGTTAGATATGTCTCAGGGAATATGAGATGCCTTCTTCAGGCTTATATGAATGGGTGGCTATGCAGGGAGGAATTGGCTTGCTGCTTGTTGATAACTGGGCAGTCTTGGCTGATAGCAGTAATAGAGGGACTGAACCTGGGTTTTAATCAATTAGACTTGCAGAGTAAGGAGTTTTATAATAATTTATTTATATATTCATATATAATTTATATACATATATAATTTATAATAATATATTAATATAATATATACATAATAAAGCATATTGCTTAGTGAAAATACCTATGATGGGGCCAGCTGGGTAGCTCAGATTGAGAGCAAAGCCTAGAGATAGGAGGTCCTGGGTTCGGATCTGGACTCAGACACTTCCCAGCTGTGTGACCCTGGGCAAGTCACTTAACCCCCATTGCCTAGCCCTTACCACTCTTCTCCCTTGGAACCAATACACAGTATTGATTCCAAGATGGAAGGTAAGGGTTTAAAGAACGAAAAGAAAATACCTAAGAGTCTTGGTAAAGATCTAATGAGACAGAAAGATGGAGCACTGGACCTTTGTTTCAAATCTGACCTAAGATACCTCTAGCTGGGTAACCCTGGTCAAATCATTCACCTCTATCTACCTCAATTTCCTTAATTATAAAGTGAGGATAATAATGGCACCTACCTCACAGGGTTGTTGCAATGGTCAAATAAGAGAATATTTCTAAAATACTTAGCACAGTGTTTGGCATATAGCTGATACTTAACAAAAATTTGGTCCTCACACCTGAACATTTCCCCTCCTCTAACAACATCTTATCCTTCCCCTTTAATTAGCTTCAGTGTATACTTGCTGGAACAGTTTTCAGGTTGGGAGTGGTTTTTGAAGTTGTGGTTCTATGAGTCTGTGGCTGATCATTTTTTATTTCATTTTTATGTAGTAAAAATCTTGTCTAGGGAGATTCAGGTTCAGGTTAAATTCTCTCTGGTCTTTATTAATTTCTCCTACTTATAACCTTGAGAAGGTTCTGAAAACAGTTGCAGCCAGAAAACAATTTTATGTATCATGGAGAAGACTCAATAGGGAGGGGAACTGATCACACAGTCCAAACACAGAAACTAGTGATTTTCTGGCTGCAGAAAACAGATGTAGGAAATCGGAATGACTTCCTGCTCTGATCCTGGAGATGGGGTAATTTATCAGTGCTTTCCTTCTCTGCTTGGAGATGTGAGAAAGGGGGTCTCTAACCTCAAATTAGATTCCATCCTCAGCATGCACCCATACCTCTCATGGTCAAAAACAAAAAAAAATAAAGTAAAAAAAAGTATTTTCTGATCTGCATTTAGGCTCCACCAGTTCTTCTTTTTTTTTTTTTTCATCAAAAATGCTTCAGAAAATATCTAGGATCATTATTTTGCTGAGAATCACTAAGGCATACGCAGTTGATCATCATATAATATTGCTGTTGCTTTGTGCAATGCTCTACTGGTTTTTGCTCACTTCGCTTTTCATCAATTCATAGAAGTCTTCTTAGGTTTTTCTGAAAGCATCCTGTTGTGAATTTTAAAACTACTCCACCCTACTCAGACTGTACTTTAGAAGATCTGATTTAGCTATCTCCTGATTAGTAACAATGCAGATACTTGGTTTAACAGAATCAAGTTTTGGGAACTCTACATTTCTCCACCCTACTTAGTTTAACAAGGTGTGAATCTTAAAAATTCTCAGACCCTACTTCATAAGGTTAGGATTGTAAACCTTAAAAAATTCCCAGACTCTACTTCATAAGGTTGGGTTAAGACCATTCCCCATTTTAAACAATGAAGGAACTTAGATCAGGAATGTGAGACTTCTACTTAGATCAGGAATGTGAAGACCTCTACTCCACCCCTACTTAAGCATACTTTAGGGGAAGATAAAGTTGTAAACTCTTTGCTGAACAATGAAAAGTACTTAAACCAATACTTATAATAAGGCAAAAAGTTCTTAAACTGTGCTTATTTTTAGAACTCATACAAAAGGGTGCTAAGTACCTATAAAGGTCAGGCAACTTGTGAACTTGCAAAAGGCAAAGAAGTGAGAACTTACTCAGGCGTGAATTACTCAAAAGTTTAGACTTCTTAGGTGTGAATTAAGAATGGTCTGTCCTTTGAAAAACGTCTACTGTGATTGGTAGATATAAGAATTTAGGGGAGGTGACATAGGAGAAAATTCCCTTTAAAAAGGAGCTCAGATAGAGCTGAAGGGTCATTCAGATTCAGATGTCATTCAGATTCAGGATTCAGCTGGTGGAGTCAGCTGAGATGAAGCTGGCCTGGTATCACTAGAATCCTTGCATGAACAAATCTTGTGGGGAGTGATTAAGAACTGACTGATCTTTCTCTTAGGGCTTAGGCCTGGGTTTGCCAGGGCTGGCCTGGGCCGGCCTATCCTTTTCTCATTATTTCCTTTTTCTCTCTTTCTTTCTTTAATTCATCATTGTATGAATTAAAATCTCTATAAAACCCAGTTGACTTGGGTATATTTAATAATTGGGAATATTTCCCTGGTGACCACCTTACATTTGATTTAAAACAAGACACTGTCTTGAAACCATATTTTCTGCGGCCACAATTTACTCATCCACTCTTATATCTACTACAATTTAAGTCTTCCACTATTTTAACTCTTAAAAAGGTCAGGAATGTCTGCACCATACTCAAAGATTTAATTATCTAAAAAGATGGCTTTCAACAGATGTGCAGAAACAGCAGACAGACTCCTGGGCTGTCCTAAGTCAAGTTAAGCTAACATTGGTACAGATGAGATGCAGGAAAGTGATGTAAAACCATCTATATAGGGAACATCACTTCCTCTCTTGGTCTCTTTCCCCAGAGAGGCAGCTCTGGCAGGCAGCATGCTAAGTGTGGCATGGTGGCAGCTATTTGTCTGGGTTTTGGCGGTGAGTTTGCTCTTGAGCTAATTCAGGCCCAGGCATCTTGGCTGAGCCCTCTTAGAGTTCAGGCTGATTCCTTCCTCCTTCACACTCCAAACCCTTACTTTCTAGATCCCTTAATCTTCTGCCTGGCACAAGCCAGGCGTGAGAAAATCCTACATCCTTTCCTTCTCCCTTCTTCTTAATTTCTTTCTACTATATTAATTAAATCACCATAAAATTTCAGACTGATTTGGGTATTTTTATTTTATTGTTTGGGATATCCATGGTAACCAATAATTAATATAATTTAGGTCACAGCACTAAAATTATCCTTTACACTGTTCATCATTTCTTATAACACAATAATATTCCATCACAACAACATACACAACTTGTTCAGCCATTTTTCTCTGGGTATGAAGAGGATTTTTGAATATAAACTTTTTGTGGTAGTCTTGATTCATTGTGTTGCTGAGAACAGCTGTCATTCACAATTGTTCATCCTATATTAGTGCTGTTGTGTATATAATTCTTCTGGTTCTGCTCATTTCACTCTGTATCTGTTCATGTAAATTTCCAGATTTTTCTGAAATTTTTTTGCTCATAATTTCTTACAGCACCAGAGTATTCCATTACAATCACATGCCATCTACCCATTTTATTAGCAAAGTTCCGAGTCTATGACAGATTCGATACATCTGTTCTTTCTTTGTTTGGGGGAGCTATAAAATAAGAGTCATAAATATACATGTAGATATGTATATGTCATATATATATATGTAAACACTTAAAAACAAATTCTTAATGAACATGATTGGGAAAATATAATATGACAATATGAGGGTAGAAGGGAGACAGAAGGCAAGAGAGTAGAAATTATCAATCTATCTTAGAAGCACAATGGCCATACTATTATGTCTTCTCTGTCTAGCTTCTGCCTGACCTTTATCACACAGCTTTTATCTTGGTATTGCAGGATCCTTTCCTCCATCATCCTCAGGCCAGTATCTCTCCCATGATGTGGTTCCCAGGGCAGTGGCTGCTTGCCTATCTGCTCCAGCAATAGACTCAGTCAAAACTCATTGAAATAGCAACTGCTATTATGGTCACTTGTTCTCATAATACTCACTTCTCTCTAGTTCAGCTTATCTCTCATTAGACTTCTTTTTTTTTTTGAAGTGTACCATTCTTCACTTTATTTCCTTCATGCCTTTTTTCTTATATAAGCAATATATGTCTCCTTTTTAAAAAAAATTAATTGATTTAGAGTATTTTTCCAAGGTTACAAAAATTATGTTCTTTCCCTATCCGCCCCCAATCACCCTCCTGTAGCTGATGCACAATTCCACTGGGTTTTTTACTTGTGTCATTGGTCAAGACCTATTTCCATATTATTGATATTTGCACTATGGTGATTATTTAGGGTCTACATCCCCAATCATATCCCCATCAACCCATGTGATCAAGCAGTTGTTTTTCTTCTGTGTTTCTATTCCCACAGTTTTTCTCTGGATGTAGATAGTGTTCTTTCTCATAAGTCCCTCAGAATTGTCCTGGGTCATTGCATTGCTGCTAGTAGAGAAGTCCATTACATTCAATTGTACCACAGTGTATCAGTCTCTGTGTAGAATGTTCTCCTGGTTCTGCTCCTTTCACTCTGCATCAATTCCTGGAGGTCGTTCCAGTTCACATGGAATTCCTCTAGTTCATAATTTACTTGAGCACAATAGTATTCCATCACCAATATATACCACAATTTGTTCAGCCATTCCCCAATTGAAGGACATAGCTTCATTTTCCATTTTTTTGCCACCACAAAGAGCATGGCTATGAATATTCTTGTACAAGTATTTTTCCTTATTATCTCTTTGGGGTACAAACCCAGCAAGGCTATGGCAGAATCAAAGGGCAGGCAGCCTTTTAGCTACATTTGAGCATAGTTCCAATTTTCCTTCCAGAATGGTTGGATCAATTCACATCTCCACCATGATTGCATTAATGTCCCAAATTTGTCACATCCCTTCCAACATTTATTACTTTCCTTTGCTGTCATTTTGCCAATCTGCTGAATGTGAGGTGGTACCTCAGAGTTGTTTTGATTTGCATTTCTCTGACTATAGGAGATTTAGAACATTTTTTAATGTGGTTATTGATAGTTTTGATTTCTTTATCTGAAAATTGCCTATTCATGTCCTTTGCCCATTTATCAATTGGAGAATGGCTTGATTTTTTGTACAATTGATTTAACCCTTTATAAATTTGAGTAATTAGACCTTTGTCAGAGGTTTTGTTATGAAGATTTCCCCCCAATTTGTTGGTTCCCTTCTAATTTTGTTTGCAATGGTTTTGTTTATATAAAACCTTTTTAATTTAATGTAATAAAATTATTTATTTTACATTTTGTAATTGTTTCTAACTCTTGCTTGGTCTTAAAATTTTTCCTTTCCCACAGATCTGAAAAGTATACTATTCTGTGTTCACCTAAATTACTTAGAGTTTCCTTCTTTATATTCAAGTCATTCTCCCATTCTGAGTTTTTCTTGGTGTAGGGTGTGAGATGTTGATCCAAACCTAATCTCTCCCATACTGTCTTCTGATTTTCCTAGCAGTTTTTATCAAATAGTGGGTTTTGGTCCCAAAAGCTGGGATCTTTGGGTTTATCATAGACTGTCTTGCTGAGGTCACTTACCCGACACCTATTCCACTGATCCTTCCTTCTGTTTCTTAGCCAGTACCATATTGTGATGACCACTGCTTTATAGTATAGTTTGAGATCTGGTACTGCTAGGTCACCTTCCTTAACATTTTTTTTCAATATTTACCTTGATATTCTTGACTTTTTTTTCTTCTTCCAAATGAACTTTTTTTTTCTAATTTAATAAAAATGTTTCTTGGTAGTTTAATGGGCATGGCATTGAATAAATAAATTAGTTTGGGTGGGATTGTCATTTTTATTAAGTTAGCTTGTCCTACCCATGAGCAATTAATGTTTTCCCAATTATTTAGATTTAGTTTTAATTGTGTAGAAAGTGTTTTGTAGTTGTCTTCAAATAGTTCCTGTGTTTGTCTTGGCAGATAGATTCCTAAATATTTTATGTTGTCTAGGGTTACTTTAAATGGAATTTCTCTTTGTAATTCTTGCTGCTGAGATGGGTTGGAGATATATAGAAATGCTGATGGCTTCTGTGGGTTTATTTTGTATCCTGCAACTTTGCTGTTGCAAATGCTACTTGATGATGGTTTTAGATAGATACTGTTTATGATTTTTAGGAAAGACCCTTCTATTCCTATACTTTCTAGTGTTTTCAATAGGAATGAGTGTTATATTTTGTCAAAGGCTTTTTCTGCATCTATTGAAATAATCATGTGATTTTTGTTGGTTTGCTTGTTGATGTGGTCAATTATGTGGTTGGTTTTCCTAATATTGAACCACCCTTGCACTCCTGGTATGAATCCTACTTGGTCATAGTGAATAATCCTTGTGATGACTTGCTGGAGTCTTTTTGCTAGTATCCTATTTAAGATTTTTGCATTTATATTCATTGAGGAGATTGGTCTATAGTTTTCTTTCTCTGTTTTTGACCTGCCTGGCTTTGGAATCAGCACCATATTTGTCTCGTAAAATTAATTTGGTAGAACTCCTTCCTTGCTTATTGTGTTGAATAGTTTGTATAATATTTGGATTAGTTGTTTGAATATTTGATAGAATTCACTTGTGAATCCATCAGTCCCTAAGGATTTTTTCTTAGGGAGTTCTTTGATGGCTTGTTCAATTTCTTTTTCTGATATGGGATGATTTAAGTATTCTATTTCTTCTTCTATTAGTCTAGGCAATTTATATTTTTGTAAATATTCATCCATATAACCAGATTGCCATATTTATTGACATATAATTGGGCAAAATAGTTTTTAATGATAGCCTTAATTTCCTCTTCATTGGAGGTAAGGTCTCCCTTTTCATCTTTGATACTGTTAATTTGGTTTTCTTCTTTCCTTTTTTTATTAGATTGACCAGTACTTTATCTATTTTATTTGTTTTTTTTTTTTCAAAATCTCAGCTTCTACTCTTATTTGTTAATTCACAAGTTCTTTCACTTTTGATGTTATTAATTTCTCCTTTAATTTTTAGGATCTCTAAGTTTTAATCTGGGGACTTTTAATTTGTTCCCTTTCAAGTTTTTTTTTTTTTCATCTCATGAGACTTCTGCTCCTCTCTGCCTCTTAGAATGGGAGAGAGATTAACCCTTTAGACACAGTCTTGACTTTTTTCAGTCACTGGGTCAGGATACACTGGGGATTTTTGTCCTGGCCAGCTGATATTCATTTCCAGCATCCAATTCAGTTCTCTGACAACACACAAAGGAGGCTATAGTCAGGTGAAGAAATTGAGGTTGATTGGATTTAAGGGACTTGTCAATGGTCAACTGGGTAAAATCTAGATATCAGAAGTAGGATTCAAACTGAAATCTTTTCTGATACAAGATAGAATGAGGATCAAATGGTATGAGGTACAGAATTCAAGCTTAAAATGGAGAAAAATGTTCTAATTTATAACTAGATCTTCCAAAGTGGAGTTTTTTTGGGAGACAGAAGATTCTTCCTCACTAAAGGTCACTGAATAAAGGTTGATAACTTGTTAAGGATATTGTAGAGAGTATTGTTAGTAAATAATGGATAGGACGAGGTGATCCATATGGAACTTTTCAATTGAAATTCAGTTTTACATATTGATATAATTTTTATAATTATTTTCTTGCATTTTTGGAACCATGTTTTCTCCCTCCTTCTCACCCTTCCTCTCTCCCACAAGATGGCAGGTAATATAATATAGGATATATATGTGTTGTTATATAATACATATTTTCATGTTCTTCACTTTGCAAAAGAAAATACATGTCACTTGCATAAGAGAAAAATTCTTGGAGGGAAAAAAGGTAGAGAATGGCATGTTTCAATCTACATTTAAACTCCAACAGTTCCTTCTGTGGTGGTAGATAGCCCTTTTTTTTTTATGTGTTCCTTGGAGTAGTCCTAGATATCTTTGACTTTCTGATAATGGTTAAACCACTCACAGTTAATCATTGTACTTTATTGCTGTTACTGTGATTATTTTGTTAGTTATACAATTAAGTTTTATAATTTAGTTAGAGTAATGTAATATAGTGAAAATATGACTTTTGATTTTTAAAAATCCATATGATTATAGCATCATACATATATAAAGACACATATATATATTTACATATATATTTACATATATATATATATTTACTACTTTCACTTTCTCTAAGGCCATATGGCCTTCAGAATGGACCTTGGAGTTTTGGTCTGTTAAATTGAACCTTTTCAGTTCTAAGTGCAAAAAATAGACTTCTGGACCTAGGAACTCATGACATGGGAAGTTGGAGGTCAGGATTTCAGGATGAGTATTATACTCAATACTATAGGGAAGTCCTAAGAAGTCAAGGCCCCAGGATTCAAACATAGAGCAACTTTGGACTTGGAACTTGATGGAACTAATTCTAACTAAACTTTGAACATAATCACCCTCTTCTCAGTGGTGCTGGAGGGAAATATTTATGTTTGTTTTTTAAATGTTTATTTTAAAATATTTATATGTTTGTTATACATTTGAAGGAAATATCTCTCTGTAAAATTGGCTTAATGTTAAGTGGTTTAATGGAACTGTAGTGCTTGGACCCCTAAAATTAGGGGAACACATTCTATGAGGGTTTTAATGGTTGTCAAGTCAAATAAACCTCATCCCCTCAGGTTACTAAAAAACTGGAGTGAAAATGTAAGCAGTGATGGCTAGTGCAACAATGTATATATAGCTATATCTATATAAATATATACTTTGATAAATATTGATATACAAGAGTGCAGTCAGGTGGATGAGTGAATAGAGAGCCAGGCCTAGAGACAAGAGGTCCTGGTTTCAAATTTGGGTTCCAATACTTCCTAGCTATTTGACTTGGGCAAGTCATTTAACCCAAGTTCTCTAGTCTTTACTGTTCCCTTGCCTTGGAAAGGATACTTAGTAATGATGCTGTGTGTGTGTGTGTGTGTGTGTGTGTGTGTGTGTGTAGGGAACAAATATTTTTAAATTAAATTTTATTGATTAGTTAAGAAAAATTTTCCATGGTTACATGATTTATCTTCTTTCTCTCCCATTCCCCTCCCATAGCCAACACATCATTCCACTGGGTTTTACATGTGTCATTGATCAAGACCTATTTCCATATTATTGATAATTGCACTAGTGTGATCATTTAGAGTTAATATCCCCAATCATATCACCATCAACCCATGTGATCAAGCAGTTGTTTTTTTTTTCTGTATTTCTACTCCCACGGTTATTTCTCTGGATGTGAATAGCATTCTTTCTCATAAGTACGTCAGAAATGTCCTGGGTTGTATTGCTGATAGTAGAGAAGTTCATTACTTTCGATTGTACCACAGTGTATCAGTCTCTGTGTACAATGTTCTTCTGGTTCTGCTCTTCTCACTCTGCATCACTTCCTGGAGGTCATTCCAGTCTCCATGGAATTCCTCCAGTTCATTATTCCTCTGAGCACAATAGTATTCCATCACCAACAGATACCGCAATTTTTTTAACTATTCCCCAATTGAAGGGCATTCCTTCATTTTCCAATTTTTTGCCCCCACAAAGAGTAAGTAATGATTCTTAATAGAAGGTAAGGGTTTAAAAAAAAGCGATATACAATTATAATATAATTTGTATGCTAAGTAAATCTAGGAACCTAGTTTCTGTTCTAAGATTTTACTAGATTGCAAGTTCAATGAGGACAAGGCACCATGAGTTATTTATCATTGTAACACCTAGATCAAGGTTTATGGAGTATGAATTTAAAACTTATTCAAGGTCTGACTGGACTTTGCTATTTGATTTACAACTGAATTAAGCTCTTGGTTTCTTCATTTCTCCATCTGAAAATAGGTGACAATCGGACCAGGTTCTTCCTCCTCGGGATATTGTACAGAGAGAGATTAGCTTTGCATGGTAGAAAGAAAGAACACAATCTAGGGGAAGAGGAGCTGAATTTAATCTTAGCTTTGCTGCTGATTTCAAGTGCTAATCTCAGTTTCTTCAACTTTAAAGTGAAAGCATTGAACTAGATCAGTCAGTCAAACAAGTATTAATTAAGCACTTGTTACATGTGAATTTTTGTCCAAAGTGCTGGGGAGGCAAAGACAAAAATGAAACAATTCTTGCCCTCAATAAGCTTACATCATTGGGAAGGAGATACCATATACACATATGAGCATATACAGAAAAGATATAACAATTAATGTAGGGGAATTTGGGGTGGGTATACATTAGCATCTGAGGGAGCCAGGAAGGGTGATAGAAATGAATCTTGAAGGAAACCAGGGATCCCCAAAAGGTAGAGGTGAGGAGGGTGTGTACAGTCTTTAATTTAAGATATCTTATAGATCCAAAGCTTTAATTTTGAATAGAATATTACAGAAAGGATGACTTAGAAAGGATAGGTCTTATAGAATCCCAGTAGAGTATATAATTCAATTTAAGCATTTTATAAAACTATTCTAACTATTTGTTCTCTAGCATGGTATACATGGCTAGGGGGAGGGAAGCACTCAATCTTGAGTTGGAGAATTTTGCCTCACATCAGAGTTCTGCTACTTAGTTTATGTAATCTTGCAAAAATTATTTAATCTCTTTGGGACCTAGTTCTGTCTTCTACAAAATGATGAGTTTGGATGAGCTGATTTCTGCAAGAAGCTTTTCTTTTTAAAAAAATACTCTTAGCTTCTGTCTTAAAATTGATACTAAATATTGGATCCAGGCAGAAATTCTGTTAGGGCCAGGCAATTGAGGTAAAGTGACTTGCCCAGGGTTACATAGTTAGGCAGTATCTGAGGCCAGATTGGAACCCAGGATTTTCTGCCTCTGGTCCTGACTTTCTTTCTACTGAGTCACCTAGCTGCCTCAAGAAGCTTTTCCCATATTCCCTTTAATCCCAGTGCCTTCCCCTTTTGATTGCCTCTAATTTAATTTGTTTCTACGTAGATCTTGTTTCTATGTGTGTCTTTCATTAGACTGGGTGCTCCTTGAGGGTAGGAGCTTTTTTGTCTTTTCTTTGTATCCTTTTTTGTCTTTTGTCTGTTTATATTACTTTGTATCTCCAGCACTTAGCACAGGGCTTGTCCCATATTGTTAGCATTGTTCAATCATTTTAGTCACGGCTATCTCTTTATGACCCCATTTGGGATTTTCGTTGCAAAGAAGTGGCAATCAGTGGAGTATTTTGCCATTTTCTTCTCTACCTTCTCTATCCACCTAGCTTTCCCCTGTTAAGAGAGTTTTTATTAAGGTCTCCTTTTTATATTTAAGAGGAAAAGGAGCAATAATATTTTTCAATAAGAGACCTCCTGCTGTGCCTCCTGTCAGTTAGTGACAGTTAGAAGGATGTGACTGAGGACAGTTAGTCAGTTGCAGAGAGTTGCAAAGGCTTTTTTTCTCTGGGTGTCCTGGGGAGAGGTTGGGCTCCTAGAAATCTCTCTGGTTGAAGACAGAGAATGGAATTAAGGGCTTAATAGCTTTATTGATTATTAATAACTTGGGTAGATAAGGTAGATAGATAGTGGTTATATTATTAGATAGTCAGAGTAGGAGAGTAGGCAAGGGTTCAGCCTAATAGAAGATATTGCCCTCTGAGGCAGATAGATTTAGGGTTTTTTTTTTTTAAAGAGAAATTTAGTTAGGATTGGGATCTGGGGTCTAGTTACAAGCTATTGTAAGATTATTTTTACTTTCCTCCTTCCTATTTCCTATCCATATTTCCTAATAACAAACTAAGTGTTTTGCATGTAATAAACTGTGCACTGGCTTTTGTTCAAATTCCTACCCAAAAAATTTAACCCTTCACACCCCTGACACATATTAGGTATTTAAACTCTTGTTGACTGATTGTTGAGTGACATGAAGCTAAGTAGGTGCCAATATTAACAGATCTAAATAATAGATACACATAGGAGAGTTCTTAGATTGTCTTTCAGTGGCCTCCTGGACCCTCTTCCTGTTGTTCACTGCCCCCCTTCTGGACTGCCTTTATTTTGATTGTACTGGGGTTACTGAGAAAGTATCACTATTTGAAGACCTATCAGTAGTACATTTGACTGTGAGTTCCTTGAAAACAAATACAGTTTTCCAACTTTCTTTGGATCTTCAATTCTTAGTATAATACATAGCATAGTTGGAACTTAATAAATTCTGGTTGACTGACTGTAGAGTGAGCAAAGAAGGAAGTTTTAAGGTGTAAGTACTAGAACTCTGACTAACCTTCCTCTGGTTCATAATAGAGGCGTTTTTTTATCTGATTAGCTTGCAAGTTTAAGGCTGAGTTTGGGCTGTGAAGGTGACACATCTTCTCATGGGAATGCTAAATACATTAAGAATGCACAACACATAATGAGAATGCAGCAGTCAAGCTCTGGAATATAGGTTGGTGGTGAAATAACAACTGGAACAAAACTTTATTTTGCATTTCAAAGCAGCATTAGAAGATGAAGCTTTGCCTCCTGCTTCGATGCAAATCTGCCTAGGAACCAAACCAAGCAGTATTGGTCCCTTTGATGAAAAGTACATGGGGATGCTTGAGGTAAGAGACTTCATCTAGAACCAGTAGAAAGAGCTTACGCTAACCAAGCTAGCTGCACCCAGTCCCAAGAAGATTTTAGTTATAAAGATAATAGCATACATGGCTGTCCTCAAAAAGGGAGATACAATTCATCAGATCAGTCTTATATAGAATGGCTAATAATTTTAGAGTTGATCAGGATCTTAGGAGTCCTCTGTCCTAACCAGTGCCTAAATAGGAATCCCTCTACAACATCCCTATCTAATGGACCTCACACTTCCATCTAGGGATCTCCCATGATAGGGAGCCCACCACCCTCCCTGGTAGCCCTGCTTCTTGACTTCAGCCCTCCCCACCTCCACCCCACCTCCAGTGATGGATAATAGCCTCCAGTAGATAAGTGTTACAGATAGGCTGCCTACCAAAGTGCTTAGGCCATGTGACCAAGGCTGTAAGGTATATTCATTTTCTCTAAACTACTGTGTATGTGCTTCTAGACTGGTAAATGATTTGAGGAGGGAATATAAAAAGAGAAAAGAAAAAAAAAGACAGGAAGCTACCAAGTGTAACTTTAGGTAAGTGACATCAACGCTTTGGTCTCAGTTTTTTCCCTTATCTATAAAATAAAGGGGTTGAACTAGCTGGTCTTTAAGGTTCTAGCACTCAGGGACCTATTATGGACATGAAACATCCTGTTTCAAAAGAGGTTAGTGCACAGGGGAATAAAAAGTAGCTGAAAACATATCTTAGGTCTCTTAGGAGAGAAATAGACTGTGTAGAGATAGGTTATCTCCTACTCATAAGCAGGGAGGAAACTGTCTACTCATCTTTGTTCCTGCTTATCTGCCTCTATAGATGGAGCCCAGCAATAATAATTTACATTTATTTAGCACCTTTCACCTAAGAAACTCAAAAACACATTACAAATGTTATGTGCTGTGACAGGCACTATTATCCTGTGAAAGATCCAGCAACAAATCACCCCACAATCAATTTTCAAACTCCTAGAAAATCTGAGGGTATTGGATAAAAACCAACATGGCTTTGCAAGGAACCAATCATGTCAGACCCATTTAATTTCCTCCAATGTCAGAGTGAAGGGGCAGGTAGATAAGGGAGAAGCAATAGATGTAAAATATTTTGACTCCAGTAAGCCCTTTAGCTCTGTTCCATATGATCTGCTCATAAACAAGCTGGGAAAAGATGCTACAGACCATGTGACTATTATTTATTTTTTGATTTATAGAGCTACGTCTTCTTTACAGAGAGTTTAGTGGGTAAACAGTGGCTTGAGTACCACACTTGGAGCCTTGCTACCAGCGGTTCATTGACAACTTGGGGAATAATAGTGTTTCTCTCTCTCTCTCTCTCTCTCTCTCTCTCTCTCTCTCTCTCTCTCTCTCTGTCTGTCTGTCTGTCTGTCTCTCTTTCTCTCTGTCTTTCTGTCTGTCTCTGTCTGTCTCTGTCTCTGTCTCTCTCTTCCTCTCTCTCTGTCTCTGCGTGTGTCTGCTTCTTTCTGTCTCTCTCTGTCTCTGTCTCTTTCCCACCCTGTTTCTCCCTCTCTTTGTCTCTGTCTCTCTTTGTGTTTTTCTGTCTCTCATTTTCTTTCAGCCTCTATCTCTCCCAGACTCTCTCTTCCTGTGTCTCTCAGATTCTCAGTCTCACTCTTCTCCTCTCTACTCTCCCCCCAACCCTACCTCAGTATTTTCTGGTTATCAACTTTTTATATGTTATTTCATTGGTCCAAGGCATATAATGAAAGTTTTATTATATTTATTTGACAGATAAGAAAACTATGACTTAGAGAGATGAATTCTCCTCTCCTTCCCCTTCCCTCACTTCTAGCAGGTATAACAGCTAGGCTTCTAACTTAGGTCTCCAATTCTGTATCCTAAGCAACTAGGCTACAACTAAATATATTGAGAGATACAGTCCTGAGTTCACTGCTATTTTTTTGTTCCTGGGAAAAGACCTATTTTTTCCAGGATAAATTAGCTTCCCCCCCTACCAGGTAGAATAGTAAATAACATCTTAGAATCTCATAACATTAGTGCTGGAGAAGACCTAAAAGATAATCTCTTTCAGCCCCTAACAGTTTTTATTTTACCTTGTGTATCTTCTCATAGGGTGAAGGTAAAGGATTTGAAAAGTTGTAATAATAAATAGCATTTATATAAGCCTTTAAGATTTAATTCTCCATTAAAAAAATCAAATTGGCTAATAGATTATTTATATTTGTCTTTTTTGTTATTTATTTTTATATAGAAGTACCAAGCAACAATACAATATATATGATTTGTTGTTAATATGTAATGAATTATAATAAATATGCTTATCCAAGAGAAAGAAATTTTCAGAATAGCTGTGTCCAAATATCTGTGTCTCATTCTTTTCCCCTCTCCTTTCTATCCCTCCCCCTTTCCCAAGAAGGTAGGTAATATGATATAGGTTGTATATGTAGCATGTTTATTTTTGAATATTCTCTTCCTTTACTTAATATCTTTTTATGTTCTTTTTCTGTTAATTTGTCCAATTATGACAGAGGCATGTTGAAGTTTCTAGTAATTATTTTACTGTCTAAATCTTCTTATAATTTAATTAGCTTCTTGTTAAAGTACTTAGATGCTATGTAATTTGGTGCAAATAAGTATTTTAACACCACTATCCTCACAAATGTCAAGAGGAAGGGGAAAAGGGACCCATTATATTGAATGGGTCCTCTTTGGTGAAGTTATAGAAGGATTAACACAGTAGAGACAGATATGAGTGGGTTTTAATGCAATGCTAGAGGGGATATCTACAAGGATGAAACCATAGATCCATTTAAGTAGTTATACACCTGAGTAAGATTTCATTGTCTATGACTTTAAGCATAATGAAGTTTCTCTACTTATCTCACTTTTTCATTTTCATTTTTTTCTCATGCCTTGTCTGACTGAGATCAGTATTGCTCTTCCTGATTTTTTTATTTAGTTGAAACATAATTCAACTTCAATACCTCATTTTAATTGTGCAGAAAATTTTTGTTTTAAGTATGTTTCTTATAAATGGCAATTTCTTTACTTTTTCTATCTAAACCACTTATCCATTCTCCTTTCTTACTTGGGTAAATTTGTCCCATTCATATTTACTGTTTCCTTTCCAAACATCCTGATCTCAGATTTTTCTTTGCCTCACTCTCTTAAACTTCTCATAGGATGTTGAAAAAAGAATTCAAGAAGGGAGAAAAAAGTAGTATAAAAGCAGAGTTCAGTATCTATAGTTTAAATTCATTGGGATTATTTGATCTCAATCTTCCCTCTCCTCTTCTAACCTCTGAGCCTTTCTGTTTCTTTCCTTCTCCTAACCCCACCTTTTATAATTATAGTGATCCCTCACCTATGAATTATATTCCAGAGACCCCAATGATAGATGAAAATCCATGAAGTAGTGGTGTTATATTTATTTTATCATATATATGTATATATATATGTATGTATATATATATATATTTATACAATTTTTAAAATAAAAACCCTTACCTTCCATCTTAGAATCAATACTGTGTATTGGTTCCAAGGCAGAAGAGTGGTAAAGGCTAGGCAATGGGGGTTAAGTGACTTGCCCAGGGTCACATAGCTGGGAAGTGTCTGAGGCCAGATTTGAACCTAGGACCTCCTGTCTCTAAGCCTGGATCTCAATCCACTGAGCTACCCAGCTGCCCCCATTATTTATATATATTTTAAGACTTTAAAAATCCTTCCCGTTTTCCTATAAACCATTTCTACACTCTTATTAACCTACAGTCACTGAGCCAATCAGCGCCTAAGATAAAGAACACAGTGATGTGGTTGGTCACCTTTCATTCCATCAGTCAATGACATTCAGTGATAGATGTAACTCCATGATACAGAATTAGGTATATATTTAAAAAAAAAACCAGACATACAGTAAAGTCAATAAGTGAACTATGATATAGCAAGAGACGACTGTACCTTTTTGTAATAGTGAGCTTGTTGTTCAATCTCTAATTCTCAACTGCCTCTCAAATTCCACCCCCACCCCTTTCCCTTTGCATCAGTGTAATTTTTCATGTACTTTATTACATTTATTTCACCATGCTCTTTTTACAAAATACCTTTTCTGACCTTGCTCATATAAGTTTATGATATTCCCTAGCTTTTTCACTTTTCTTTTTCAATAATATTTTCCTATGGTATCCCAATTATAAGAAGCAGTAAATTCCTCCCTCATCCTATTCTTTTTTTATATAATATCAATCTATTCTCTTTGTTGTGGGTAGTGGTTTTTCTGATACTGTTGATAGACCCAAGTATGTCTCTCTATCCCCCTTTATTTCCTCCTACAAATGATGTGATTCAAAAGAGAGAATTTTTTTTTCAGTACTACTCCGGATATAAAAGCCATGCTACTGCTTAGTCTTTTAAGTATTTCAAACTTGTTTACCTCTTTAGGTTTCTTTGGTCCATTGCATTTTCCCTTCAAAGATTCTGCCGAGTTCTGGTTTTCTCAAGAGAAATATATGAAGTTATTTATTCTGGTAGGAATATATAACTTCCTGTTCTCATATTCTGGTAGGAATAAATTTTTGGCCAGAATAACTTACTTCTGATTGTCAGCTTCTCCCCTCCCCCCTTTAGTCTATCATATTTCAATTATTCCTTCTTTTCTTACTATCAGTTGTGAAGTTTTGTGTTATTCTAACTGGTGTTCTTTACCATATGATCTGTGTTTTCCTGGATTCTTGCAATATTTTTAATTTGTCCCAAGAACTCTAGGGTTTGGTATTCATATTTATGGGTGTATTAAATTTGGAATTTCTTCAGACAATAGTCTGTGGATGTATTTTCCCCCTTTTTCTTTTCTTTCTTTTGTTAAATCCTTACCTTCTATCTTAGAATCAATACTATGTTCCAAGGCAGAAGAGTGATAAGGGCTAGGCAATGGGGGTTAAGTGACTTGCCCAGGGTCACATAGCTAGGAAATGTCTGGAGTCATATTTGAATCTAGGACCTCCCATCTCTAGTCCTGGCTCTCAATCCACTCCTTTGCCTTCTTTTTCTAGAAAATGTATTTAGAAAAAATTTTATTTTATAAGCTCATGAAATATGATCTCTAGTTTTTTTCATTTTATTGTACTTTTTTTGAATCTCAATGAACTTTTACCTATCCATACCCTGTATTTTTGGTTATTTTCAATATTTATTGTCTCATGTATTCTCCTATTTTTGTTGTCATTTGACTTAGTCCTAACGTTTTATAACTTATTATCTAATTTTTAGTTGTTTCTCCATTTTGTCCTTTTAAAATAATCTTTGTATTTGTTAAGGTTTATCACTTTTGTTCTAAACTGTTTTATTTCCTTACAAAATTTTTCATCAAAAGCTTTGATTTGACTACTTACCTTAGGTGTCAGTAGAACACAATGTTCTGGAAGAGCAATGAATTTGGAGTCAGAAATCTGGATTCAAATTATACTTCTAACACTACCTGCATGAGTTTGGATGTCACTCTACCTCTAAAAGTTTCAATTTTCTCATCTAGCAAATTGTATGGTTTGACTAGATTTCCTCTAATGTTTCTTCTAGCTCTAAATCTATGATCCCATTAATTTATTAGGACTTCTCACCATTTCTGGAATCCTTGTGGCCAAGAATGGAAGGAATTCATTCTTTCTTCTTTGGTTCAGTTTATATTTGGTACAGGATTATTTTCTTCTCCTGGAATTTTATCCTGCTACTATATAGTGGATTTCTTTTATTGTGATAAAAGTTTTCCTATGCTTGCACAATGTTTGCTGCTACCCCTTGTCTTGTGAATTCTTAAACTCTGAACTTGTGTTTATGTTTATGTTTGGGTTATAGTTTGGAGGCCTCAGATTCAGTATGTTGTTGGGAGCAACTCCTCTAGGGATAGTTGGCAGAAGTGAGCCTCACTTGTTATTTCTTTGTTTCTATAGTGACCCAAATTAGTACAGTGGTATCAGCCCTCAGATGCAGGGTGAGGGGAAGCAAATAAAGAAAGCTGATGGCTTCCCCTTTGTTGGAGGTCTTCAAGAGGAGGTTAGAAGACCACTTACGTATCTTATGGTGGGGATTGTCTTGGGATAATGAATGAACTAAATAAATGTCCATTGATGTCCTTTCCAACCAGATTTTGTGATGTCAAAATTTTAGCTTTTATGTGGTCACTTTTTGAGAATGTGGAAGAGGGAATCCCTGACAGGGTAATTTGGAAAAATAACTTGTTTCCTTGCATAGCTGAGACTACACGATGAGGAGAGTGCTAGATAATCTGTTTTTGTTTTCGCTGCAATGAAATGACCCATGCAAGGCTTTGGTACTTAACCACTTCAAGGACAGAAACTGTTACCTGAAGCATAGAGGTCCAGAGCTCATGGGCATTCTAGGACCCTAAACAAATGGGACCCTGAAAGAAATGTGGGGCTATCTTTAGACAGGTGAGTTGCCACAAATTTGGTGGAGTTTAAGTTTCTGGATCTTTGAATTTTGATAAAGACTGAAATATACCTATGGTCATCCCTTCCCATAGTCATGAATCAGATTCACATCTCTGGGGAACTTAAAGTAAAAGCCTTCCAAGGGTCTCGTCAGACTACCCAGTAACTGAAGAAAGGTATTGGAGGACAGAAATAATAAAATCACTGGTTTGGAGTCTGGAAGGACTGGTGTAGAGAGACTTGATCAGGTTTTGTTCCTCTTAATCTGGCCCATCCTCAATCCTGGCTTCCAATCAAATGAGCAAATCTTTATTGAGCTCACCTATTACAAGTGCTTGATGCTGATTTGTGGAAATGATATTCCTATGTAGGGTGGTTGAAATAAAATGTATAATTGTTCTCCAAGACACCTTAATTGTTTATTAATTACTTCATAAATCATAGTGACACCTGCATTTGTGCTTCTGTTTCTTCACTCTCAGGAGGCTGGGGATGGAAGCACTTAGCTCTGTTGTACCAGTTTCTGGCCAGAAGCATCTCAACTTCATACAAAGAAGTTCAAGGCTGAAGAATGGCTAACAGAGACCTAATGAAAACTACTCAAAATGGTGCCCTGGAAATCCATATTTCATTGCCACTTGTCCTGCTTCCAGTAGATACCACATGTCCTTCAAGGCCAATCTCATTCCTTGTGGAGGATTGACTTAATTTACTGTTTCTAGGATAGTTAGAACTCTGGGATGCTTTCTTATGAATAATCATAGAAGTGGAAAGAAAAGCAGATTTCTTGGATTATGACCACCCCAACACTGACTTTTAAAAAAACCATACAGAAAAGGATCTAAGATCACCAGTCCTTTTCTTGCAGAGATTTTCCTCTTACCCCACTTGTATTCTGTTTAACCTTCCCCCTTCTATCCAACCTCCATCCCCTGTTTTACCTGTCTTCATTCTCTTTTCTGCTATGGCAGAGGGAGCACTGTTTCTCTGTCTACCCACATCTGTCTGCAGCATTCAACAGCTGAGTAGCTTCACCCTGTAGAGAATGCTGGTGCTCCAGATGGCTAATATAACTTTATTGCTACTATCATTCTTAATGCAGCCTTTCCAAACATCCTCTTTGAAAAGCAACTCGCCTGCTATCTTTCTAAATCCCAAGCTCTTCAACAAAAGAGAATGTCAGTCTCCCTTCCCCAAACCCCTTAGCAAAATGACACTGATGCTTTTGGACTTTACCTTTTTTAAGGAACTTTTTAGATTTTTAAGATGGTTTCAAGTCTTTTGGAAGAAAAGTGCTGCTTGATTAGATGATGTTTTAAGGGAATTAAGCTGCTAATGTAGACAGCGCTAGCTACTTCGTAGGACCTGTAAACTTGGGTAAATAATTTAATTTCTCTGGTCCTCAGTTTCCTTGTATGTAAAATTGGGATCAGACTAGATGCTCTCTGAGGTCCCTCTAAGCTTCAGCACTATTATCCTTTGACAATAAAGGGATAGTAAAGAGTTAAAGGGCTAGTCACATGGAAAAAAGGCTAAGGAAGAATTAAGTATGACATGCCATTGAGAGGAGAAAGGGACCCAAGCCTTACCCTAAATATCTCAGTCTTGGTCATAATTTTACTGTGCATTTTCCTCTTCAATATCAGTTCATAGGAAGGTGAGTTTTGGGCTTGATCAGTACTGATTTTTTTTTTGTCAATAGTACCATGAAGATAGTTATTCTTTATTAAAGCATAACAGGCAGAATGCCCGTGAACTTTTGTTCAGAATTATGAGAGTCATAGGTTTGGAGCTCAAAGGGACCTTTGATATCATTTTAGAGACCAACACAATTTCCTCTCTTTAGAGGTGAGAAAGCTAAAACTGTGAAAGCAATCTGGTTTCAAATGCCAGTGCAGTAGTTAAATTCTAGGGACCCCTAACATTTCATAAGGACTTCCTCACCTTTTGCTAATTGCAAAATAAACTGTTCTCCTTTTAAAAATTCTAATCCCTATTTTTGCCTATCCATCCTTTATTAAGAGGTTTCCTGAGCAGCAGGGCTCTTACACCTTCTTCATCTTCAGATAGGTGAAATTAATAAAAGTTATGAACAGTTAGGTAGCACGGTGAATAGAGTACCAGGTCTGGATTCAGGAAGACGCATCTTCCTAAGTTCAAATCAGGCCTTAGACACTAGCTGACAGGCAAGTCACTTAACCCTGTTGGCCTTAGTTTCCTCATCTGTAAAATGAGCTGCATTAAGGAAATGAAATCCAGGATATTTGCCAAGAAAATCCTAAATGGGCTCATGTGGGTGTGGACACGAATGAAACAACTGAACAACAGTAGCCTGAATGCTGATGTGAATCAAATCTGGGTAGGAAAAAAAATCATCCTATTTCCTCTGGGATTATGGGGAAGGTCACTGGCAAAAGCAGAAAGAATTTGGAAGCTAGTTCACTCCTTGCCAAGTTTGACAAGATGGTTTCACTTGGTCAGGAAATAGAGCACAAACTTTTGGGCATGACTTTCTCTTTCCCTTTCCAGGGAAAATCTGCCTCTTTGCTATTTTTCCTTCCTTCCTTCCTTCCTTCCTTCCTTCCTTCCTTCCTTCCTTCCTTCCTTCCTTCCTTCCTTCCTTCCTTCCTTCCTTCCTTCCTTCCTTCCTTCCTTCCTTCCTTCCTTCCTTCCTTCCTTCCTTCCTTCCTTCCTTCCTTCCTTCCTTCCTTCCTTCCTTCCTTCCTTCCTTCCTTCCTTCCTTCCTTCCTTCCTTCCTTCCTTCCTTCCTTCCTTCCTGTCTTACCTTCTATATTAGAATAGATACTAAGTATCAGTTCCAAGGCAGAAGTAAGGGTGAGGTTATTGGGGTCAAGTGACTTGCACAACATAACACAGCTAGAAAGTATCTGAGGCCAGATTTGAACCCAGATCCTCCTGTCTCTGGGTCTTCTACTCAATCCACTGACCTAGCTGTCCCCAACCTACATTTCAAAAGAGGAAGCTTTGCCAATAGAGCAGCCATCTAATTCTGCTCTAATGCTCTAAGATTTTAATCAGAACTGATGTGGACTATTTAATGTTCCAAGCCAGCGTTGAAGAATAAAAAAAAATTTTTTTTAATTAGGAAGGAGCTTCAGAAATGATTCACTACAACCCTGACCAACCAGACAGATGGACAGTCAGAGGATAGATAAATAGATAGATAGATTGGTAAATATATGGATAAAGCACTTATTATGTGCTTACTATGTTCCTGGCTAATGTGTTACACTTTAAGGTTACAAATATAAGCAAGCTGGACCTCAAAAAGTTTATATTCTTTGAGAAAAGACAGAACATAATGGGATGTAGAAAAGGGGAAGAGAATGTATTTATGGGGGTCAGGGATGATAAAGTTTCTAGGAGGCTAGAGTCCTGATAAGATGAGGCAAAAATAAGCTTAGCAAGCCAAGGATGGAGTCTTAATTTTTAGCAGAGGTAGAGATGTTTGAAGGATAGAGAAGCCTGAAGCCTGAATCCCATCTATATCTTCCCAGCAAGTCTGCTGTCAGAAAATTCCCTTCCTTCTGTGGTAACTTAGAGTAAGGAATCAGTTCTTGAATTTCTCACCATGACTGAACTTGGACCCTTCTGAAGGCTGTCAGTAACAAAGCAGAAGTGAATTATTTATAGACAAGTAGACAAGAATCTGGAAGATGCTTGCTAGTTTCTTCTGTGAATGGCTGGGTCTAAGCACTTGAGCTATTTCTGGGATCTCTTGGGTTTGGTATATGCCTATAGAATAGGGAATGCCTAGATTTAAGGGGAACTATAGGACTATTCATGGAGCTGAAGTGATAATTGTTTCATTATTTATTCCCTTTGCTTTTAGTGTCATGAGTAAAGATTAAACCACAACCATGTGGTTGTAGTCAATTCTATTATGTGATGAAAGTCGATAAACACAACACGAATGGAGGAGGGCAGAATTTTCCAGTGAGTGAAGGCTGCCCCAAGACAATAATTGGATCATTTCATACAAACCACAGCTCTAGACTAATGTGATAAACTTTGCTCTTTGGGAAAAAAGGAGCTAGGAGAGAGATTCCCCACTTTCTAAGAACCCCAGGGCACTTGGAAATTCCCCCAAATGTCCTCTAGTAGTGACTGAAACACATAACAATAGGAATGAAGGTGGGAACTATGAACACTGAAAGGTCAGTCAGGTAAGTAGGTGAAAGAGTTTTCCTTAGGAATAAATGTGGGAACCTCATCTTGGATGATTATTTTTAATTGTGGATTTTATAAAACCTATTTAAAAGAAACTTACAGGTCTTTGTAGGATTCTCTTGATTTCCTTAGAATTTTTATTTCTAAAGACTATATATTTGGTTATTTTGGAAGACTTTTGTTTTATTTTCCCCATTGAAACCTCCTTCTGTACTCAACTTCTAGATTTCATTATACCTTCAGTATACAACATTTATGCCAAAGTTGTAATTTGATGCTATTGTTATAGTTAGCCTATTAATTTATGTGTTTCACTGAATCTCTATTTATGCTAGTGCTCTGATTTTATGTTAAAGCTATGTCGTTTATTTATTAATTTGCATTATTGTGCACTTAAGTATCTCTAACCATCTCACTGCTGCATATAGCCCAAATACAATTTGAAATAAAACAGGCAGCAAGGATATTAAATATTTAGAATATTGGCTTGAAGCATTCATACCAAATTTCCATGATGGGCTTTTACCTGATCCTGAGGACAGAATTTTCAGGGGGCTGTGAATGATTAGGGATGAAGTATGAAAATGTTTTAAATGCTACAGGGAGGCAAACAGAGTAGTCCCTGTAGGGCTGCACAATGCCTTCATACGGGGCACATTCTGGCATCTTTAGAGAGATGAATTAGGGAGAATATCTGGAAGCCAATCATCAAACCTTTGGCCAAAGAAAAGATAAAATTAAAACTCAAGACTCCCCTACATAGGAAGAAAGGGATTTGTTGAAGATTCTGTGCAGCGCATAGACAAGAAAAAGTTGGCATCTAGAGATGGAGAGCAAGCTGGCTACAAGCCACTGCCAAGGCTTCACTATGCCAAGTTAGTCATTCTCAGGAAAGTTGCTACATCCATCTGGCGAGGAACCATTCAAGTTCTAGATAAAGCATGTTACTGAAACATTACAGCAGTGGCAAATGTCAAAAGTGAGAAAATGGTAACTAATGAGCAGCCTCCTGGGATCAGCATTTGATCAAGTATGTGATCTAAAACAGAGGATACTGATGTCAATCTCTAAATGGCTAGAGAAAAAATTTGGCCCTGCAAAAAGTCCAAAGTGGGGCTTTGTTCAATTTTTAATTATTCCAGCAGGAAGACTTTGGTCAGAATACCTCAAGCCTACTAAACACTCTGGGTACTTCTACCGTTTCTCAGGTTTAAAATTGCCTCACCATTTTGATTGTCCTTTTCTGAATATGTTTCACTTTGTCAATGTCCCTTTTAAATTTGGGGCATCTGGTACAGTGTTTCAGATCTGATCTGATCTGTTTAGAATACCATGGGACTATTACTCCTCTCTCTTGCTTTGTTTTGAACATCTCTATTAATGCAAACGGAGGCTTAAATACTTCTTTGGTATCCACATCACATGGTTGCCTCATACTGCATTTGCATTCAGTTATGTCCCTTAAAATTTTTCCCTCTGATCTAGTCATGTTTCCTCAACCCTGAATTTGTGCAGGCACTTGAAAAAAATCCATATATAGGACTTTACATTTATTCCCATTATGTTTCATTTTGTGAAGTTCAATCCATTCCAGTTCACTGATATTTTTATTTTTTATCAAGATATTTTAAAATTCTGATTTCTGTTCATATGGCATTTTAGCTATTCCATCCAGCTGTCATTGAAAAATTGGTAAACATACCTTCTAATGAAAATCAATCAACCTTATATTTATTATTATTATAATTAATACGAATAACAGATATTTGCATGGCACATGAAAGTTTACATAACAATTTAAAAAGTTTTATTGCTGCCTTTTGCATTCTTCTTCTATTTTTTTGCCATATGCTATTCCTGAGGTCTCCACTTCCTCTATAGAATTCTCCATGCAAACAGAGGCTGTAATACTTCTTTGGTATCCATATCACATGGTTGCCTCATACTGCATTTACACTCAGTTATGTCCCTTAAATTGCTGCAATGGGTGAATTGGTTCCTTTTATTTCTACAGAGCTCTGCTTTGATGCCATATTGTATGGTGACCAGTGGTGCACAGATGCTGGCAAGCAACAGTGAGAGCTAGAAAGGCTTTTAGTAGAGGGCTCAGGATATGTCTACCGTCTGAGGCTCAGCCTAGCCAAGTTCAATGAAGCTCATTACCAGATGGTTGATCACAAGATGATTAAATTTTTTTGGAGGGGGATATCTAATGAAACTGTGCAATGGGGGCATGGAAGAGTTACTATCTTTGCTGGGGAGGGAATGCTCATACTAGATAGAAAGCAAAGTGTAATTTTATGCTTTGTAGAGAGAAAACTTTTTTATGGATGGTATTTCAGAGACTTTGAAGAAAGACTATCTGGCATAGTGGAGAGAGTGACGGGCTTGGAGTCAGGAAGATCTGAGTTCAAATCTGGTCTCACACACTTATAAGCTATGTAACTTTGGTTGAGTTGTATCTATAAAATGGAGATAATAATAGCACTTATTTCTCAGGGTTGTTTTGGGGATAAAACAAGATAATATTTGGAAAGCATTTTATAAACTTTAATGTGCTATAGAAATATTTGCTATTATGATTATTATAATCTATTTACATGTTACATGTAAAAATAATCCCAGTACATGCAAATTTATTGAGGGCTAACAATAAAAACATTTCATAATCTGAATCCATTCTACTTTTCAAACTTAATTCATGGTATTTTTTCTCATATGTTTTATGTACCAAATCGAGTGGACTGTTCATTTTGACCTCATTCATCCTAATGAATTCCCAAGGACCATTTGCCATGCCTGGAATATATTCCCTCTTCACCTCTTCTGGACTCTTGAATCCTTCAGGACTCAATTCATGGGCTGTTTCCTTCATGAAATCTTTCCTGCTCTCCCCAGCTTAAAATGATCTCTCCTTCTCCTACCTCTACAATTTGCATACCAGAGGAAGAGCTGGTGTAGCTAACTAACACCAAACTTGGAACCAGACCCAGCAGACTATCACCCTCTGCCATTCTGAAGAACAAACAACTTTCTGCCACTTCACTGCTCCTCTAGTTATCCTGGAGAAAGAACAGCTGGCATCCCACAGCAGCTTCTGCAACATTTCTTGTAGACTATAAATTTTCCTATTCACCTGCCACCCACTACTATCCCTATGGCTAACAATCTCCTCCCTCTCATTTCTCTCCCTATTCCTCCATTAATCAATCAGCCACATAATAGAAAACCATCACCAACTTTGACTTCCAATTCTCTCAGCCTCATTCACTTCATTACCTCAACTATGTGTCCCTCTATCCCCAAGGATCGCTTCATCTGTGTTCTTGGGAGTTTCTTCTGTCCTAGACCTCTTTCTTTCCTACTCATTCCATCTCTTAGCCTTCACTGAGATATGGCTTTCCCCTGACAACACTGTATCCCACACTTTCCTCTCAAACACTGGACATACCTTCTATCACACTATCACATGTACATCAACCTGGCTCTAGAGGAGGAGCTAAAATGTTCCTTGTTGCCCACTGTCATTTCCATATGTTTCATTTATCTCCAGTCTCTTCTCCTTAGAAGTCTACTGAGTCAAAAGTTTCCACACAATTCAAATCATTCTGGCTGTTAAAAAAAGAACAACAACAAAAGAGCCACCAAATCATTCTTCCTGCTTCCTCAGAGTTCAGCACCTGGTTCATTGTCTTCTCCTTCCCAATGCTTTATCCTTTGGGGGTTGGGGAGTAGATTAATAGTGACTTAAACAGGTTCTAAAGGCAAAGGTTAAATTGCTAAGGGTATTTGACCCAAGTTCCATTTTGTTCAGGTAGTTTTATTTCTAAATATTTTCTCTACCCTGAACCTAACTACTATTAGGTCAATAGCTCTGCAGAAAAATCAACCTAGTTGACCTGTCTCACTGTCACTAATGGTTAATGGACCTATATTGAGCTTTTTGTTGCTTTCTATTTGGAGTGAGTGACATATATGGGGTTTGGCTTTTGACTAATGGCATAGATCTGGGAATTTAGGCTGATTCTTTGGAGCAGGACAGATAATCAGGACAGATCTCCTACACAGGCAATTCATGGATATCTTGATCTAGGTGAGGGGAGCAGAAGTAGGCAGTTGGCTTCAGAAAGGTCTTTTGGGAAAGTACAAGAAGAATTTATGAGTAAACCACAACATAATGGCAATAACAATACAATTCAACATTGCCATTCTGGTGGGAAAGGGAAAAACAAAGAAATCGATCACACAGTTATCCAATTTTCACAAGGAGAACAATGACAAAATAGAAGCCTTATTTAGGAAAAAAATGGAAAGGTAGTCTTAAAAAGTCAATAACCATCAAAAAGCCTGGAAACTATTTTCAAGCACTTTATTGGAAACATAGGATAAATGTATACTGAGGAACAGAAATACTAGGTGCCAGTAAAGAGAAATTTTGCATGGCTAAATAGCAAATTCATTTAAAAAACCCTTTTATATTTGAAGGAAATACATCTTTCAAAAAATATAAAGATTACCCTAGTGATATGAACACGTTTCCTATCACTAACAGGTTCTGAAAGGACAGATGAAAATGATAAATCTGACTGGCTGAAACATAAACTGGAAAATACTACCCAGAGGACTCCCAGGCCAAAAATACAAGTTCTTATAATATTACAAAATCAGTTAGATAGTCAAGGTATCAAGTGTTTAAATGACTACTAGAATGTAAGCTCCTTGATAACAGGGACTATTCCATTCCATTTCATTTTTTTTTTCAGGGTCTTACATTTGGTCAATGCTTAAAAGGGCTTATTGAATTGACTCTCTGTGTGTGTATATATGTGTGTGTGTGTGTGTGTGTGTGTGTGAGTGAATGTGTGTTTATTTGCTGTTCAAGGTACTAAAGGCATACTTAATAGTGTAAGGGAGATGTCAGAGAGATTGGATGAATTCTTGATTTCTTCCTTGCCAAAAAAGATGTTTAATTATCCAATGAAACATACAGGTCAAAGATTCTAAATAAAATAATGGGAAGGAGAGTAACCTGATCCTAGCTAACAAATTGGGTATAAACAACTACTTGGGATCAAATATGTTTTACTTAAAAGTTTTAAAATACCTCAAAGGTGAAATTGTGAGGAGGTAGTTAAAATGTGTTACTGATATTTAGAAAAAGTCACTATGCCAGATGATTAGAAGATTCTCTGGGAACTATAGACCAGTTTGCAATTGAAATTTATGGTACTTGGTAGACTAATATACATGGGCAAATATAGCTTATTATGGGAAAGGCAATATAACTTCTACAAGGGGAAACCTGGTCTTAGACTAATCAATTAGAGTTCCATGAGGAAAATTAATATACATGTGGATAAAGGAACTTATTGAATATATTCTAGTAATACTTTTTAGAAGCTTCTAATAAAGTTCTTCACCAAAACAACTCTGAATTCTTCCTATAGCCAAGTTGTTTTAAAAGAAATCCAGAGTTGGTATGAGACTGAGGGAGCTATTCTGTTGTGGATAGATAGGTGTCTTGAATTGAGATTCTAAGAAGAATCAGTTACTAGAGAGAAGAATCAGACATATTGCTCAGTCATTTTATTCATGAATTACTCTCTGTGACACTTTTTGGTATTTTCTTAGTAAAGATATTGGAGTGGTTTCCCATTTTCTTCTCTAGCTCATTTTATAGCTGAGGCAAAGGTTAGGGTCACACAACTAATAAGAATCTGAGGCTGAATTTGAACTTGGGACTTTTTGACTCCAGGCTTTGCTCTCTATGTACTGTGCCTCCTAGTTAGCCTTTTGGGAGGAATAAAAGTTGTACAAGGGCCTTGCAGTTTGCTTATAGCAAATGGAGCTATAACAAACTAGATGGAGATAGGAGTACCAATTGCTGGTTGAGGGGAGATAAAACTTGGGAATCAACTGATAACATTTTAATATAAGATATTTAATTATTCAATTAATGAACATATGAATGAAATAGTATTCAGTGAGGCTTACTATGGGTAAAGCACTGTGCTAAGAACTATAGCTAGAAAAAGAAGAGAAAGCCAGTCTCTGCTATCTTTAATTAGAAAGTAGTGAGAGGAAAAAATCCTGATGTGTTTAGAGTAAAAGGATCTAGATTTAAATCCTGACTGCTACGTCCTATCTATGTGACCTAGACATCTTTGGCCTCAGTTTCTTTCTAAGTAAGATAAGGTATAGGGGAGATAAATGGACTAAATCAGTGATATCAAATTAAAATAGAAATGGGTGCCATGAAATCACACATAAGTATGCTCAGGGGCTGCACATTGACTTAGAAAATCATATATTAATATCATCTATTTTTTATATTTTTCATTTATTTTGTGTAAATATTTTCCAATTATATTGAATATATTTCCAGCTTCACTTGGGAATGTGGGGCATGTGTGTTTGAAGCTTCTTCACTAAATGACCTTTAAGGTCTCATTTAGCCTATGATCCTGCAATTTCCAAGGTTGAGAAGATGCATTATAACAACAGTAATAGCTGACATTTAAGCTTTATCAATTCTTTTACACACATATATTATCTCATTTTATCCCTCAACAATCCTATGAAATACTTTCTACTGGTGGTCTTATTATCTCTGTTTGGCACTGTGACAGAGAAAATGACATGCTTGTGGTCACAGAGACCCTGTGTAGAAGAGGAACAGTCAGAGGCAGTTCACATCTCTCTTGATTCTAAGTCTAACATTCCTATGACTAGACTCTGCTGCCTCTTACCGGACCCAAGGATCATCCTGGAGTAAAAGAACTGGAAAAAGATAATTTGGTACATCCAGCAAAATTGAGTAAATTCAATTTACTCTTCCAAATTGGTTAGATTGGCTAAAATTTACTTCCTCAAGATCTTACAATGGTTCCCTATTACCCAAATTATTTAATATGAAACTTTTCAATCCAGCATTAAAAGTTCTTTAGCTCTCATCTCATATCTCCATTATCTCACTAAGTTAATTTTTTCACTCTTCCCAAAGGAAGAACCATTGCTCTAGCCAAATTTATCTATCTATTATTTCCTAGACTTTTTTTCTCCTTTATTTACTTTATTTTTTAATTTTTCCATGGTTACCTGATTCTTATTGTCTCCCTCTCCTCTTCCCTTCCACTTCCCAAAATTGACAAGCAATTCCACTGGATTACACATATATTGTCAGTCAAAACCTATTTCTATATTATTCATTTTTGTAATAGAGTAATCTTTTAAAACCCAAACCCCAAATCATATACCCATATAAACATCCGATAAATCATATGCTTTCTACTGTATTTCTACTCCCACTTTTTTTTTCTCGATCTGGATAGCATTCTTTCTCATAAGTCCCTGAGAATTGTCCTGGACCATTGTGTTGCTATTAGTAGCAAAATCTATTACATTTGATCTTCCCACAGTGTTTCAGTTACTGTATATAATGTTCTCCTGGTTCTGCTCATTTTACTCTACATCAGTTCATGGAGGTTTTTCCAGTTCTTATAGAAATCAAGCAGTTCATTATCCCTTGTAAAACAACAGCATTCCATCACCATCATATACAACAATTTGTTCAGCCATTCCCCAATTGAGGGGAAACCACTCATTTCTTGGACATCATTTTACATTTCTAAGCTTCTGTGAATTTGGGCTGCCTTCCCAGATTGTCTCTACCAATCACTGACCAACTTCAAAGTCTCATTCAACAATGATACTCTTTCTTAAGTCTTCCATGACTGAACTTGCTCTGTCTTTTCTTCTACCTACCTAAGGAGCCCTTTCAACAGTTGTATAGCTCGTTTTTACTGTATCACTTTGTATTTGTTGATCTGATGCTTTGTAATTCAGTCTTCTCATGTGTGTGTCCTTTCCCCTCATTCAGATTATACAAAGCATATTTCTTCTATATTTTTGCACAGTGACTCAGATGGAATTTTATACAGTTTTTCTTATAAATGGTATTGATTGGCTGTGATGGTCAGGGAAGGAGCTTTAGATCTGACAGTCACTTGTATAGATGTGGCCACTGAAACTCATGATCAGATAAACTTCTAGAGTTTTAGACAGCATTAGGGCAGTATTCCTACAGAACATCCAGGACTTAGCATAAACTAAATTGGATATGTTTGCTTAGTAGAAGCCTCTGCACACAGTAAGCACTTAATCAAATCTGACTGACCAGCAGCTCTTGTTTTTAATCCTTTTAAGCTCATCTTCCAAAGGAATTTATGCCAGTGAGGGAACTTTTAGTAGATTGGCTATTGACATAATTTGGTGTGGAACCTGAGCCTTCCAAAAAGTCCCAGACTTTGAGATCAATCAACCTTCAATCAACAAGCACTGGGGAAACAAAAGTAGAAATGAAAGAAGTTCCTTTCATCAGGGAGTTTATATTCTCTTAAGGGACACATTTAAGTATGCATAAAATAAATTAAAAACAAATACTAGGTAGTTTTGGGGAGGGGGAGGGAAGGGAGATAGTGTCTGGGGGATCAGGAAAGGGCTTGTGTAGAAGGTAATATCTCAGCTGAGCTTTGAAGAAGGTATCTAGGGATTCGTAGGGGCAAAGGTGAGATAGGAGTGCACTCTAAGTTGGGGGGACTGCCTGTTCAAAAACACAGTGATGGGAAATAGAATGGAATTTGCATTCCGCTCAGCTTTTGATTATCATGTCCAGAAAGGAAACTGTTTCTCAATTATTTTTTTCTTTTACTTATATTTATATTAGCAGATATGGAGAAGGGAAGAGGGAGAAACTGGCTTTTCAACAGAATTTTATTGCCCATTGACCTCAGCCATCATCATATATCACTCTGCATTGAGAATATTGGTTGTCAGGGCAACGTGATGTAATTCTCCATTTTGGATACAGTCTGCTGAGCTTAATTCTCCCCTGCCAACCCTTGCTAACTGTAGATGGCCACTTCGTGTCAAAATCCCACAGTCATTGAAAAGCCCATTTCAGCAGCCTGGTAACCATTTGTATCACAAAAGTATATCAGAAGAGTGAAAAGTGTTTTGGGGAAGAGATTGATGGCTACGCCTCAGGACCTCATTCTTGGGATCTGCTTTAATAATTTAAATATGATTCATAGAGGTCACTGATGAAAATAATCAAGTTCAGCACAATGTAGAACCATGTAGAACTTAGCTCACATGCTGCCCAATTTTAATTATTCTCTTGCCGATGCCTGATAGTCCTTTTGTCTCTCTCCTGATTGACTATTGAATTTCTTTCAGCAACTGTCCCCATCTTATTCTCTTCTCAAGCCCCCATTCCAGCCTTCATGCCTTAGTTTTAAGCAAATGATTTTATATCCATATGACTAAATTCAAAGACTAGGCATTAATGGTTTAATGTTATCCCAGAGGGTGATCTCTGGTAGAGAGCTCCACAGTCCTGTCCACCAATCTGTGTAGGTTACAATATTTATCAATACTTTGGATGAAAGCATAGAAGGCCTGCTTGTCAAATCTGTAATTGTCATGAAACTGGGATAGATGCTAACCCATTGGATGAAAGAGGATCCAAAGCAATCCTGACAGCCTAGAATAATTGGCTAAACTGGGAAAAAAGCATAAGTTTAAATCTAAAGTTCTATATTTGGTTAAAGAATCAGACTTTAGATGCATAGGTTGGGAGTGTTGGGGCTATATAACAGTTTATATAAAAACATCTGGCTATTTTAGGGTCCTGAAGACTTAAAACATGTAAAACATGAATATTACAGTCCCTAAAACTAGTGCTCCCTTAAGATATGTGTAGCAACTTTCATGTATTCTGCTGTTGTCATATCATACTTGGAGTTTTGTGTTTGTTTCTGGGCACCATGCTTTATGAAGGGTATGGAGAAATTTTTGACATGTCCAAAAGAGGGCAACAGTAGAGACAATGGGGTGCAGTATAAAGAATTGCTGGGTTTGGAGTCAGGGATCTGAGTTCAAATCCTAATTCTGCAATTTTCTACCTGTGATTGTGGATGAGTTTCTTTGCCAAGCAAGTTCTCAGTTTCTTTAATTGTAAAACAAAGGGACTGGATGAGATGGCTTCTAAGGTCCTTTCTAGATATAAGTCTATGATCCTATAGGTATGGGATGGTGAAAGGACAGAACATCTTGTCATATAAGAACAGTTCAAAATATTAGGATTACTTAATCTAGAGCAGAGGAAAAAAAATAAGGATGAGGTAGACGTGTTGAAACTTTGAAGATGTGAAATGTAGAAGAGAGTTAAGAACTTTCTTGCTTAGCTCCAGAGGTGAGAAGTAGAAGCAATGAGTGGAAATTGTAGAGAAGCAGATTTAGTTTAAGTAAGGGAAACAATTCCCCAAAATTAACGCTATTCAAGAGTCAGATGGGTGGAGTTAGGAGATACTGAGTTTCCCTTCATTAGAAATCTTCAAATAAAGGCTGGATAGACTACTTGTTGAGATATTGTAGAGAGTCTCTTGTCAGGTATGTCAGCCTAGATGGCTCCTGATGTCCCTTCCAATTTCTAGATTCTGTAATTCTGTAGTTCTGTGGTTTGCTTTCTTCTCTACCAGCCCACCTTTCTTTTTCTATCCCTGTGTCTTCTCTCCAGCCTCAAAGGAACAGGTGACTCTCATCTTTAAAGCCAATCTGTTCATTTGCTTATTTGCTTTTATGATCTCTGAGCCTCTGATTCTTAAGAGCTTTACTTCTACACAGAACCGCTCCCTTCCTCTTGAATCATTGACATCTATTCCTCTCTTCCTTAAAACATTGTCAAATTTTTCCTGTCTTGAAAGCAAATGAATTTTCTTGTTTCTGTTTTTTTGGCAATCATATATTATTCTCTTCCCCCCCCCATCTCCTCCCCTCCCCTCTCTTCTTTTCCCCTCTCCTCTGCTCTTCCCTCCTCTCTCTACTCCCCACCCCTCCCCTCCTTTCCTCTTTTCCCTTCCTTCTCTCTGGCCTGGTCTTGTGATTTCATTAGTACAAGGAACTTTCTGTGAGAAAAATGCCTTTTCCCATTCATATTGGCACCTGTTTTGAAACTCTGAGAATCATATGGTACACCAAAAAATGTGACAATGGCCTTGTTTGCTCATCCAGTATACTTCAGAGACAGGACCTGAACCATAGTCTTCCTAATTATGAGGCCAGCTCTATATCCTCCATTCTACGATGCATTATTTTTTACTGCTAGTCTTCTTAAACAAGTGTCTTTAGTCTACTATCTTTATTTTATGCTCGAATACATTTTGTATCCTTTGCATTCTGATGAAATTTCCCCGTAGAAGGATTATCAGACATTTGTATTTTCATTTTCAATGATATTTTACCCATAATCATTCATCCTGACATCTCTGAGGCATCTGACACTGTTACATCTTCCTTTGTGAAAATCTTTCCTGACTTGACTCTTCTGGTATTCTAAGTCTCCTCTTGTCTCTCTTACTATTTCTTTGATTTATCTCTCATACCTATGGCTTACTCTCCATCCTTGCTGTTACCACCCTAGCCTAGAGCCTTGTTGCCTTTTTCTGAGCAGGCTACAAGCCTCCACAATTGTCTAGCCTATTTATATAATGCATAATTAAGCATGAGAGAGTTGGGTAAAGAAAGTTTATTCTAGGCAGCTCTGGTCAATTTGGGTATCCAGAAGGACAAAGCGAAACTCTGGGGAAAGGAGCCAGTAAAAGCCACTTGGAAGGCAGAGAGACTAACAAAGTCTCTAGAGGAGTGATTGCAGTAGAAGAAATGCTTTGGGAGAGCTATTGCTCTGATGAGAAAGGTCTATAGACTGAAGCTTCGTATCCCAGAGGGCTGAGAATGACTCATTTGGCTATACTGTAGGTAGTCTTCAAGGTCTTGTTAATGACTTGGGGGCCAGATAATGTAGATCTTGTCCAAGGGACGTATCTCCAGTTATCTAAGGGAGAAGCAATCTTTTGTATCCAAGGAAGGTCTCTATCTTTAGCCACACTTGGGATTTTGCCAAGTTGTCCATATTTCTTAGGGGTATAATGAGGTGTGCCCACAAGGCAAGACATCTGAATTTGTTGGGTGGCACCACTCTTCTTCAGGGTAAAATTTTTGCCTTTTATGACCTCTATCGTTCTTGAAGCTGGGGCTTAGGCCTTAGTGATCTTGTTACTTAGTACATTGGAAAGACTATGGGATTAGATATCATCTAGCCCTTTCTTTTTCAATAGTTTTTTGTATGACCCTAGCCAATTCACTTAATCTTTCTGGGCTTCATTTTTTTTCTATAAAATGAGGGAATTTAACACCAAATTTCCTTCCAGATCTAAAAGTCACCTTTCCCCCTCATTACTGCAATAACTTTCTCCCTGAATTCACTCTTCCCCTCTCTTATTTAATCCTATGTGCACTTAGAAGATAAATTTTCCTTTTACACAGCTTTCATCTTCCATTTTATTTTAAATAAATTTATTATGCCTCTCTCATATTTGACACAGATAGATATGACATACTCTGCTCTATTTGAAAAAAAATTAAACATTTAAAAATTTGTATCTTTTATTCTTCATTGCCTAAATAGCCTTTTGTATACCTCTCTGTCTCTCAGAAAACTATCGTATATAACAAAGAACTGTTTTTTAAGAAAAAAAGATAAATAGAAAAAAGTCAAAAAGATCAATTGATACATTAGAAAAAATCCAATAATATTTGTAATCTTTTACACTCATGGACCTACCCACATCTCCCCAAAAGGAATAGGGGAAACAATGTGCTCATATAAGCTTCTTTGGATGAAAACAGAATACAATCTAATAAGGTAACACACATACACAAATAAATATGATCTGAGAAAATGATATAAGTGCAAGGGAGAAGACCAGAAATTCGCATCACTTTTAGCTGTTAAAATAAAAGTGCAAGGAAAAGTTTTATGGAGGATATGAGTACTTGAATTAGAACTTGAAGGCAAAGAGGAATATCAACTGATGGAGACTGAAGCAAGAGAGTCTTTCTAGGGATAGGGGATAGTGTGAGCAGGGAGATTAGGAAGGAGAGGACAAGAATGTGCACCAAAGGATAGTCCAATTTGGCTGGAATATTAAATATGTTAAGGAGAGTAATGCAAGTCTGGAAAGGAATGTTGGAGGAAGATTGTGGAGGGGCTTGAAAATCAAGTTCAAGAATTTCTGCATTATTTTGTAGGCAATCTAGAACCTCAGAAGGTTCTGTAATTTGAGGCTAACAATGTGATCAGAGAGCTACATTAGGGAGATATCAAGCAACACTGTGAGAGATGAATTATGAAGAAAATAGAATAGAAATGAGAAGCCCTATTAGAAAGCTGTTACAATAGTCAAGGCATGAGGTAAAAGCTTGAGCATGGGTGCTTACAATGAGAATAAAAATGAGGAGATAGATATGAGAGATAGTGTGGAAGGAAAATCAATAGAACTTGACAATTGACTGGATGCACAGGGTAAGGAAGAGGGAAGAGATGGTAGCACCAACAACAGAAATAGAAAAGTTAGGAGAAAAGATAGATTTTGGGTAGAAGAAATTAGTTCATTTTTGTACATGCTGAGTTTGAGGTAATCATGGGATAGGTGGGTGGAATCAACATAATAGGTAGATGGGAATATGAGACTAGAGCTCTGAGTAAAGTCTGAGGGTATATATTGATATTTGGGAGTTATCCACATAAAGATGATGGATTAGAACAGTAGGTAGAGTATTAGACTTGGAGTTAAGTTTAAACTTAGATTCAATCCTATCTCACATTTTTTAAAGTTATACAGTCCTAGGTAAGTCACTTGATCTTCCTCTGCCTCGATTTTCTTGTTTATAAAATAAGAGGTTTGTATTTGACGATTTTTAAGGGCTCTTTCAGCTCTATAACTATGTTCTTACGATCCTATGATGCCAAGGGAGTAGGCAAAATGATCAAAAGCTTTTAAAGGTCCTCTAATTCCTCCAAGTCATTTTACCCTGGTTTTTCAGTTCCTTATGTATAAAATAAACTGGAAAAAAGGAAATGGCAAATCACTTTAGTATTTTTTCAAGAAAACTCCAAATAGGGTCATGAAGAGTTGGACACGATTGAAAAAAACTGAACAACAAATGCCTCCCTTACTCTCTGCCCTGATTTTAATGCCCTCCATAATTTTATCCTTTTTCACTATGTTAACTCTCACTCTTCCCCAATTTGTGCCCTACTCTAAAGGGGTGATTTCTTTAATGACCAACACTGATTCTAATGGTACTGTCACTCATTTTGTTCCCCTATTCTCTAATGCCCCATCTTTATTGCCATATTGATCTAAATCCTACCCCTCTAAAATAGCCCAGCTCAAGCCCCATTTCCTCTATGATTTTTTTCCAGATTACCCCAATTCTCAATGACCTTTTCCCCCTGAACTCCTACCATAATTATTCTTTGCAATGCAATCTACCATATATATTATCTTATTTTTCACTCTTGTTCTGTTTGTCTACTCACTTTAACTAGACTTACCTAATCTTCCTGAAAGAAAGACCACCCAATATAGTTCCATAGCTCCTGTAGTAAATGCTCATAGTAAACACTCTTGGGGCTTTGCAGCCACTCTGTGAGGTAGCAGGATATAATGTACTCTAGCAATAATTATAAACAACTTGTCAGTGGCACTTTGTAGTCTAGTATGGTGAAAAAGGCGCCATTTTTTGAGTCAGAGGACATGGGTCCAAATCATAGCTCTGACACTTAATATCATTACCACTCTCTTCTGAAGAGCCCCTCTTCCCAAATTGCTTTTTAAATTTCTCCTCCAGTGCATTCTTTCAATAAACCTATAAGGAATGTTAGCTGAAGATATTGCTAATTTAATTAATTGGCTAGGGTCATATAGAAATTGGCATTATAGGATCATAGGAATGTAGATTTTGAGGTGAAAGCATCCTTAGAGGCCATCAAATACATATCTCTTCTTTTATAAACAAGAAAATTGAGACAGATATTAAGTGACTTTCTTAGGATCATATAACTTTGAAAAATGTGAGTTGGGATTTGAACCTAGATTTAATCCTAACTCCAACCCTACCTATTGTACCACATTGTTCTAATCCCTCACCTTTACGTGGATAACTCCCCAAAGACTATACACACTCTCAAATTTTACCCAAAACTCTGACCCTTACTTTGTCACCTCAAATCAACTATTAGCTATTTCCAAAACTTGACATTTCATCTCAGTGCCCCAAATGACTGCCGAAGACTATAAACTATAGTGAAGTTGCTGATCTGTACTAGTGAGTGGAATTTCTACAGTGGTAGTTCCCCACTGATGAGTCTTGAACAATGATTTTGTCATCTGTTTCCATAATTCAATACCACCTTCAGTAAAGCTACCTCTATAACAAGAGAGAAGAGCGGTACAAAGTATATGACCACCAGGTAGGGTTCATGATATGAGACAGAATTTTGTGTTTAGTCAGACTCACTCAAAGTTACACAAAAGAGCCCCAGGGCCTCAGGTGGTAAGGGAAAATGACTGGAAGTCATCACAAAATCACAGAGTAATGGAATTGGAAGAGATTTGAGAGATTGTAGGACAATCCTTCCATTTTACATATGAGAAAACTGAGACCTGGAAAATGACTTCAGGGTCACTAAGCTCTTCTGATGCCTGGTGTAGTGCTAATTCAGTTCAATTTATTTCAATTCTACAAAGCTATTGTGCTAGGCATTCTTTGTAATATACTATGCTTTTCTGCCTTTTTTTCCTTTTATATTCATCCTGGAGACAGTGAAACCAAAATGGCCTGTGTTTGATTTTTTTGATAGAGTTGCTCCCTGATAAGAAAGACCCTCCAGGCATCCTTGCTGTCGTCATCAGTGGCATCTTTACCAAAAGATGGTGCCATTACCACTATTCTCTTCTGAAGGACCCTGCTTCTCAAATTGTTTTTTTTTTTAAATTTCTCCTCCAGTGCATTCACTTTCAATAAATCTCAAAGGAATTGACATTAGCTGAAAATATCGCTAAAGCTCTTGTTTCCTTTATTTGAGATTTGCTTTAAGAAAAAGCTGGTTTAGCTTTCTAAGACAGCCTATTTCTTAAGGGACGTTTCTATAAAGGGGCTACCTTTTCTTTTGAACGTAGAATACTTTTAAACAGACAGAACACATCAAAACTCTTTTAAAACAAGCGCACAGTTTTCCAGCTGTGACACTTTCCAGTCAGCTGATTTTCTATCCCATATCTTGACATTCCTTTCATGCCCTTGGCACTTAGTTTCTTTCCCAAAGAAAACAGAATCTTAACTCATTCTTCTACCTCACTGGAAAATAGATTCCCAATCTTCCCTGTCCTCTTCCTCCTCATTATTTTACCCAGAATTTGAAGGTAAATAGGTGGGTGGGCAGTTATGGAAAACCATCAGTTCTCTTGGAGAGCAGCATGAATCCCAGGGAAGAGAAGTACAAGTTGAGTTCAATAATATATTGATTGCAGTCCCTTTCAGTTTTAGATGTTCTGTGGCAGGTTTATTAAGTCTATGATGCCTTTTGAAAAGGAATCTGGTCAGTTTTTAGAACAACAAAGACTAGCTCGGCCAGGTCCATTGCTTTGATTCTAATCCATGTGGAAGTCGATGGAACTGTTTTACATAAGCAAGACAACATGAAAAGGAGGCCCCACACCCAGCATCTGAATTCAGCAATCAAGCCAATTTGAGGATTTAAAAAGTAAGGGGGAGTATTAAAGAAATGATGCCACATTAAAATTAATAAGTCAAGTCTCACTTAAACCTCTCTATGGTTATAAATTTAACACTTTGCAAAACACATTCATTTTCTAGACAATAAATATACTCTTTAGTAGCATGAGAGACCTCTGAGCTCAGCAGGCCATAAAAGCCACTTCCATAACTGGACCAAGGTTTTCTTGTTGCCTGTATATGATTGCTATAAAATTCAAGACTGAGAATTTCTGATTCTAGGCTCTTTAAGATCCAGAGAGGCATAAGACAATTCCTATTGCTATGCTAACAGTCCCTAAATCAGCTGTTGGCAGTGTCTATATCAAGAGCCAAGGGCAGAAGAGTGAGGTAAGGAAAACAGACTCAAGGTTCTGTAAAAATTCCAGCAGGAAAGCTATAACATACCTAAGGGCAAGTTAGTTATGACTGCAATAAAATGACTTTCAGAAGCTTTGAATGACCTCTTTGCCTCCCATGCTTTTTAAATTTGATCCCACTTTCTCTTAGACTCTCTCTATTTGTAAGAAAGTGTGACAGAGACCTTTGGGGGGAAAATCTGTACCAATGGGCCAACCAAAGTCCCTTAGTAAATATTCAATTGTTTGGATGACTAAGTGATAAATTCATAATCATGGCAGGAAGAATAATGGTGGGGCTCTAGCCAATAGCATTAGAAAGACACCCATCAATGCTTTAAGGGAGGCTTGCTCTGGATGCTCTTAGAGGGAATTGTGGCCACCCTCTGAGGAGTCAACTCCTGGACATGTGTGGGGGCTTGCGTAGTTCCCTTAGGGCATATGCTATAACTATAAAAATGCTTTAAGCTGTGTAACAGTAGACATGATCAGATAGGCAAAATCAGCCCTTGCCTAAAAAGTCCTCTCTCTCACTAACCTTTGCCCAAGTTTGGAATTCCATTTTCATTCCTTTGGGCTAAGGTCATGTTTCTTGTTAAAATGCAAATACTCTCAAGAAGGGTAACTTATCAAACTCTTATGAGTTACTGACATTTTATATCAGTTAGGGAGGCCATTTCCAAGGTGATAATTCTCTGAGACTAGGATTTACTTGAGGGAAAGGGGACACAGGAGTCCTGATCATAAAGACGCTGCTCTTAGGGGGCTGATTTGGCTGAGGGAGTGCAGTCAGTAAGGGTCTGAAGAAAGAGAATGGTGCGGAATTTAAGCCAAATTTAACCCACTTCATAATTTTGTCCAAGCGTTGTTCTTCTTGTGGACTTCTGAGTGAAATGATGATGATAAAAATCAAAGCTTTGGGCCCTCAACTTTGGATAATAGATATTTGGCATCCTACAGCTTTGGAGTTGGGGGGGGGGTCTGAGGGAGTGTAAAGATTAAAATTTAGGGGAGACTGAGGCAGGTAGAAATTAGTTTCTCTCTGAAAGGAGTATTATATTTTTAGAGGTTTATTAAAAGTTAAAGATTAAAGAAAATACAGGATAAGAAAAACGTGCCTAGGCCAGAGAGGCCTAGACAAGACCTCACCTACATTATGGAAAAAGCCATGTCTGCCCCAAAATGGAAGTCCAAAAGAGAGACAAAAGCCTTTGCAATCAGGTTAAATCCCTTCTCCATCTCCGCCCACCTGAGAATTCCATGAGATTACAAAGCATTTTGGGGAAGTGGAGCAAGGGCTTGTGGGGATTGAAGTCCAGAGTTTGAGTCTATTTTTACAGTAGGGATGCAGACAGGGCAATTTGTGATACAGGTATAGACATTCCAGCAGGCATGATCGATACTAGGCAAGAACAGGCAAAGGTATGGATCCAAAAGTTTTTGCAGCCCTTTGCTAATAGAAAAGTTTAGAGACAGATTTGTTGTTCAGGATGTTACCTGACAGATTGCTAGAATGGTTGTAAGTTTGTCTTTAGAGTACCAGTGAAGATATAGACAAACTAGAGATGTCCAAATCTGTGAATCACAATCTTCTTGTCCTCCTCTATGTCTGAATCTCCTCTCATTGCTGAAAGTTTGGTTTTTGAAAATATGAGTCTAAAAACCAAACTTTCAAAACTGTCTACAGTTTACAATGAGAAAACTCAGGATGAGAATGTGGGAAGTGGATTGCTTTCATTTGCCAATTCATATTACCATGGCTCTCTGCTTCTTATATTTATTTAACCTCATTCTGCCTCAGTTTCTTCATCTGCAAAATGGGGCTAATAGTAAACCCTACCTCTCAGGGTTACTGTAAAAGTAAATAGGTTGACAAATGGAAAGTGCTTTTAAGGCTATATAAATGCGATTTTATGATTATCTATGTTGGAATTATTATTATTATAAATTATTAATATTATTATCTATGACATGCTATCTTGGGAAATTTCCCCTCTCTTTTAGGAATTTAGGGAATCAAAGAACTTCAACATGATTGACATTTCCTCTGTGCTTTCCTAATTATATATCAGAAAATATACTTAGAACTTATATTGTTATTGCTTATGTTATGTTTACTATTTCTATGGCTCTGGGGCTATGTATCTCAGTTTGTAGGAGCAGCATGCTAATAAGACAAAAGTCATGTATTCCATTGCTGTTTGAGACAGCTTCTCTTTGCTATTGTCACTGGCTGGACCTGTGGATTCTGTTCTCCTTGTAGGTGTAAAAAATGTATCATTGGCTACAAAATTGGTTAAAAAATTATGTTTAATTCAACATAAATCTGTCACCACCATTAGATAAAACAATTTAAAGTAGTTGATCTATTGATGTGTTGAATGAATGAATGAATGAATGAATAAAAATCCCCATTTATTGAGTATCTAGTATATATAAAACTCTGTGCTGAGCATCAGGAATATAAATTGAAAATTAAGACAGTCCCTATTCTAAGAAGAACTCACTTACTAATAGTGCAGACAACACAGATGGAAGGTTTCAGCTTCATTGGATGGAAAGGTCCCATGATCCTTAGTGTGGAGGGAAAAAGCAGATGGTAAGATGCTTCTTCTTTAATGTCATTTCCATTGACAAACCACATCATGGTTGGTAGCATCATCTCCTATTTGGAGGACAGTGTGGTATCTATACTTACTAGTGAGTCTTTGTTAGACTTTAAGCCTTTTACAATCCTCTCCTACCTCTGAATACTTTACTGTCTACCTGGTCATCAGTATTAAGTTCTAAAAACATATCCATGGACTCTCACAGTGACTCAAGCAGGGTGGTGTAGTGGAAAGAGTCAAGAGACCTGGATTTCTTCAATTCCACTTAATTTCAGCAAATATTTAAGCTTCTATTATGTACAATTTTTAACCAATTATTGAATATCTACTATGCTATTTATGAGGCAAAATCCTAGTTTCTGGAATTGAAGAGACAAATATTAAGAAGTCCCTGTCCTCAAGGAGTTTCAGTTTTATTGGGGGAATATCAGCATGTACACAAAAGAGTAAATATGAAGCATATACAAAGCATTATAATGCATTTTAAGGGGGAAAGAGTATATCAGGAAAGGTCTAATATGGAAGGTAGAGACTAAGCTGAAAAAAAAAAAGGTAGGTAGAGACTAAGCTGTGCTTTGAAGGAATTTAAGGATTCTGTAAAGCAGAGAGGAGGAGGTAGTATATACTGGACATGAAGGATCACCTATGCAAAGTCTAGAGGCAGGATCTGGGATGTTGTGTATAGGGTATAGTGACCAAGCCAGTGTGACCAGAATGGAAGATGTGGGAAGCAGGATAAAATTAAAGAAACCTAGTAAAATTAATAGGAGACAGATTGTGGCTTTTAAGTATTAGGATGATAATGTTTGATAAACAGGGTTGATATGATCAGAACTATGTTTTAGGAATGTCAGCTTATCATAGACATGGAGGATGGGCTTGATTTGCCACTAACTTCCCTTGTGACTTTGGGTAAAGTCATTTTAACCCTCTCATCTCAGTTTCCTTAGTTAACTCCTCTGTGCACGAGTTGATCGTTCACTTTTTTATGATGTTAATATACTTAATAATTTCTTCTTAGACAGTACAGAAGTAAACTTCAACTCAACTTGCACCAAATATCAGAAATTTAGAATTAATGGAGTCCAAATGACAGAAAATTGACCATAATATAATAAGCCTGAAAAACTTCCTTCTAGAATATCTTGCTATTGATCAGTTTGCTAGAAAATAAATAGAACATCTGTTTTTGTTTATTTAAGACAATATACAAAGCCCACCTCACTAATCTCCAATAAGTTTTTCTTTAATTAAATTTTTTATCATACTGTTTTATTTTATTTATTTTATCTTCCACCAATTAAACATAAAAATAGTTTCCAATATTTTCCAAAGAATATTGATTCTTGGATTCTCTCCCCCTCTCTCTCCTTAAACTTCTAACCTCTACCCGCATTTAGATGGTAAGCAAATCTCATATATATTTTACATGTGCAGTTACATAAATTATTTTCCCATATTAATCCTTTATGGAAGAAACTCAAATAAAAAATTAAGAAAGTGAAAAAATCTCTCTTTGGATTCATACACTCAGTTTTTTTCCCTCTGGAAACATATGGCATTTTTTATCATGAGTCCTTTGGGATATTGGATCATTGTATTGCTGAGAACACGCAAGTTCTTCTGTTTCTGCTTGTTTCACTCTGTTTCAGTATGTGTAAGTCTTTTCAGATTTTTCTGGGCTTCTACAATCATAAATTCTAACTTTCTCATCATTCCCTGGTTGATGGATATCCTCACACTTTCCAATCTTTTCCCCCACAAAAAAAGATGCTTTAAGTATTTTTGTATTTATAAGTACTTTTTTTTTTATTTGTTTGGGATACAAACCTAGCAGCAATATTTGTGGGTCAAAGGGTATGTACTGTTCTATAGCTTTTTGGTCCAAATTAGGTCCAAATTGCTCTCCAGAATGTTCGAATCAGTTCAAAACTCCCCCCAAAGTGCATTAGAATCTCAATTTTCCCACATCCCCTCTAAGTTTGTTATATTCATTTTCTGTCATAGTAGCACATCTAATAGGTGTAGGTTGGTACCTCAGAATTGTTTTAATTTGCATTTCACTAATTAACAGTGATTTAGAGCAGTTTTGCATGACTATAGAGGGCTTTAATTACTTTGTCTGAGAACCACCTATGCACACAGTTTGACCATTTATTAATTGGGAATAACTTGTTTTCTTATACATTTGACTCATTTCTGTGTATTCAGGAAATGAGGCCTTTATTAGCGAAACTTAAAAAAAATTTTTGCACCATTATGCTTCCTGTGTATTACTCTTCATCCTATTTCCCCTTGTTTAACTTCTGATCACCATCTTCCTCAATATTCCCTCTTCTATCAGTCCCATCCCTCTTCTCTTATCCCCTTCCCCTCTTACTTTCCTGTAAGGTAAGACAGATTTCTATATCCACTTAATTGTGTTCTTCGCTCATTGAGCCAATTCCAATGAGAGTAAGATTCACCTATGCCTCTTCCCACCTCCCCCATCTTCCCATACACTGGAAAAGTTCTTTCATGCCTATTTTATGTATAATAATTTATCCCATTCTATTTTCCCTTCCCCTTATCCCAATGCATTCCTCTTTCTTATGCCTTAATTTTATTTTTCTTTTAGATATCATCCCACCATATTCAACTCACATCCTTGCCCTCTGTCTATGTACACTCTTTTTAACTGTCCAATAATGATTAAATTCTTAGTAGTTTCAAGAATCATCTTCCCCTCTAGTTATATAAACAGTTTAACCATATCAAATGATTTTTTTCTCTTTTCTCTTTACTTTTTTATGCTTCTCTTGAGTCTTGTATTTGAGAATCAAATTTTCCATTCAGCTCTGGTCTTTTCATTGAGAATGTTTGAAAGTCTTTTATTTCATTGAATAGCCATTTTTATCTTGAAGGATTATGTTCAGTTTTGCTGGATAAGTGATTCCTAGTTGAAGTCCTAGCTCCTTTGTCCTCTGGAATATCATATTCCAGGACCTCTGATCCTTTAAGGTATACGCTGCAAAATCTTGTGTTATCTAGACTGTGCCTCCATGATATTTGAATTGGTTCTTTTTGGCTTCTTGCAATATTTTCTCCTTGATCTGGGAGTACTAGAATTTGGCTGTAACATTCCTAAGAGCCTTTTGGGATCTCTTTCATGAGGTGATTGATTGAGTGATTCTTTCAATTTCTATTTTACTTTCTTGGTTTTTCATTTCTTTTGACTTTTTTTTGTTTGTTTGTTTCTTGAAGTCTCCTGGTATCCTGGTAGCTTCCACTTGCCTAATTCTAACTTTTAAAGAATTATTCTCTTTAGTGAATTTCTGTACTTCTTTTTCCACTTGGCCAATTCAGATTTTGTTAAAATACTATTTTCTTCAGCATTTTCTGTGCCTCTTTTACCACGCTTTTACATGTTTGTTCATGATTTCCTTCCTTTGCTGTCATTTTTTTTATCTATTTTCCCCTTACTACTATTATTTGAATTAAAAAATATTTTTAGCTCTTCTGGGAGTTCTAATTGAATTTGTGTCAATTCTCATTTTTCTTTGAAGCTTTGTTTACATTTGGATTTCATTGTTTTCTCCATTTCTTTGATTTGTGTCTTGATCTTCTCTGTTTCCATAGTAATTTTTCATAATCAAGTTCTTTTTTTTTGCTTGCTCATTTCTCCACCTACTTTTCTGATTTTGAACTTTATGTTAGAGTTGGACTCTCTTCTAGGCACAGAGGGGAAGGAGATCTGTGTCAAATTTGATGTTTTTTAACCTACTATTTTCAGAGTTAGTTCTTGGAATTTGGAAGTTTTCTCTGCTTACAAGGGAGTATAATCTGGGAAGAGAGGTATTCATTGCTCTTCTGGAAATGTACTCTGGTCCTTACCAAGAAATGGCCATTGATCCTTTGGGACTGCAATTGATATTGTCTCTCATGCTCCTTCCCTTAGGATTAAAATTAATATTGCTTCTCAGAGCCTCTTCTCCATCTTGACTCATGTTCCTCTTTTCCCTTATACTGTGAGGTAGAAGAGGGTAGGTAATAGAGTTGCTAACCAGCATCCTCTCCTGTGTCCAGTGTTAGCACAGGGGTTCCATGTAATCTCTTTTTAGTCAGTTTCCAAGCCTCTTAACATCTCTGACTTGCAAACTCCTAAAGCTGCTGCCATTTCTATCATCACCACCTAGTTCCAACTATGGTAGTTCAACCATATGGACTTCAGCCTAGCCTCTCCTCCCAAATCACAGATCTCTCTTTCTAATGTTTTAAATTGTCTTGTGCTGGAAGAATGTATCCCTTGGACTTTTTGTTGATTTTGCTACTCCATAATTTGATTTTAGGACCTATTTTAAAGTTGTTTGGAGTGGAATGTTAGAAGAAGTTGACTTTGTGCTTCCTCTACTCTGCCATATTCCTTGAGGTTCATTTTAACTCTATGATTTTGAGATCTTATTTTCTCTTAAGGTCCTTTCCCACCACAAAATTCTGCGACTCAATCATCATTTCATTGACTTTGATACTTTTCCCACTGATACAAAAAACAACCCCTTTTTGAAGTCATAAGTGTTCTGAGTGTTGGTATGGATGATCTCTCTGTCACCATTCTGGTTATGAGCCTTTCTGAACTTGCACCAATCACAATAGACCCTAAGCTTTGCCATGAACCATAGCTAAGCTTCTACTGCCAACTACCACCAATCAGTTTGCAATCAATAGTCATGGAAGATCTGGAGGCACTTTAAAAAGTCAGAAAAAGTTTTCATGGAGAACTTGTAATGGAAACTATAGAAGACATGGTTAGTTTCTTGGCTATAAGTTTAAAACTTTCCATAAACTAGACCTATCTGATAATGGAATGTGTTGTCTTTGGAATTAGTGAATGTTTTATCATTTTGGATATTCAAGTTGAGCCAGAATAATGATTTACCTGATGTGCAATAGAAAATATTTCTACATGGAGATCTCTGAGCTTCCATCCAGCTTTATAATTATATAATTCTAAGACACATTAATACCTACCAAACATTTGTCTCCTGTATGATTTCATATAGAATTACCTGTGATGACTACATGCCTAGGGCTGAAAACATCATTTTAAATGACCATAGAAAGTGGAGCCAGGATAGAGTGACTCTAATAACCTTTGAGGAGAGCTGTCAGAAAGGTGAGGCCATGAATAAAGGGATCCATGGTTAGATACTATGGGGCTCAGGTAGCACAGTAGCTTTGATTATGGTACTGTAATACTCTCATTCCAGAGACATAGAGGATCCTGCCAGACTCTAGCTGAGATCTGGCAACTGAGAGATCACTTGTAAAGCATGAGCTGATGACTTATGGCTATGATGTTGGCCTCATGTCACAGATACCTCCTGTAGCCAAGAGCAGAAGAAGCAAAATGGAAAGTCCAGGAAGATGGCAAGCGATCAGCCACTGAGGTGCCTTGTCTTTGTCTAGAGGGCAGTGGATGCTATCAATTCACAGAGCTCCTTCGATCATGCATCCTGATGATTGGGAATACCAGGTAGAGGGACAGTGAAGTTGTTCTGAAAGATTGACTCTGTCAGGGTACCTCATCTCCCTACTGTGTGTCATCACACAGAAAATCCAACAGAGGGGCTTCAGGTTGCCCAAGTTGGCATTATGAGTCTCCTGAGTAGCTTTCCATAGCTACTGAGACTGTACCATGGATGCATCATCCATTGGTCTTTTGACATCTATGACTTTGGTACTATGCATGCCTGAGGCAGCCTTTTTGATGCTGGGAGCAGATGTCCAATACAGAATTACCAAATGCTTGTGGAGCAGAATTGGAAAGAGGCCCTGGGTTGATATTTCCACTGATAGTGTAGTCCACTGCAGAATGTATCCTGAAAATCTGTTTGTCAAGGATAGTGCTGAAGGTAGAGAACTCCACAGCTCTTTCCTCTCCCTCACATAAGGCAGAAGCACCCTGAAGGGTTGTGAGGTACATAAATTCTGCTCCTCCTCATTTGTTAAGAACTCTTAGGGCAGGGGTGTAATCTTAAGCATAATTCTTACACTAGTTAAATAATGTTGTGGAATGGAGGTTAGGCTTGAGAAATCCATACTGCTCCAGTGAACCTCCTTCCTTGGTTGCCAGCCCAATTTAGTTTCAACTTTACTTTTTGAGAAGCCTTGCCAACAGCACCAGATGTGGTGCCTGGAGGGATAAACTCAAGTAAATATTTAGGAATTTAGAATAGAACCTGAAGGGCTACTACTTTACTTCTTTGGGCTTCTGATTTGTTGCTCTGATCCAACACTGAAGACTGATAGATTTCTTGAAATTCATTCTATGAGGCTTATTGGGAATGAGTTACCCAAGTATTTTATGTGAGCCCAGGGCTGATGGATGCTTCCACAATCTCACCTCTTTCTTCTCCTTTGACCATTCCAATGAGAACAAGGGAGCTACGGTATATTCATTTTGTTCTTGTCCCAGAACCTACGTGGGATGGATAGCATTCTTGAAATGAATTCATTTAGAAACTATATGTTTAAGCCTATTTCCATTCCAGCTTTCTTCACATTTATAATAATATCCACAATAATGTAAGCTTACATTTACATAACATTTCATAGCTTATTAGACATTTTCTTTATATTGGCCTTATAATTACAAATATTAGTCTCATGTAGCAGATGAAGAATCTCAGTTCAATGTGATCCACGGTCATATTGCTAGTAAGTGGAACCTCAGTGGTAAACGTGGCTGCACCCTAATACCTAGGCAAAAAAGAGTGGGACTAGTTTTCTAGTAATAATTATAATAACAACAATAATGTTGGCAATAATATGTTTGTATGATGTTTTAAAGGTATTTTACACATGCAACAAGAAGTTGATGGAAACATGTCAGTTAGTGGACAGGAATTCTTCAATGTTCATCTGTGTGAACTCCTTGAGATGGTGACTGAAAGATTAGCCTCTGTCTGATCCCCTTAAGGGAAGAGATCTCTCCAGAGAAGAATGATAACTGAGAGGATAGAACTGGAATAAAGAGGAGAACTGGAGGCAATATTGTTGGGAGGAGAGGTTATATGAGACAAAGGAAAGATAAGGAGAGGGACAAGTAGGTTGGAGGAGGGAGTCCCAACACTGCTATCAAACTCTGCTGCCACTGATCCTGCTATTGTTGCCTTGATCATGGATCACTTGATGGGGCAGAAAATACTGAGATGCTAAAAAAAAAAAATCTATCTATCTATCTATCTATCTATCTATCTATCTATCTATCTATCTATATCAGCTGAAGCATGTAGATGTCACACAGCAAAGCTATTAAATGACTGGAGTTATCCATGCTTCTGGGACCAGAACTGGAGAATCTAATATTTCCCCTCTTTTGCCTCATTCTTACTCTCATCTTTTTCTTGGAAGGAAAGATACAAGCAATTATTAAGTGACTTTGTACCTGGTGCTATTCTATGCACTTTATAATTTCAGTATTTATCTCACTTGTGCTTTTCACCAACCCTGGGAGACAGGTATTATTAGTTTCCCCATTTTAATGAAATGATGAAAAATCTGAGATAAGCAGCAGTCAGGTGACTTGTCCAAGATTGCACAACTAGTAAGTGCCTGAGGTCAGATTTGAACTCAGGTTTTCTTCACTCCAGGTCCCGCTTGACCATGACACCTATTTGCCTCTCTCACATGAAAAGAGTTTATTTTCCAAGCCCTTTTCCATAAGAGTTTTGCTTTTCTGAGTTAAAATACTTAACTATCATATTACTGACTTATATGTATATCCTTGCATAGATGCTGTTTGAGGCAAAATAAGTCAAAGTCAAGACAATAAACATGTATTAAGCACCTACTATGGACCAGGCATTGCCTTAAGTGCTGGGTTGCAAAGAAAGGAGAAGACAGTCTTTATTCTCAAGGAGCTCACAATCTAATAGGAGAGATAAAATGCACACAGCTATGTATGAATAAGACATGTACAGGATGACTCAGAAGTAATCTCAGAGGGAAGACATTAGCATTAAGAGGGAGATGGGAAGACATCTTAAAAACATGGAATTTTAGCTGACTTGACAAAGTCAAGACATGCGTATGCAAAGATGTAAAGATGAAGAGGGTATAAGAAAGTCAATGAACATATGCAGTTAAGAGATGGAGGAACAGCTGGGAGGCCAGAGTCACTGTATTATGGAGTATATAGAGGAAGCTAAAGTGTAGAGTACTTGGAGGAAAAAAAGGGATAGTTTTTTTTATAACTTTTTGGACCTTTCCCTTGTAAAATGGGGTTCAGTCATATAGAACAGAGATTTTATTTAGCCATATTTTATAGCTTCTCACCAATGGAAAAAGATAAGGTGAATCCACATGAATTCTAGATAAAACTAGCTTGAGCAGTTTGGTGTTGGGGAAAGGTTTCTGTGCTGGGAGTTAGCCTTTCTGAGATGACTATCTCTGTTATTTCTATTTTTTCTTTTCTTCCTTGACCCATTTGAAATAAAAATGCTTCCTCAGAGGGGCAAAGAATTTTTAAAAATTAAAAATCAAATCAAAATTTAAAAAGTCAAAAGATTAACCAAAAAAGGTCATACCCAAGGGAAGATCAGAGGAAGAAGAGGAAGAGTGGTACCACCCACATGAAGCTGGGGCCCCAAATGAAGGAATAATACTAGTATTTTACTCAAAAGAACAATTCCTAACACACATGCGCACACACACACATACATGCATACATACAATTACTTCACATATAGTGATAGTATCTCATTTGACCCTCACAACAATCCTGAGAGGTTGGAACTTATTTACAAATGAAGTCTCAAAAAGTTGTGTCTTGCCTCATGTCACATCTCTAATAAGTGTCTATGGTGGAGTCTTACCCCAAGTCTTCCTGATTCCAAGACTAACATTCTAACCACTTTTCTCCAATTAATTCTAGAATGTGCCCAGATGAGATGAGTAGAATAAAGTCTGTCTTTGGTGCATAGAAATTCTATTTTAATGCTGACTCTGTGCCCCACCTGTTCTCTCTATCAGCAAATCCATCCAACAAGCAATCTGATTTGCCTCATGGACATTTCTTTTAATGCATCTATAACTGCTATCTAATATGTGGAATGTTATCAATTTTCCCCATTATTTTATTTGGACATATCTTCTCACATAACAGTAAGTCTCAAGTGAGAAAATCTCTATATGTATCTCTTTGCAACCCTTAAAGCACTATATAATAGTTAGCTGTAATTCTTTTATGCAAAATTTGGAATAGGGGCATCCAGGTGGCACAGAAGAAGGTGGCACCAGACCTAGAGTCAGGAGACTCATCTTGAATTCAACTATGGCCTCAGATATTTACTAGCTATATGACCCTGGTGTAAATCATGTAATCCTATTTGTCTCAGTTTCCTCATCTGTAAAATGAGTAGGAGAAGGAAATGGCAAACTACCTCAGTGTTTTTGCCAAGAAAACCCCAATGAGTTCAACAAAGAGTTGAACATGAATGAAAACAACTGATCAACAAGTACCTTCCTTTAATTCTCATTTGTTCATCTACTTTAAGGGGACAGCTCAGGTTTGTGAACATCCATTACATTAGTTTTTACAACTGGCATTTAGAAACTCTTCCTTCATATCTTAGCATCTGGCAAAGGAAGTAGAATATTTGAGATAGGGTCAGCTTTTTTCCATCCTTTTTTTTTCAGAAAGTCTCTATTGTGAATCAGTCACAAAAAGGACAGAATACTATATTCACAGTTTCAACTACATTTTCTACACCAAAGTTGTTTAAATTAAATTTTAAAATAAATAAATAATAAATCAAATAAATGATAATACAATAACAATAAATTAAATAAATAAATTAAATTAAAAGGTAATTTTTAGTTTTTGTCAAATTTTAAGAAGAAATCTTGAGACAGAAAATAAAGTAAAAGATAGGCATAACCCCAAACTACTTGGATTATGGAATCTAGAGGAGTCTAGAGGAGTACCTACCCAGGATACTGATAAGAAACAGTTCAGGAGAGAATAGCCATGACTTTTTTTTCCCTTGAGTTTCAATGATAGTTGCCTTTTAGCCAAAGATGTGGATACTTAGTAGAGAGCACCGACAATAGCAAGGATTCAGCAGAACTGTAGCACAAGTGAATAAAGCACTGGGGGCTTAGATTCAAGAGCCCCTGAGTTCAAATCTGGAATTAGACATTTACTAGTTGTATGATCGTGGGCAGATCACTTAACCTTTGCCAGTCTCATTTTCCTCAATTTGTTGTGAGCATCAAGATAAATTTCTAGTGCTTGGCACAGTTTCTGGCATATTATAATTGATGCTATATAAATGCTTGTTTCCTTCCTTCCCCAAAAGGAAAAGAGGTAAATGGAGGGGGAGGATAAACATATTTGGATAGAAGAAAGGGAACTTGTCAGGTAAGGAATGAGTCAAAAGGAACACCCATGGACACTGGGCTAAAATGGGTCTCCATCATATCACCTGATGGTTCTTCCCATAAAGGATATAAGGATCCAGAATCAAGCAAACCCTGATGTTGGTGATCTGGTTTGACTATTTGTTTCTGCCTTGACAAGAAAGGTGGTCTAATAAATTGTGCTCCACAGTTGGGGCACTTAAAAGAAGGAGAATGATGGAGTTAGCTCCAATTTACTGGAGAGAGTCAATTATTAAATTTTCATGATGAGCACTTGGCTTGATCTATTTATTATTTTGCTGATTGTCTAGACTTAAGAAAGTGATGAGGAAAATGTGATAATGTAGATTAAAATTAAAGTGTACCCTGGGTACATTTTTGGAGGGCTGATTGTTAAATATTTCTCAGCACACCCTTTACTTATAATTATTTGTGAACTGCAGATTTCCTCTTCTTTTTGTTGGATCTGTTACCCTGTTGTCCCTTTTGGGGAAATGGTGGATCTTCCTTGGAACCTACCCTTTGGGGTATTGGTTCAGAGTGCTATTTTGCAGCTGTATATTCTTAGAAAAGCAGTGATGTCTGTGAAAGTGAATGCTAGTACTATGTCAATCTTTGGGCAGGAAGAGATACCTGAACTGCTGATGTGAACCAGTTAGATTATTGAGGAAGCAGTCACAAATGAAATCTAGCTTCTTTTTAGATCAATTCTTATCTGAGAGAGTATCTCTTATATCCTCTCTATCATTATCCTTACATATATCAGTAGTTGTAAAAACAGGATGATTCTCTGATTTTTTTCCCCTTCTCCAAAGACTTTTGATGTCTCCTTAGAGAGAAGGGAACAAAGGAGGAATCTTCCATTTTCTAATTCCAGTAGAAGATACCAGTTGATTAAAATTTTATAGGGGAATCTTTTCCAGCCTCTCCATTAGAAAACTTGGAGTCATTAGGACATTAAAGCAGCATTCCTTTTACTTCTCCCTTCCTGTAGTAGATGAAAGTCAGAGTATAGGTATCCCTTCTACATTAAAACTTTCCCTATCATAGTTTTGCTATATCTCAGATTGGTATAAGAAATTAAATGAGAATTTTGGGGGAGTTTTATGGAAGCCATAGATGTCACACAAAGGACAGCAGATAGCATAGAAAAAGTTTAGAAACTCAGAATAAAATATATGTATGATATTACATAACATCAACATATTTTATCTTTTAGTACCACAAATATACACAATTTAAAAAATTATAAACCCCTATAAAAAAAAGGAAAAAAATTAAATTTCTTTTTTGGTTATGAAATGAGGGCCCAAAATTTTTTCATGGATTTTTCCAGATCTTGGAGGTGTTGTGCCCCTAACCTCCATGAATGGAGGGATGCTTCTACTTGGGTTCAAACTCTAGCTCTGTTTGCCCAAGGGAAAGTCCCTTCAGTTTTCTAGATCTTAAATATTTACTTATTTATATGTAAAATTAAAGTCTTAGTCTAGGTGATTGCTAAGATTTTTCCCAGTTCTAAATTCTCAGACTCTTAATTTTTTGTTGAATGCCTCCCTGGGAACCTGGGAGTAAAGAGAAGCAGGGCATGTAGTTTGACATTTCTCTCACATGTCATAAGATTTTAACATCCAGGTCTGGAGTCAAACAAATGAAATCAGTGAAGATGCAGCAAAGTCTTGCCCAGTTTTCACTTGAGTCACTTTGCCTCCCAAGTCCTATGGCTCCTAAATATCCATCAAGGTCTTCATTTTGGTGTCAGCGTGTACTTCTTTTATCCCTGGCTATGCAGTAAGTACCTGGAAGGAACTTGGAGATTGGTCAAACTCTTGACCTCTGGAAAATGAAGAAGCAATTTGCTAACAGTATTAAAGTGAGACTCAATAAAAGCCTCATTCAGATCCATGTGAGAGGTACAAATTCTCTAAGGTAGAATCAAATAGAATACAGTAGTTGATTGCCTAATACTAAATATTTTTCCTTGTAGGCTAATTGTTCCTCTAACATATTTATAGATCATTATCATCATCCCAATTAGTCATCAATTAACCGAGATCTATCTCTTTTGTTAATTTCTCATAAATTGATCTTCCTATTTTCCTAATCATTTGACTCTTTTTCTTTTGAGCTGCCTTCCATGAATAGACCTCTTCTTGGCACTAAAATTTATGGTCCTCCATTATCCTTAGGAGGCTTTCACTACCCCTTTTCTTCTTGTCCTCTGAATCCAATAAAAACCCTTCATGGTCTTTTCCTGAGACTGATTCGAGGCGATTGGACAAGGAGGAAACATAGCATCAGATGAAGCCCTTCAGTTAAGGCTATACCTCTTCCCAGCCTTTGAAATAGCCTTAAGTCTGGCTGAACACAAGGAAGATTTCATTGCATTTGGCTTATTTTACATTTTCTAATTTGACTCATTGTGTTATTTTCTCTTCATATTTATATCTACTTAAGGTTCATTTGCATTCACTGGCTGTCCTCCCTGATGAGAGCAACACCTCCCAAATTAGCATCATTTGCAAGTTTCATTAAAATGCTGTTTACTCTCTCTCTTTCAGATCATTAATAAAGATGACCCCCATCCTATCCCCCTCTCCCCAATTCAATTCATTTTCATTTGTTATTGCCCTTTGTTTACAGACTTGGAGCCAGTTTTAAATTCATGTGACAATGCTCCTTTCTAAACCAATTTGAATTAATATTGCGTGTAAAATTTCATGCCACTATATCAAATGCTTTTCTTATATCCACATACATTACATCCCCAGCTTGCTAGCCTCCTACTCATTTGGTATTCCTATTAGAAAGCTTTGAAGTTTGTCTAGCAGTTAGTTCTTGAAAAACCACACAGTTTATTGATTGTGGCTCTGTTCTCTCCTGGACTCACTAATGTTTTCCTCTTCATATTTGTTGTTTTGTGAATGATTGATCGTATTTAATATAGTGATTTGGGGATCCGTTACCTCCTTTTCGGAAAATGAATAGCACGCTTCTTTCTTTCCTTTAAACTTCCTATTTTCTGTTCCTAAATGCACTCACTAGTGGGATATGTCATTTTAATAAGATTCCTTAATGTTTGCAGATAAATGTAATATGGCTATAATGATGTGATGACTCCGAGTATTCTAAATATTATTTACCATTATTTCTATCCCTTTCGTGTATCTGTTTAGACAGCAAACCAATCTCATAAAAAGATTAAGTGCCTCTTAGTAGGTGTTCGATACATATTTGTTGAATAAATAAAAAACAGGCATTAGTCAACAATGAACTTTCCCAGCCTTCGAAAATTTTCCTGTCCTTGCAATGACACATCAGATGGCAGCGAGCAGCAGACATCAGGGCTAGCATGAGAAGTCATATGCTTCATTTTTAATCAAATTCTCAATTTTTTGTAATGTAATTTATTATGTGCCTGGGTCTCATTTTTTTTCTTCAGGCCCTATAGCTTGGGATTGGACAGTTGGCACATTTTTTTTTTTGGCTAAAACAGTGACTAACTCTGTTTTGTATAAAACCTAGTATGCTTTGGCAGGTTAATTAATACAAGTGACATTTACAAGGGAAATAAAGCAAATTAAGCTTTCCTTTTATTTCATTGGGTCCACATCAAAACATAGGGAAAAATTTAACTCAGATTTTACTAGTGTCTCGTTTCTTGAGAATTAAATTGTTTTTATGAATATTATCCCATTTTAATCTTATAAGATCCTCAAGAAGTAGGCAGATATTAGGTATTATTGTTATTAATTATTTTTATTAAACTTTAAAGCTAAGAAACTGATACATAGGACCATATATTTCAAAATAGAAGAGAATTGAGGAATTATCTAGTCCAATTCATTCAGTTTTACAATTGAAAAAAGTGAGACCCAAGAAATTAAGTTACTTGACTAAGATCACGCATGCAGTAAATATCAGCCAGTATTTGAACTCAGTTTTTCTAATTCCCAAATTCTCTCTATTTTCATTGAATATGCTGATTTATGATTTGCTGAAAGTTATGTAGTGAGTGAAGGAGATACATTTGTTTTTATCCACTAGAGGTAAGAAACTGAAAAGCTAACTGCCCTGATATTTTTGACCATTCCAACAATCCAATAAAATGAGCATAAATTAAGCACTTCTATGCAAAGCACTGTGCTAGGCACTAAGACAAAATTATAAACATGGCTTCTGTCTTTAATTTGTTTGCATTTTGTTGTAGGTTAACTATATTTATGTATGTGAATATGCAATTAAATTGGGAGGAGAGAAGGAATACTAATAACTAGGAAATTCTTCATCTAGGAGGTGATACATGAGTAGTAGTGGTAATCTCTTGGTGACCGAGAATGACAATTGTCTTTGTGCATTATCATCTATTGATGTACCCTCCTGTGGCTTTGTAGTCCAAAGACTGAGGCGCAGAGTTTGTGGCACATGGGGCATGGGACGCCAGTTGTTACGGGGTGATACATAAACTGACTCTTAAAGGAAGTGAGGGATTTGAAAAGATGGAGTGGGGAAAGCAGGATGGCAAATAATCAGTGCAGAAGTATGCAGGTGGAAGATGGCTTGGCTATAACTCATGAAACCTCTACTAGATGTAGATAATTTAAAAAAAAATCTGTTTTCATAGAATATCCATACTGATGAAATAACAGATCTTTTATTTTGAAGTCTCTCAGTCCAGTCTTTTTTTTTTAAGTCACATCTGACTCTAAGTGACTCCATTTAGAGTTTTCAATACAAAGATGCTGGAGTGGTTTGCCATTTCCTTTGCAGGTTCATTTTTACAGATGAGGAAACTGAGGCTAAAAGGATCAAGTAGCTTACTATGGGTTATATAACTAATATTTGTCTGAAGCCAGATTTGAACCCAGGAAGATGAGCCTTACCACCACTCCATGTAGAATTCATCTAGCTGGCATCTTTGAAGTCTATAAAATATAAGAAAAGAGAGCTAGTTCTTATTCCAATAAACTGTATTTTCCCAGGTGTTTAGAATATCTATTGTTCACTTTTAGCACATTGTTTGCTCTTGACAACGGGGCCATAATTTTTGTACAAAATGTTTTCTATTTGCAGTTAATGGTGTTTGATAGGTTTCCTAGTACCTGTCACAGTAATTAGATTGCCCACTTCTGTGCAGTTCTTTTGTGATATTCTTTACTCCCCTTTTCAAGATAAATAGGATCCGACTTCTATCCCTCAAGGCTCTCAAAATTGAAAATGTCGATTTATGCTTGTTTTTGCTTTGGTTTTGGGTTTGGTTCCTCTCTTTGATTAAAGGCTTATCTTGTACTAAATAATGTATCCTTATAGTCACTCTCTCTGTTGCCAAATCATTTAAATTTAGATGAATGACTCCAATTATCAGTTCCAGAATGTTCAGTTCTTACCAAGTTCTTATTATTCTGTTTCCAAGAGCTACAGATTTTTTTCCCGTTAAATTATTTTTTTATTCAGAATGTTCCTAGCCAGACCATGTTTCTGACCAGTGAGAATTCTGACAAAGTCTTATGTTATATTCTTGGGGGAGAGATGAAAAAATGTGAGAAGAATTAAAATATAGTTAGATGGATTTATAATATAGAAATAGTTAAATTTATAACTGACTAAGCAATCATACTTAAAGAATGTTGATTAATGGAGTATATGGATCTGGAAGGTGTTCTTTAGTCACATGATCTGGGCTCCTGCCTCTTCCCTCTTTAGTGAACATTTCGATCAAGCATCCTGCAGCATCCAAGAAGATAAGACTTTTTCTCTTTTTTTTTCCCCTCCACTTTTCTCTCTAGGTGTTTGTGATATGACTCTCCTAGTTTTCCTTCTGCTTGTTTGACAGCTCTTTCATAATGTCCTTTGCTGGATTTTGATTTAGTTTGTACCCACTAATCTTGGGTACCACTAACCAAGAGCCCTGCCATGGTCCTTCTCTTTTGTCTCTGTACTATTTTACTTGGTCATCTCATCAGCTCCCTTGGATTCACTTATTATCCACAGAGATATATTTATGCCATATTATCTCTCTCCTGACCTCCAGTCTCACATCTCCAACTGCATCTTGAACATCTTGAACTGCATGTCTCACGGACAGCTTAAGTTCAATGTGCCCGAAACTGATCTCATTATCTTTCACCCTAAACCCCCTCTTCCCAACTTTCTTACTGCTGTCGAGGCCACCACCATTCTGCCAGTCACCCAGGCTGGTATCCCAAGTGTCATTCTTGGCTCCGCACTCTTTCTTACTTATCCAGTCTGTGACTTGATAATTTTTTAAATCTTTGCTTTTTATGATTGATTCTAAAATGGAAAGCAAGGGTTTAAAAAATGATCTAAACCAGAAGAGCAGTAAAGGCTTGGCAATGGGGGTTAAATGACTTGCCCAGAGTCACACAGCCAGGAAATGTCTAAGGCCAGATTTGAACTCATGAACTCCCATCTCTGGGTCTGGCTCCCAAGCTACTGAACTGTTCAACTGCCTCCCTGTAAATTTATAATCTTACCTTCTTCCCTCTGACACCTCTTATACCTGGTGCAAGTCTTTATTATCTCCCATCTGGACTATTGCAACAGCCTGCTAGTTGGACTCTCTGACTTAAGTTTCTTCCCATTCTGCTCTATTTTCCAGTCAACTATCATGATGATCTTAAAATGCAGGCATGCCTATGTCACTCCTCTACTCAATAAACTCCAGTGACTCCCTATTACCTCCAAGATCAAATATAAATTCCATTTCTGGTGCTCTCTTAGCCCTTCATCACTGACTCCTCACTGCCTCCCTAGCTTTTGTCCTCTTCACACATTTTGATGTATTATATGGTCTGGAGACATTAGCCTGGCTTCAGACCTTCACTGGATGTACACCATGCCTGGAATGGTCTCTCTCTGGTGGCTTCTTTCTAGTCTCTGCTAAAATTCTGCTTTCTGCAAAACAAAACAAAACAAAACAAAACAAAAAAACAAACTCAAAAAACAACAAAAACAAACCTTTCCAAGTCTTTATCTTAGTGCATTCCTTTTGCAATTACTCCTATTTATCTGGTGTATATCTTGTTTGTGCACAGTTTCTTGCATATTGACTCCTTGAGAGCACACTATTTTCTGAGGACAGATTTTTGTTTTCCTTTGTATTCCCAGCACTCAGCACAATGCCTGATACATAGTAAACACCAATAAATGCTTGACATGAAAATGTTTAATAAATCCAAACTTGACATGAAATTAGGAGCAATAGCTAATATGTTGGATGATGGAGTCTTGGCCAAAGTTCGAAAATAACACCATTGACCTATAAAGAGATAAATATAAAATCCCGTCAGGTTCAGAAAGTCAATTGTAAAAGAAGAGTGTTATTATGCCTTAATAAGTGATGAAGAGCCAACCCGATGAATAGAGAGTCAGGCTTGGAGATGGGAGGTCTTGGGTTCAAATTTGATTTCTGGCGCTTCTTCACTGAGCAATTCACTTAAATCCAATTGCCTAGCCTTACCACTCTTTTGCTTTGGAACTGATACATATAATCGATTTTAAGACAGAAGGTAAAGGTCTGAGTAAAAAAAAAGAAATAATAAAACAGTTTCCGAGGGTACTGGGAAGATCTCTATAAATTCTTGTAGGGCAAAATGAGAATAATAAACCCAATAACAACATTACAGAGAAAAGGGACTTAGAAAAACTTTAGAATTCTAATCAATATAATGACAAGACACGAGTCCAAAAGAATGTAGGTGAAACATGTCACTCTAGCATAGTGCCTGACACATACTGGGTACTTAATAAGTGTTTATTGAATGATTGATCACCAGACAGGCTATGAACTTAAGATGCATAATGAAGCATACATTTTTGAATATTGACAGTGTGGGAATTTATTTTGTCCAACTACACTTTTTTTAGGTCTTTATTTTTCTTTTTTCTTTAATCTGTGGGGTGAAAGGTTATAGATGGATAAAATAGACTGTTTAACAAAGAAAAAGAACAGAGTTAAATTTTTTTAAAATTAAAACAATTTTAGTAACAAATTTCCACATAAGTTTTCCAAAGTCATATTATCTCCCTCCCTTCTTCCCTCTCCTGCTCCCAAAGATGACAAGCAATTTAGTCTTGGTTATTCATGTATTATCATGCAAAACATAGTTCCATATTATTTATTTTTATAAGTGAATAATCTTATAGAACCCCAAACATATACCCAAATAAACAATTGACAAATCATATCTTTTCATCTGCCTTTCTATTCCAACAGTTCTTTCTCAGAACACAGAGTTTTTCTGGGGACATTTGGTACTAAAGTTTCTATGCTTAAAAACAAACTTTAATATAAAAACAGAGGAATGAATATTCATATGATGGAAATAATGGAAATACTTGGTTTATAGCATAAGTTTTCAGGCTCTTCTGAATTCTTTATGCATTGAACATGTAATAATATATTTGTATATGTTTGTAAATATACTTTGGTTGACTTAAATTAAACATAATCAGTTACTGTTAAAAATAAAACATGTAAATTAAAAAAAAACTCTAGCCTCTGATAGCAACTTCACTTAATAGTGCCTCATTAGAAAAATATTTGGAAGTTTAAATTTATCATGTTTAAGATGAGTTATGTGTCTGTAAAAAAAAAAAAGATGCAGTGTAACCTCATCCCCTCCCTTGTTTTCTTTTAATTATTATTTTTTCTGGTTCTTGAAAGATGATCATTTTGAGAGAGAGCTTGCTGGGGTGGTTTTTGATGAGACTGTCAAAGGAGAGACTGAAATCCTATCCCTACCATCTCTTGGGGATTTGAGAATTTTGCTTGCAATAAGGCAGGTGTCCATTGATAGGAGGGAGGACCTTCTGATCTTTAGCATCTTTTTTGGCTTCTTGTCTTGTTTTGTTTTCGCTGGCATGACATATTTCTGTACAGGAAAGACAAATGCTTCTGCTACTGGTATCCACCAACTACTATTGTGTCAATCAACATGACTACTGTTACGTATTTACAATATTCCAACTAGTATCCTCTACTATTATCAACCCATGATTGAAATGAAATGAGGGAGGGCAAAGACCATGATCTACACTATCTTATAGCTATGGGGCATTGAAAATTTGCCAATGAAAAAGGCCAATGATCCAAGGGATGCCCTGATCCTGGAGCATAAAAGGTAGCTGGAACTCCAAGAAGATCTAGAGCTGCTGAGACAGAGAGCTATTATGTATCTCAATGGACTATTAAGCTCAGAGAAGAGGAGAAACTGATTGCCCTCACCATCTTGGTTTTTTTTGCTATTGGTTCTAAGATCTTTAATTATTTCTTTCCAAAAGATGGAGTCTGTATATATGGTTAGGGTTCTTCCTGGTTGTGCCTGAAAACTTCAGCAGGCAAACACAAAGAGGTTTAAGAGGTAACTTGAGGTAGATATCTCCAAATAAGAATACATGGTCTATTTACTGTCCATTTTTTTATTATGTGTGATAAACTATGTAATCACAGCACACGATCTCTGAATTTGTGAAAATAGTGGCTAGGAATTGAGAGAAAGAAGTCTGAGCAGGGAAGGGATACATGAATCTTATTATAATTTGAAAAAAATTATCCCATGCTATTTTGAGTAACATTACATTTTATCTCCCATATAAATTTTAAACCTTTTGGTGCTAACGTGGAAAAGTGGGTTCATGGTAGAAAGAGCAACAGAGATATTTGAAGTGACCTCTTGTGGCCACTGTCCTACAAATCATACAGACTAAATAATCTAAGTATTACTTGATTGACTTCTCAGTCTCATTCATCCCCTACCCCTCATGTCCATACTGTTGCCAAGTCTCTTTGATTTTGTTTTTGCAAGAAGTCTCATATATGTCTTCTTTTCTCCTCTGACACAATTGCCACGCAATTTCAGGCCCTTAAAAACATTTTAGGCTGATCCCTCTGTCTCAAATGTCTTCCTAGTTAAGTTTATTCTCCACTCAGGTGCCAAAGTGATCTCAGGAAGAGCTGATCTGACATTGTTTGATATTTCCTTTCCCAGCCCATTTTAAAGATCATGAAGTTGAGGCAAACAGGGTTAAGGCACTTACCTGCCCCTCACTAAACTCTAGTGGCTCCCTATTACTTCCAGGATCGAATTAAAAAATCCTCTGGTAAATTTTACCTACCATTTCCTATCTTTAGTTTTGTTATATTTTACTCTCCTTCTATGTAATCTGCAATCTAGCCACTCTGACTTCCTTTCTGTTCCCCCCATAAGACATTCCATCTTCCTATTATGCATCTCTCATGCCTACAATGTGTTTCCTCTTCCTCTTCCCTGGCTCCTGGCCACCCTGCCTTCCTTCAAGGCTCAACTTAAATCTTATTTTCTGGAAGAGGTTTTTCCCAATTCCCCTCCATGCTAGTGACTTCCCTCATTATGTCCCATTTTTATTATATATAATTTTGTATTTACATAGTGGTTTTCATGTTGTTTCCTTTATAAAAACGTAAGCTTCTTGAGGGCAGGCCAATTTTTTTCCTTTTTTTTTGTATCCCCAGTACTTAGCTCAATGCCTGATACATAGTGTGAGCTTAATAAATGTTTATTGCCTTGCCTTGCCTTGATTTAATGGCTAGCAGAAATACTGCAGTCTTTTAGAAGTCTATTCCATATATAAATATGCACATATATATGAAAATGACCAGGCTAGTGGTTCAATTGGAGTGCTCCCTGATGGACTCCAACTCAGATATTGAACTCCCTAGATTGATAATTAATATAATAGCACCAGAAGCTTAAGGAAGAGAGTCCTCTTTAGTCACATAATACAAGGGTTCCATGTTGGAGATAAGGATTACAAATAGAACAATGATCTTAGACCTCACTAGTAGAAAGAGAGTAGTCAGAATAATAAAGAATTAATAGAAGGAGAGTACTCAAAATGAAGGAGCTAATAGTTCCATTTTATTCATTGCTAGTCAGTCCTGAAAGTTTGTTTAGCTCTGAGATTTACATTTTCCAAGAGACACTGATAAAATGGAGTTCATATCAGGATGGCCAAGATGGTGAGGAAAGTTAAAAGCATGTCACAGGAACAGTGGCTGAGTAAACTGGAGATATTTAGATTTTGTGGTTACAAAATTATATAGAATTCTTTCCATATAAGCGTGGAAAGATGCTATAGTATAGTTTTTAGTTTCATATAAGGAAGATCTTTTTGGTAAATGAAGAACTTTGGAAATAGGTCTAGTAATTAAATTTTAAACTAGGATTTCTATTTAATAAAAGAAAAAAAAAATTCTATCATTTAGAGTTGGCCACAAATGGAATGGACTGTTTTAGAGGTGATGAATCCTCCCTTGTTCTAAATCTTCAAGTTTAGCCTGATGATTGATTGTTGATAATGATGTAAAGGAAATCTTGCAAAGAAGAGGAGGTTGCTGATGGCATCCTCTGAATTGCTTCTCAAACTTAAGATTCGATGACTTTAAATTGCTCCTAATGCTCAGAATTGTGCAGAATGGTAGGAATCCCAGGCCTACTTATAATTTTGTGAAATTTTGGTAAAGAAATGCTTCTCTTGGTATGCTGACAAGCTTTTAGGTGAAGGAATAAAATAAGCCCCTAGGGTTCTTATCTCTTATATCTTCATGAATAGACCTTTGAGGTATCTTCCAGCACTAGCTCCATAATTTTATGCCACCATTGCCTAATTCAATTAATTCCAACTACTCTTATCCCCAACCTCTCATTGAACTGTTGTCACTATTAATATAACAAATGTGTAAGACTAAAGTCCCAGGTGACTCTGTAAAGCAGAAGTCATAGCTATAGGTAGCAGGGAGTCAATGGTAAGATGAGGTTGTCTCTTTTATTTGGAATTGATATAATTTAGACAAGAATAGGATTGAATCATATTTGTTCTATCTATGAAAAAGAAGCTTAGGAAGGAAATCAATAGTATAAATAAGATTAAGAGGGATGCATTTACCTGTGTAAAAGAAAAAAAAATATTCAAGTATTTTAGAGGCTGACATTTACACACCGATGAGCAGGGCCCAATGGTATTTTGAAAGCCAATTGAAGATCATTCTTATCTATTTATTAAATCAGAGCATAGCTTAGTTACCAAATATGTATCATTTGCAAGTGTTTTTGCCACGTAATTCAGATTATCCTTATGTGATGAAATTGGAAGGGACCTAGAAATTGTCTAGTCCAGAAGTGTCAAACATGTGGCTTATGGGACACATACTATCTGTAACACTCCCATATGCCCTGAACCAGATAAAAATGTAATTGGGAAATATTTAGCAAAATATATAAACATTTGATAAAATAAATAATTTTATAAAATAAATAATATTAATATATAGTTTCTAAATCAATATGTGATTTTCTAGCATGTGACCTGCAGGGAAGTCCATGTTTGGTTTAATGGCCACCATTTATGTTTGAGTTTATGCAACTGATCTAGTACCCCTCATTTTATAGATGTATAAATGAAACCTGAGAAAGGCTAAAGTGAGTTCCTTAGGATCACACATCTGGTATGTTTCAGTCATGTCCAGTTCTTTGTAATCCCATTTGGAGTTTTCTGGGCAGAGAGGATTGATGTTGCTATTTGAGAATAGATTAAAATTTAGACTTTCTTGACCTCAAGTCCAGAACTTTAACCACTCTTGCATCATATACCTATGGTATTTGGATTGATGTGAGGAAAAGTGCTTTATAAACTTTAAAGTGCCATATCAATGTGCCATATCTCCTCCGGATTGGTGAGTCCCTGACTGGGATGACAATTTCTTAAGTTAATTTCTGACTAACTCTACTCATTCCTTAGATGACTCTACTTCCAACCAACTACCTTGTTCCCCTTTCCCTGCAGTCCAATTTCCTTTTATGTCTTTCCTTCTATTAGAATGTAAGATTCTTGATAGTAGAGACAATATTGTTTTTAATTTTTTTGTAATCCCTGGCTCAAAAAGCCAATTATATGGGACATTTTCCTCACGGATCCCTGGGGTATAAGGTGGGTTGAGCTGGTGAGAGTAGGAGAAAAGAGAAATCTGGGTTCATCTGGCTTCCAGCTTTGAAAGAAACTGTGCCACTCCAACCTCTTCAAGTTCTGAAAAGAAAAAGAAAGCCTGAATAGAAGTTGTCAGGTAGAAGCTAGCAATTTCTGTCATGGTCCCATCCCCAGCTCGCTACACTAGAGATTTCTGAGAATTTTCCTTTTTGTGAGTTCTGAGACTCTTTCTGTCTCTCCGTGTTTCTCTTTGTCTCTGTCTCTGCCTCTGTTTCTCTCTCCTCTCCCAATTGAGCTGTTATTTCATTCCCAATGGGGGAACTCATTCACTATGTATTATCAGATATTCATTTTCCGATATATACTTTGATTTCTGTTTTGCTATCAACTTGGATAAATGGACTTATTGGTTATTTACTATGTATTTCATTGTGGAATTGGCATCTGATGGAAAGGGAGTCAAGCTTTGGATATTTAGCTGGGAGCTCTCCTTTCCCATTAAGGAATAGAAAGCAGGAATTTAGTTTGAATCTAAAAATTACTTCCCTATTAACAGTATTTAAGGGAATAGATAACTATACTTCTAGCCTGGTATCCCCTCTGCTTCAGGAGAGCAGAAGGGCCAGACTCTGACCCCACCTTCCTGCTTCTCCTCTCAGCAGGAATCTAAATTTTCTTTGAAGAAAAATAGAGGAGGAGATACTAGAAATACCTTTTCTCGATTCCTTGCAAACCAAATCTAAACAGACCCTTGAGGTCATACATAATCTACTTTGGCAAAAACAAAATAGTATCCATACACAACAATCCCTTACAATTTATTTTTTGTATTTGCTATCCTCAATTTAGCACCAGACCTGGCACATTCTTATGTGCCTAATACGTGTTCTCTCTTTTACCCTCTCTCCCTCTTTCCTTCTCTAGCTTCCTCCCTGCCCCTCTCTTTCCTCTCTTTGTATCTATCTTAATAAGTGTATATTATATATGTGTATATATATGTATATCCTTAGACAATATTTCTAGACATAAAATGACTTTATACACATGCATATATTTATATGTTGCTGTTCAATTGTTTGAGGCATGTCTGATATTTCATGACCCCATTTGGGGTTTTCTTGGCAAAGATACTGGAGTAGTTTTGCCATTTCCTTCTCCAGTTCATTTTAGGAATGAGGAAACTGAACCAAACAAAGTTAAATGATCTGTTTAGGGTCACACAGTTAATAAGTGTCTTAGGCCAGATTTGGACTCACAAAGATAAGTCTTCCTGATTTCATGCCTGGCACTCTATCCATTATACAACTTAAAAAATATATATATATATATATAAATAAAAATATAGACATATTGAAAATAATTTTTATATTTAAGGAATAATGTTTGAAATTGACCAAATAAAAATAATGTTTAAAATAAAAAAATATATAGACATATATGTATGTGCATGTATCTGTGTGTATAAGTTTCTTTGTTTTTTCTTTCTATCTATCATCTATCAATCCATCTATCTATCCATCCACCTGAACTTGCAGATAAATCCTATTCATAAGGAAAAAATGGAAGGGGAACTCGCCTACTAATGATCTGTAGTCTTGAAGCTTAGCTAACTAGTATTCCCCCCCCCCCTTATTTCCTCATTTTCTATAGCACTAATTTCTGTTACCTTTTTATGCAGTGCCCACATTTCCCATCCTGCAGGCTTTTATCTGTATTACTGAAGAGGAAAACAGAATGCTGTACTCCCCACCAGCAAGCTCTCAGCCAGCCTTGTACATTATGTAGTCTGCTATAATGTTGCCAAGGAGGAAATTATTAAAAGGACGAGGCTAATTTTGTAATTCACACCTGGAAAGCAAATTTGATGGAGCTTGCACAGATCTTTAATGAAATCATATTGTTTAAAAAGTTTCCAGAGAAATTCATCATTAATTGATTTCTGAACTGCGGGGGGTGGGGTGGGGGGAAAGAGGGGGAAATCTGAAAGAGATGAGGTATTAGTTTAACTGGGGTTTGGTGACTTCTTGGAATTCTTTTTTCCCCTTTGTTTCTTTTCCCCCATAGAAAATCAATAGGAACCTCCCAAATCAGCATGGAAAATAAAACTAAAACCATAAGTAATATTTACATAAAATATCCCATATTGAATAGTAATACATTTTCTTTATGGTTCATTTTCCTAGGTCCTGCTGCTAAGCCATGATGAAAACCATGGGATGCCATTACTTGAGGCTGCAAAGAGTGTGCAACCCAATTCTCCTTTTGTAAACTCAGCAGGAAGCAGAGCAAGAACCCACCAGCAGAAGGTGGGTGTTCCACTTAGTGGTAGTCTAGGGCTGGGCATGTGTCTGAGCCCCAGGTGTTTGAGAAACATGTCATTACCTCGTCACTTTCTTGTTAAGGAAGCCCATATTTCTCATGATTTTAGAGGATGCAAGTGTTGACATGAGGAGGTTCCCATGAACACTGAAAAACGTTCCTTTGTTGAAATTATGTTCTCTTTTCTATCCCAATTTAAAACTTTTATTTTCTCAGTGTTCTGAATGGTGCTGATGGTGGTGGCCTCATGACTGATATCAGATTAACCTTGTGTCTTTGCGTTTGTCCTGGTAAGTATAATGGCGCAAAGACCCTCTGAAAACCTAGAATTTTAATGGAGATGCCATCCCATTTCTTCTCTCTGCCCCATCCACCATCATTGCCTAATGTACCCCTGCAGTCCTCTTTCTCCCTTTAAAAAATGGGAGACTTTCAAATCTCCCCCTTAAACCAACTGCTGAAATAAGTATTATCCCCATTTTACAGATAAATGATAGTCAAAGGAGTTTAGTGAGCCATCTTTGTTTGCACATAGTGGGTGAGAGAAAGGAGAGATGGCAGATTTGACAGCATTTGTCCTTTCCATTAAACTACAAAGCTTCTCCATCCTACCCAAGAGAGGCTTCCAGTGCCTAACTACTGTACCTTGACTTCTTTTCCATTGGTAGAGCAGCAACCAATAAGCTGCTGCTTTCCTTGGTTTTTCTGGAACTGGCAATCTTGGGAGGTCTAGTCTATACTAAAACCTTGAAAATTCCTTCCTCCTCTTCCTCCTTGTGCATCTCTAAATAAGAGCTAAAGGACCAAGCTTTCTGCGGGGGGGCTAGCAGCTTAAGCATGCAGACTGTCTGAGTAGGAGAGAAAGCAGACAATGACTGGAAATGGGAAGTAATGGGAATAAGGTGGGGTGCTAGATCAAGGCAGCAAATCTGTGTTTATTAGTTCACACTTCACTCAGGGGCATCCCTTCTAAATAAAGCTCCAAAGCTAGACTCTCTTTTCTAGCCCAAATTAAAACTCTTGTTTTCTCAGGGTCTTGAATGGTCGTTCTGGAGGTGCCCTTAATAGGCTGATTCACACCAAGGCATTTGTGACTGATGGATTAAAAGTGTTCCTTCTCCTATTGGGTATTTTAAAACTTTAATTTCATACAACAAGCATTTGTTGAAAAGGAATACAAAGATAAATGTGTTGCTTGTCTCAAGGCATCCAAAGGCTAGTAGTAGAGAAAGAGAAGCACAAAGAATTGTGGCTAGTGATGGGCAAGATAGATTACTGCCTAGGGTGTAACATGCAGAAGGCTACAACAAGGGGAAAATTTTAATATGATTTTTAAAAAAATGGGACTGTTTTTAAATGCCAAAATATGATGCTTCTAACAGCATGGATGTTTTGTCACATCAAGTTCCATTACAAGGAAAACTGAAATAATTTGGTGTCCAGTAATACGGAGGTGGAGGTGTACTTTTCACACCTTACCTATTATATGGAGCCATAGAATCTCAAATCTGGAAGGGGCTTCATGGAATCATCTAGAGTGAGCTCTTAAAGTTTTTTGTGTTGTGAACTGCTTTGGCAGTCTGGGGAAGAATTTGGTCTTATTAGAATCATATTTTTAAATGCATAATATAGGATTACAGAAGAAATTGATTATATTGAAATGTACTTATAAAAATATTTTTTAAAAGTTTCTTGACTCCCAGATTCTTATCTAGTCCAGCTCATACCTGAACAATAATCTTGACTAAAACAGAGCCTCTGGCAACCACTCTGTGCAGTATCCTTGCTGAGAAAATCCCTTGGAGTTCTGAGGAGTTGGACACAGCTGAACAACAAAATTTATATCATTTTCATTTTTATCCAAATGGTCTTTACTGTGCTTCCCCTTATTGAACTCTATTTCTCCAAGTGAAGCCTTCATTTTAGAGAAAGAGATTTCTTCTATTTTGAGGATGAGTCCAGAACAGCCATTCTTCTATGGTTCTTTAAGGCTTTGCCACCATGCCTCATTTGCCTGTTCCCCACAAACCTGTGGCTCCCATCTACCACTGGTGATTTTTTCTGGAACCTCCATTTAATTTAATTTTTAAATTTAAATTTAATTTTTTTTAAAAAAAACTTTGCCTTCCCTTTTAGAATTAATACTGTGTATTGATTCTAAAGCAGAAGATTGGTAAGGGCTAGGCAATGGGGGTTAAGTGACTTGCCCAGGGTCACACAACTGGGAAGTGTCTGAGGCAAGATTTGAATCTAGGACCTCTCATCTCTGGTCCTGGCTTTCAATCCTCTGAGCCACATAGTTGACCCCTGGGACCTCCATTTTAAAGAAGGGCTCAGATACACTCTGAGGTGGTGGCAAAAAATTGGAAAATGAGGGGCTGCCCTTCAATTGGAGAATGGCCGAACAAATTGTGGTCTATGTTGGTGATGGAATACTATTGTGCTAAAAGGAATAATAAAGTGGAGGAATTCCATGGAGGCTGGAACAACCTCCAGGAAGTGATGCAGAGCGAAAGGAGCAGAACCAGGAGAACATTGTACACAGAGACTGTATACAATGGAATGTCATGGACTTCTCTACTAGCAGCAATGCAGTGATCCAGGACAATCCAGAGGAACTTAGGAGAAAGAATGCTATCTACATCCAGAGGAAGAACTGTGGGAGCAGAAACACAGAAGAAAAACAACTGCTTGATCACATGGATTGATAGGGATATGATTGGGGATGTAGACTCTAAACGATCACCTTAGTGCAAATATCAATTATATGGAAATAGATCTTGATCAATGACACATGTTAAACCCAGTGGAACTTGGCTATGGGAGGTGGGTGGGAGGAGGAGAGGCAAAGAACATGAATCATGTTACCATAGAAAAATTTTCTTAATCAATAAAATAAAATTTTAAAAGTAAAAAAAATAAAAAAGGGCTCAGATAGTCAGCTTCCATTCTCTAGAATTTGCCACTATGCCTTTATGCAGGTACCTATTGCCCAGTTTTTAGGCCCACTTCTATGTGTTATTTTCCCCTGGTATAATATAAGCTCCTAGCTGGCAATTAGTTGGCTCAGTGAGTACAGAGTACAGAATACAGGCCAGGCCCTTTGATGGGAGATCCTGGGTTCAAATTTGGCCTCAGACATTTTCTAGCTGTGTGACCTTAGACAAGTCATTTAATCCAAATTGCCTATCGCTCACCACTTTTCTGCCTTGGAACTTATATGCAATATTAATTAAGTTGAAAGTTAAGGTTACTTTTTTTAATGGAACCCCTAGAGGTCAAGGACTGTCATTTATTTGTATTTATATCCCCAGAGACTATCCCAGTACCTGGAATATATTAAGTTTCTAATGGATGCTTTTCAATTTGTTTTGACTTGAAACTATTTTCCTAATATGCATTGTTTCTCGCCATTTGTCCTGGCTTTACATATACATGATTAACTCTAATCTAAAGGGTAAAAGTTCATTGCTAATATGAACACACTGTATGAGCACCAGAAGAACTCTGTTCTCTGTAAATGAGGTTCTCTGACCCAAATTTTCTTTAGAACTAGGCTTAGACTTTTCAGATCTTAGCTGGTAAGAAAAGGATGCTTTAATAGATGTACTCTCCCTTTTTCCCTTGCTGTCAAAAACAAAACAAAACAAAACAAAATAACATACATATGCACAGATCTCTTCAAAAGGCAAGGACAAATACAAACTACAGAGGGATAAAATTCACTTTTTCTGCTTGAGTGTATTTTAGCATAATACAAACATGAAAAACCTACCAAAAATAGTTGATATGGATGAAAATTTACTTGTAAAGCCTTAAATACCAAGTCATGCACACATGGATTATATTGAAATGTACGTGCTTTAATCCAGCTTCTAAAAGTAATGTCTTAGGATAATAGTTAATTCTACCTCCAGACACAAATGTGATTTGTGGGTTATGGCCAGCCTGTGTGACACACTTATCCTTACCTTATCCTTACTTATCCTTACCTGGCCTTTTTGGCCAGGATTTCTTCACGTGGGACTCATGAAAGTAAGACAAAAATTTGATAATTGTATTTTAGCATAATTGTTTTCTTTGTAATGTTCTGTATTTTCTTTGCAATCTTCCATATTTTATTTTGTGCACTTAAAAGAATGATTCTAAGAAAGGGTTTGTAGGTTTTACTGAACTGCCTAAAGGATCTGTGGCACAAAAATGGTTAAGAACTCTTTCTCTAGGCTGATACTACTGGGAAAAGGAGTGCTGTGTGCTTCTAGGCTGTCTTTGTGTTATGGGACCCTTTCAAAATTTGCTGAAGCCTGGAGACCTCTTGGTGGAATAATGTTTTTAAACATACACAATAAAATACATGGATTACAGAGGAAAGAAGTATATTGAAATAGTCATTCAGATTAAAAAAAAAAAAGATCATGGTGCCCAGGTTAAAGAATCCCTGCTCTATAGACATGACAGATGTATCATGTCCCTGTTACTATGAACAATATTCTTCTTGCATTTCTTGTTCTGGAGTTTTAGTTCAGGTAGAGGGAGCATAGAGAAGAACCATGGGGCTGGGAGCAGTAGGCTACCAAGAGTAACTTAATCCTGGGGTATGGTAGAAAAGACACTGGTTCTGGAATCAGATGCTGCTCTGATACTTTTGCCTGTGTGGCTTTGGCCTCTCAACCTCCTGTGTCTGATACTTCTACTTTAGAGCCTCTTACACTCATCCTTTTCAATAGGACACTTCCAATTTCTGCTGGAAGATGAGCAGAACCCAAGCCAATATGCTTTCTTCAGAAAGAGTAGCTCTGGAATATTTCTCTCTACTCCCTAATTATCGAGAGTCTAAGAAATAATTTTAAGATTCAAGCTGCTCACCTGATTAATAACTTTAAAAAATACCCCTTACCTTCCATCTTAAAATCGGTGCTGTGTATTGGGTTCCAAGACAGAAGAGTAATAAGGGCTAGGCAATAGGAGTTACGTGACTTGCCTAGGGTCACACAGCTAGGAAGTGTCTGAGGTCAGATTTGACTCCAGGACCTCACATCTCTAAGCCTGGTTCTCAGTCCCCTGAGCTACTCAGTTATCTTCTGATCACTCTCTTTTAATGGGTAAAGAATGCTATATAATTATATAATTAAGCTATATAATTAAGACTTGACTCTTCCCACAAAATTCAAGTTACACAAAGACCACACATAGTAAGTAGTAGTAAGTAAATCCATTTATCCAAACTGATAGCAGACAGAAATCAGATAGCGTATACAGTGAAAATATATGCCAGACAATGCTCAGAGAGAGCAAGTTCTTCCATTGGGAGAAAGATATGTCAGCTCAACAGAAAGAGACTGAGTAGGGGGCAAGGAGAAGGAAAGGGAGAAGGAGAGGGAGAAAGAGGGAGGAAGGGAAAGAAAGTGGAAGGAGAGAGAGAGAGAGAGAGAGAGAGAGAGAGAGAGAGAGAGAGAGAGAGAGAGAGAGAGAGAGAGACAAAGACAGACAGAGACATAGACACAGAGAAAGAGGGGGGTGAAAAGGGAGGGAAGGGGGGAGAGAGAGAGAGACAGAGAGGGGGAGAGAGAGAGACAGACAGAGAGAGAGAGACAGACAGACAGACAGAGACAGAGAGAGAGACAGAAACAGAGAGACAGAGACAGACACAGAAACACAGAGAAAGAGGGGGGTGAAAAGGGAGGGAAGGGGAGAGAGACAGAGACAGAGAGACAGAGAGAAGAGAGAGAGACAGACAGACAGAGAGACAGAGAGACAGACACAGAGAGACACAGAGAGACATAGAGAGACAGAGAACAGAGAACAAGAGAGAGAGCTAAATTTTACCCAAGGAAAAATACCTTTTTAGTGTGGTAAATTGATAAAAATGATATGATCAAGATGCTTGCTCCTCTACATGCTGGTTCCTTCCCAAAGTCTTTCTTTTTTCCTTCAAGGATTTCTCCCTTAAAGAAAACCTAGAATCCTATATCTTGTCTATTACAGTTGGAAACCAGAAGACTAAGTTATCTCCTTTCTCAGTCTCTCTATGACTCTACCACTTAGGCAAGAATGGACCATAAGTAATTAGTATCTACCAAAGGAGAATGTTATGCAAACAGACATGAGCCTCTGGTTATACTTGTTACAGTGGCTGTTCCTCTGGCTCTTATGACTGTGGAAGCCCCACTGATGGGCTATAGGATCACTGTCTATTTTTAAAGGGCAGTCAGTGGGAAGAGAATTCATTCATCATAGATATGTAGCTGATTTCTTAGAGACGCTGAGCATCAGGGTATCAGACGTTTTAGGGACTCAGGCTTGGATCTGAACATTTGTTGCATATGCCAGTTCTCTTTTGGATGTGTCAGTGACTCAGCATCTTAGGATGAGTCTATTGGACTGGTGCTAAGTGTGAGATTAGTTCAATTCAGAGAACTCAAATATTAGGCATTTATTGATCCAAAACAAAATTGCTTACCAATTTTACTTGCTGCCTACATCTTCATTTACTCAGTATTTGAACTGACAAGTCATGGAAGCTTACATCATTGTCACTGAACTGACACCTTGTTCATCATAAGACCCTGAAGGATGGAGGCCATAATCAGTTTGCTCCTCTCCCAACCTAAGGAAGTCCTAGCTTTTGCTCCTTTCCAGCTTGTGATTAAAAATCTCTTATGATAGAAATATTATAAAATAATAATTAATATAAATGTTAATAATTATGCTTTTTATATGTGAGACTGAGTGATATATGCTATTAATATTATAACAATAATATCCTATAATAGGCATATAATCACAATATAATGAGTATAATTCATAATTACAATTATGTTAATTATATGTGAGACTCTTTGCAAATATTATTTCATTTGATCCTCCCTATGACTCTGGGGGAAAATCATTATTATACCTATTTAAGGCTCAATAAATTGAAGTAAACAGAGCCTATGACTTTCCCAGGGTCACTCAGCTAGAGTCTGAGTTTGGATTTAAACTCAAATCTTCCCAACTCCACTGTCAGTACACTCTTTACTGTATTATCTATCTATTTGGTTTCTTAGTAGTCATGTATGTCCATGATGATTGGACTATTTCAACAGAACCTAAGAGCCTTTCATCTGATGCTCTTTCCTTTTAGTCTTAATGTTTTGAGAAAGTACCAGCTATAATGCTATTCTACACGTAAGGCCCAGTTCAGAAGTTTAAGCAATTTTGGTTTCAAATTCCATTTCCAATGCTTTCTATCTTTGTGACCTTGGTTAAGTCACTTAACTTTAGTTGTTTAGGCAGCTAGGTCAATTAATCAATTAATAAGCATTTATTAAGCACCAGATACTGTGCTAAGCTCTAGAGATACACAAGGCAAAAGGCAGTCTTTTTCCTTGCAAAAGTCACAATCTAATGAATTTAGGTAAGTGGCACAGCATGATGGAACTGGATTCAGGAAGACCTTTAGTTGAAATATGGCCTTAGATACTTACTTCTTATATGACTCTGGGCAAGTCATGTGACCCTCATCTGTTTCAGTTTTCTCCCTTGAAAAATGGGGATAATAATAGTACCTATCTCTGAGTCTCTGAGGGTTTCTTTAAGGATCAAATGAAAGAATATATGTAAATTATTTAGCAGAGCACCTGGCACATAGTAAGCACTTAATTTTTCCTTCCTTCCTTCCTTGCTTCCTTGCTTCCTTGCTTCCTTGCTTCCTTGCTTCCTTGCTTCCTTGCTTCCTTGCTTCCTTCCTTCCTTCCTTCCTTCCTTCCTTCCTTCCTACCTTCCTTCCTTCCTTCCTTCCTTCCTTCCTTCCTTCCTTCCTTCCTTCCTTCCTTCCCTCCCTTCTTTATTCTTTTCTTCTTCCCTCCCTCCTTCCCTCCCTCCTTCCCTGCTTCCTTCCTTCCTTCCTTCCTTCCTTCCTTCCTTCCTTCCTTCCTTCCTTCCTTCCTTCCTTCCTTCCTTCCTTCCTTCCTCCCTTCCTCCCTTCCTCCCTTCCTCCCTTCCTCCCTTCCTCCTGTCTTCCTTTCTTGATCTGAAAAATGAGAAGTTTGGTCTAAATGTGAGTGACATTGTCAGGAAAATTGGACAAATTTGGACAGAATTTTAGATGGAGGAGTGAAGAGAGTGTAGAATCAAAGATGATTCTGAGGTTTTGTGCTTTAGTCCCTTCTAGTGCTAAATTTTTGATCCTATGGCCTTGTGTTGGACAGTCTGATGTTCCGTGCCAGCAATCACAGTTCAAGTAAATGACCTTCATTCTATTCATTTCAGTAATATTTATTAAGCACTTACTATATGGCAGCCATTGGGCTAAGTTATAGAGATATAAAGATGAAAAACAACATGGTCCCTGACCTCAAGGAATTTTCAATCTAATGGGGGGTATATGATATATATGCAAATAGCTATGATACAAGGGACAATGTGATAAAAGCAAGGTTAAGATAAAGTTCCATTAGAAATTTGGGGGATGGAGAGAGAGAGAGAGGGAGAGAGAAAGAGAGTGAGAGAGGAGAGAGAGAGGGGGAGGGAGAGAGGGGAGAGGGAGAAAGAATGAGAACCTTTTCTATTGCTAGAGAGTCAGAAAGACTTCATGGAGATGGATGCACCTTAGCAGAGACTTAAAAGAAAATAAGGATTTCAACAGGTGGAGATCACAATCTGTGCTCTCCTCCCATACTTTTGCTTCCCCTTTGACTTTGTGACATTGTGATTTAGTCAAACTGGCCTCACACAACAGTCCATTTCCCTTCTCCTTGACTTTACCTGGAATGCACTTCTGTCTTACCTCTGCCTCATGGAATTCCTCTTTTCCTTCAAGGTATATCTCAAGCACCATCTTCATGAAGTCTTTTCTGTTCACCTGTCTGCTAGTACTATCCCTCCCAAATTAACTTGTATGAATATATTTATATCTATTCATCATCTATATCTATACTTATTAATTTTGTATTTATAATGAGTAAACACACATACAAAAACAACCAGCAGGTATCCCTTCCACATCACAACTTTCCCCAAAGGGGTTTTGATCTACCACAGTTTGGCATAAGAAAATATATGGGGAAAAAGAAAATAAATGGACATTTTGGGGAGTTTTGTAGAAGCTGCAAATAACATGCAAAGGCCAGCAATAAACGTAGAAGTTTAGGAGCTCAGAAATGCATAAAAGATACTTATTTAATTTTTATTTATTTAGTCCACATTTTACAATAAGGTACTATAAAAGAAAAAGAAAAAAATCAGACTTCTCTTGTACAAAGAGAGGACCAAAAATTTTTACATGGATTTTCCAGATCATGAGGGTACCATTCCACTAATCCTCACATTGTAGAATGGTTATATCCATTCTACAATGTGAATATATATATACTACGTTAGAATATAATTTAGAGTAGGGGTTGTTTCATTCTTTATGTTTATATCCCCAGAATCTAACATAAAGAGTAGGTGCCTAGTAAATGTTCATTGATTGATGAGGAAAGAGTATGATACAGGCATAAGGAATAGCCCACACAAATACACTAAACCAAAAGAGGGCAGATCAAGATAAAAAATAGCTCATCAGCTTGTTTGGCTAGAATGTAGAGAGCATGAAAGAGAGTAAAATAAAATAGAGGTGGAAAAGTAGGTTGGAGCCAAATTGTGCAATCTTTAAGTACCAGACAAAATGTGTATTTTATACATCCCTATATCCCTATAGGCAATAGGGAGCCACTGAAATTTTGTGAGCATAAGAGTAATATAGTCAGACTTGTCTCTTAGGATATTTATTGGAGAAGGTAAAGACTGGAGATGGGGAACTTTGACAGTGTTCTAGGTAATAGATAATAAAAATTAACTCTAGTGATGCCAGTGGGATAAGAGAGGAGAGAATTGATGTGAGTGATATTCCCAAAGTAATATCGACAATATTTGACAAATGACTGGTTGTGGGACTGAGAAGAAAGGTCAGTTGAAAATGTTTCTGAAATTTTGGTTATGAGTGACTGGGAGAACTGAAGTACCATTAACAGAAAAAGGAAAATAGTATGACAGAAAAGTACTATCAGGGAAGTGAAAGGGTCTGAGGTTGTTGAGATTGATGTAGTAGCAGAACTCTTAGTTGAATGGATTTGGAATCAGTAGGACATAAGTTCGGATCCTATTTCATACATATACTAGTTGTGTGATGCTGAAACAATCAATGAACTTCTATCAGTCATAGTATCTTCATTTGTAAAGCAGGAATACCAATAAGATTCCTCTTACATTTTCTTGCCACCTACCTTAAAGGGTTCTTTTCTTCCCTCCCCACCCCCCAGGTTAAATCAACAAACCTTTATTAAGCATCTGTTGCTGTTGTTCATCCTTCCTTTTTGAAGAAGACCAATGGTACCACTATGTTGGAGTCAGGGAAAGTAGTGAATAATGGGTGATGTCTTGACTTGCCCATGACATTGATTTAAGTGGGGGCAGAGTTGCACAGAGTCATCAACCTCACTTTCTCTTCCAGAGCCATTGGTATCCAGTGGCAAGACAGAAGTCAAGACGAATGTCGATGGTGTGGAATGTATTACATGACTGTGGTGAGTTCTGTGTTGAAGAGCCCCACAGCACCTGTATCAGCCAACTTCATGGACATTAAAGCAAGATTATTCTTGTCTAGCTATTTTACCAGAAGTCTTGTACACCCCCCCCCACTAATTCATTGGCCTATTTGAGGTCTCTTGGTTACTTTCAAACTGATTTAGCCTCTCTGGTGAGAGAGTTCTACTGGGTGTTGCCATTACACGTACTTCAGCTCCATAGGGCCACAGTGGAGAGTTAGGCAAAAGGTAGATGAACAGCCCTGAAAGGGACTCTCTCCAGAGTTATTGGTCCTCCCTGAACACACCACACACTTTTTTACTGTGTTCCAGTGATATGAAAAAAGGCAAAACCAAATAAACAGTCCTCATACTTTAAAAAATTCCTTACTTTCTGTCTTAGAATTAATATTAAGTATCATTTTTGAGGTTGGAGAAATAGTCCTTATTCTTAAAAAGCTCACAGTTGAATGAGAAAAACAAAACAAACATGTACAGAAAACATATAGATAGGGTAATTGGAGGTAATTAATATTGGAAAGACACATTCATTAAGGATCAGGAAAGCCTTCTTGCAGAATGTGAGATTTTATCTGAGACTTAAAGAAAGTCTGAGAATTGGCGAGATAGGGATGAAGGCAGAAAACATTCTAGACATGGGAGATATCCAGTGAAAATTCACATGCTAGAGAGAGGGTGTCTTTGGGGAGGAACAGCAAGGATGCCAATGTCACCATAGATCAAAGCATATATAAAGGGTGTAAGAATATGGGAAACTTAGGAAGGGACAAAGTTATAAAGGGCTTTAACTTCCAATAGAGGATTTTATATTTGATCTTTAACAGGAAGTCATTGGAGTTCATTGAATGATAGAATGAAACAGTCTGACCTGTGGTTTAGGGAGATCAGTCTGACATCTGTGAAGATCAAGTGAGATAACATATGGGAAGCGCTCTGTAAGTTTTGATGCCCTATAAAAGTACTGGCTATTATTATTATTTTATTTTTATTATAAAGTGAGGAGGTAGTTTTAAGTATAAGACTAGCACTCAAGGGAAAATCAAGGTTTGAATAGATTGCATGGAAATAATAATTGAAGCCAGGGGTTGGCTGTGGTTTCTAGGGAAAAGAATATGAGGATTATGGGACCAGGTCAAGAGGAGCAGAAAGAATAGAAGGGAAGGAGATGGAGGAATGAGAAGGGCTTTTCCTAATGATTCTTTTGTTATTGCCTTTGGCTTTGCTTCTTGGGACTCATTTGGTCCAAATCCTTATTTTGGATGCCTTTCAAGGTCACTGGGACACACAAAGTCACAAGGTCACTAACTTAAACTAAAGATATCCCCCTCTCCCCCATCGGAGCTGTCCAAAAATAACATGGAGTTTCTCAGGGCATAATAGATTCCTCTCACTTCAGAGAAAATTGGTTACACTTATTTGTTGGGAATATGGTAGAAGGGTTTCTTGAGCAGGTATAAATTAGAATAGATTAAAGGGACAGCATTAGGTATTTGTAAAGAATACTTTTAGTCAGCCATTCAATAAACATTTATTACATATCTACCATGTCCCAGACACTGTGTTAAGTACTGGAAGTTAAAAAAAAAAAGAGGCAAAAGATAGTCTCTGTCTCCAAGGAGCTTACAATTTAATGAGGAAGATAATAGGCAAACAAATAGATACACGCAAGTTTTATACAGAATAAATAGGAAATATTTTAAAATAGGAAGGCACTGGAATTAAAAGGGGTTAGGAAGTGCTTTCTTCAGGAGATGAGATGACAAAGAAACCAGGGAATCCAGTAAATGAAGAGAGAAAGTATTTTGGGTATGAGAGACAGAGAAAATTTTGAGGGTCCAGAGATGGAGTACCTTGTTTGTAGAACAGTTGGGTCACTATCACTGTATAGAAGAGTATGTGACAGGAAGTAATGTATAAGAAGACTGGAAATGCAGACTCAAATTGGAGGCCAAGGAACTCAACTCTGTACTCACTATGCCACTATTTCTTCATCTGTTAGAAAGATGATATTGAGCTAGATTGATTATGAGAGAACTTGCTGGTTCTAATGTGATCCTATATAGTAAACTCTTATATCCTTCAAATTCTAAGATTTAATGAGTCTGTAGTTCTCCCAAAAGAATAATTGTGTATCTAATCACAAAGCTAGCCTCTGAGTGCCTAAAGCAAATATTCTCTTGAATATATTGGTCTTAACTAGTGAAATCACTTCACTCCTATAATTCCAGCTGGGTGCAAGTTCAATTCACCTGCAATGAACCTGGGGTGGTGGTGTCTTCTGCCTTCAGCTGATGTTCTACCTATCACAAAATGTCACATCATTTCACAGCATCCTTTGTGTTTCATCCACAGGGCAGAGTGACCCAGCTGAGGCAGCAGCTTGATGAGATTTTGAGGCAGTGGATGATGTTTAGTGGTAGAGATGGTTAAGGAACTGAATTGAGGAGAAAGATAATTAAGGCAGTTACATAATAAAACTGAGTGTTAGTACAGGATGGATTAAATTTAGGTGGTTTAGTACCATGACTTTTAGTTCAGTTTAAAATAGATGTGGAGGGTTTGCAGTATAGCATTAGAAATGATTTATGGACCTACAAAAAAAGGACCAATAAGGAGAGGTGGAAAGGATTTTTATCTCTTAACCTGATTAAGAGAAGGGTGAAGGTTGACTTAATAGTAGTTTTCAGATATAAGGAAGATGGTGACTTAATCTTTAGTAATCCTGTTGAAGAAATCTCAAAGAGGACTGTGACTGAATTGCTCTGTGTGTGCTTGTGTGTGTGTGTGTGTGTGTGTGTGTGTGTGTGTGTTTGTGAGAAAGGGTGGGGGGAGAAAGAGAGAGAGAGAAAGAGAGAGAATGAGAGCAACAGAGACAGAGAGAGACAGAGAGAGAGGGGGAGAGAGAAAGAGAGAGAGAGAGAGTGAGAACAACAGAGAGAGAGAGAGAGTGAGAGAGAGTGAGAGAGAGAGAGAGAGTTGAAATTAACTTTTAGGAAAAAAATTTCTAGCCAAAAATTTCTTAAATTCTGGACCTAGTGATCTAGTGAGGCTATATTATCCAAAACCTTTTAAAAACAAAAACAACCACAAACACTGCCTGTCACTGTCTAGTTTGTGTCCAACAGAAAGTCAACCACTAATCCCAGGAAACACTGAGTGGCAGAAAAATGGAGGACTGAAAGTGAATGGAGGGATCAACAGTGAAGAGGTGAGAACAGAACTCAATAAAAGGCAAAAATCAATGAAGTATAAACAGAGGGCTTTCTCCCTCTTCACCCATTTCACTGTCTATTTTCCTTCTAGTTTTACTTTTTTTTCCTTTTAGCTAATAGGCAGTGCTTTGTGGGGTCAAGGATTTTCTCCAGCCAGCATGACCTTGTTGGTGGTGAGGATCATCAGGCTGTGTGTCCTTAACTTCATGCCCTAAAATCATGTGATCAGAAATCCAAGCTACTCTGATCCTATAACCTAGTGTCAGAACACAAAAAGACAAATGTGCTTTCCTTAAAAAGAAATATTTTCATTAAATTCTTAATCCAAGACTCCTCAGCAAAGGCATAACTATTTCCCAAATTAATAGTGAATTTTATATAGCTGTCTCAGTTTTGACTCTTTCCAGTTTTTTTTCCTCTTTAACCCTTTCTCACATTAAATGTCATCAGATGTCTCACAAAAGACCTTACAACCTCTAGGGAAAAAATAGTCAAAGTGAGACTCTAGGGATCCATTAATTAATTAATCAATAGGCATTTATTAAGCTTTAGCTAGATTGTGGAGTGGATAGAACACCAAGCCTAGAGTCAGGAAGACTTAAATACAAATCCAGTCTTAAATACTCACTAGCTGTGTGACCCTGGGCAAGTCACTTAACCTTGTTCACCTCAGATTCCTCATTTGTAAAATGAACTGAAGAAGAAAATGGCAAAAAACTCTAGTATCTTTGCCAGAAAAAACCTTCATGTGGAGTCACAAGAATTGAACAGGGCTGAAAGGGCTGAACAATAACAAAAGCTTTGAGTAGTGCTTAAGACAGTGTTTTAAAGACTGGGCTACAAGGGAACTTTGACTTGCCCTCGAGGAATTTATATTCTAATAAAAAGGACAATATGTGTATACATTGGTCTCTGCAAAAGACATACAGAATAAATACAAAGCAACGTTAGAGGAAAGGCATGAAGATTTGGTGGGTAAGGGAAAGAGGGGAATAAGGAAAGATCTTCCTGAGGGGTTAATGCTTGAGCTGAGTCTTAAAGAAGACCAGAGAGGATAGAACACTTTCTAGTCACAGAAGCCCCGCAGGGCAACAGACCTCATTCCCCTCCCAGCTGGGATCATTAGTAGAGAAGCCAAGAGAATCTTAGAAATGGGTCCTGTAGACTTTGTGTATATAGGGCTATCTCTGATGTGCAGAGAGGATGCTTGCACCATCTAACACATTGGCTATTTATGAATGCTGCCTTCTCTTGTTCTTTTCTCTCATGTGCCTACTTGTATACATACATACATTCATAAGTACCCACTTTGTTTCTTTGCCTATGAGTTTTTGGGTTACACCAAAAGCTAATGGTGCATTTTATTTGTATATTTTCGTGATGAAAATGAGTAAAGAGCCTTAAAAAGTGATCATTCAGAGAGTATTATGAAGCCCACTGTGTGGGGGGGTACTGCTGGGTGGCTCAGTGGATTAGGAGTCAGACCCAGAGTTGGGATGTCCTGGGTTCAAATCTAACCTCAGACACTTCCCAGCTGTGTGACCCTGGGCAAGTCACTTGACCCCCATTGCCTAGCCCTTAACACTCTTCTATCTTGGAATCAATGCAAAGTATTGATTCCAAGATGGAAGGTAAGGGTTAAAAAAAAATCCCACTGTGAGTGAAGTCCTGCCCTCACAACAGTGGTGTATGCTATATGTATGCTGGTCATTACTTATAAATGCAATGTTTCTATGAAACAAAATCCCCCATATCTATGTCTTATGGACGATATGGCATCAAAGTTATTTTGGGGGGATGCATACTTGCTTGAGCTTTTTTTATAAGACTGTGATAGGAGGATACAAAATATTAGAACCAATAGGTTCTTGACTGATGCTCAATCGTAACAAGTAGATTTCCCAAGGTCACACAGCTGTTTAGTGGCAGAACACTGGGCTCCTAACTTGGTCTAGATCTTTCTTTTACTACAGGCTTTGCAATGTTATGGTGGAGCCCAGATTCTAGCCAGTGACATGGAGAGAAATTGTTTATTGGAGGGGAACTGAGAAAGGAAAAATCTGGTGGAGCCACCCAGCAGGATGGCATAGTTAGAGACATTTGGCATCAAAAGTCTTGGCTTTGAATTCTGGCTCTTAGCCTTTCTAGATGTGTGACCACAGCCAAGTCTCTATACTGTTCTGGGTCTTTGTTTTCTTATCTATAAAATGGAGATAACCTACTTAACACATATAATTGTTATGAAGAGAATCATAAAACTTAAAAAAAAAGAAATATGGGCTTATTGGTGCGAAGGCTTTGTTTCTGCTGCTCCTGAATTGTTCTTTTCCTTATAGGGCTTTCTTAAACTATATGTTTAAAATTAGACTAGAGTGTACTTCCCTAGAGCTTTGGAAGACCTTGTTGACTAAATCTACAAATCGAATTAGGTATTTGATTGATTTTTTTCCTCTCCCTGAATTGACTGGCTAAAATGATGGAAATAAGCTATTTATTAGAAATAACAATAAAATATGTATATTATAAATATAGTATTATAAAATAAAAGCAAATATGTGGTGTGACTGTAATGTATTGTTTCAGCAGATGTAATATTTCAGCAGAGGCTAGAAATTACCTGTTCAAATGGGCACCTTCTTCAAAGTAGTCATCTTTGGAGGCTATGATCTTAGTCCACAGATGCTGCTGTTACCCCAAATATTTTGGGATTGGAACTTGGAATTGCCTTTAGTCTTATGTAATATTCTTTTAATTTAATAATTCTTTTAAATATAATACCCCGTAGGGACAAATCTTTATCTTTTGGGGATGGGTCTAAGCTTCTGAAACAATGCAAAGTCATGAAGAACCCAAACTGGTGAATTAAGTTGATCAGGTCGGGTAATACCATTTGGGTAAAAGAATCTCACAAACATTTATTAGATGCCTATTAGATACAAGGTACTGAGGGAACACAGAGAAAAACAAAGCAGTTCTTGCTCTCAAGAAACTTACATTCTACCAAAAAAAAGTTAAGGCTCGACAATAAGACAATTTGTGTGTGTGTGTGTGACTCAAAAACAGACTCTGAAGACAAGATATTGGCTTGAAAAGTGTGTTATGTTTTTCATTTAAAGATCTTGTTATAAAAAATAAAAATCTTGTTATGTTATAGACTATAATAGAAGCAAACTGAAGCCTGATGAATGGTTAATGCCAACAAATTCACCTTCTCTAAGATAGCAGTAAATGGAGGAAGTCTTAAGGCAGTTAAGCTGTCAGAATGATATTAGAGTGTAGGTTAATCCACATTTAATGGTATCTCTGTGAGATTGCTCTACTACATCATAGGACTGTAGATTGTGAGAGAGAAAAGGAACTTTGGGGTCTAGTCCAGTAACCCTCATTTTGCAGTTATATGGCTGACTTAGTGACAAGGTGTTGGCCAAGTCCAGGTCTTCTGAATGTCAGGCCGCTTCCTCCAACATGCTGCCATTTGCAATTGGAATCAAAATATATTTAATCATATTAAAATATTTTCCATGCCACACAATCATTCTCAGATTCAGTCATATGTTCTGTGAAGTATAAAGGTTTTGGGTCATCATGTAAATTTTGGGCATTCTGGTTGGCATTGGAAGATGACTTGGGAAATCTGCATTCATGTCTCCTGCTCTTCACCTAGTAGGGGACCTTGGACAAATAATTTCTTTGTTTATGCCTCAATGTCCTCATTCCTAAAATGAGGGAGTTGAATGAAATGAACTATGAGGTCTTTTCTCCTAGTTCTAATGTTCTTAGAGTCTATATTGGCACCATTCCTTCCTTCTCTCATTTCTAGTTGTGCCTATCTTTTCTTCTGACTCTGGTATGAAAATTGTTGTTAGCCTTAGGAGCTACTATACTTCTAATGGTAATTTATCATTTTTAGACCCAGAAGGACTGGGACACCTGACCATATCTCTCCTAAGGGCCCCACATGAAAAGTCTTGATTCAGTCTTGGGAGCCCCTTGTCCCTAATGCAGGCTTCCTTGCCTTATTTTTTTCCCTTATAGGAATTCTGAAATTGGGGTTCATGTACTTGTTTTTTATTTTGATTACTAAATTTCAATTTAAAGGGTTTCCCTCATTATTTTATGTTTCATACATTTAAGCTATTATTGTGAGATAGGAGTTGTAGGCTTCAATGGACTACTAAAGGAATCTATGACACAAAAAAAGTTAAGAAATTTTGCTCTATATAAAAGAAATGCCAAACACAAAAGACACACAACTATGTGTTGACAAGGAAATTTAAACAAAGAACAGTAACTTAATATTATTATGCCCTCCTGGGAAGTTGAGACTTTAATGAAAATGAAGCAGTTTTTGGGACTGCCAAATAGAGATTTTATATTTCACCTGATTATTACATTGTCCAATCGATTTGATCTAGGTTCATCCAAGTGTCTGAAAAGACAGTCCAGAGGCTGAACTCATCTTCCTTTTGGTTGTCATCTTCATTGATATGGAAACATCTTCTGTTGCAAGTCATCTCTTATTGAAGGACTACTAGGTACTCTGAACTGAACTAATGAAGTTTCTGAACAACAAACTCATGAGGCTCCTTCTTGCAAGGTTGGAAATGTCTATTTCAGAATCATCAGTCCAATATCTAAGCTAAGGAAAGAAATAAAAAATTTAAAACATAGCCAGAGGACTATGTCCTATGCTCTATTTCACCTAGCCCAGTACCTGACTTAGCTACCATGCAGAAGGGGTTATCATTATGCCAGGATGGGGAGAAGGGCATCCCCCCTTGCTCCAATACCTCAGAGGAAGCCTAGGGAAGGAGAACTACTCGCCACATGGGATAGCTGAAGGAAGAGATCAAGGTGGAGATGATCTCTTCTTTTTAATTGACTCAGCATCCTGTACCTTGTCATTATCACAGGGCAGAGGTGGACAGGGTTGAAGGATCACTCAGAATTTGCCACATGGCACCAAGATGCCAACCCTTTTCATCACTGAAACACATGTATCCCTAGAAACCACCAGGGTATAGGCTAAGTACTCTATGGGGTTTTCTCTACCCAGAAGGACCTGCTCTATGCTTCCCAGACACTTGGATCTGAGTATTGAGCCATCCATCCATCCATCCATCCATACATCCATCCATCCATCCATCTATCCATCCATCCATTCATCAATCATTCACTAAGCATTTTTTGTACTGGTTATATGCCAGGCACTATGGTTAGAGCTAGAACATTAAAAAAGGGGAAGGGGGGACATAGTTTCTGTCCTCAAGGAGCTCAGATTCTTTGGGAAGAGACAAAGATAGGTACAATTAAAGGATATACAAAATAGTTTAAGAAGTGGAAAGGCAGTAGTATCTGAGGGGTTCAAGAAAGGCTCCACATAGAAAGTAGTGCATGAGCTGAATGATGAAAAGTGAATTTATTAGGGATAAGCAGGGCCATAGCTTCAGAGATGGACACAGTAAAGACATCAGATGACCAAAGCATATTGCCATGAAGGTAACTAAATGATAAAGTGACAAAAGACGCCAAGTTTATCAAAGTTCTTTTAAACCCAAGAATTTATTTCCTTTTGACCCTGGTACCTTGGTTTTGTATTAATTTTCACAGCTGAGGGGGACTGTTTACAATAAACCTGCTTAAATGTGGATTAGAAGCTGAGAAACAACAGCACAAACCTGGGTTTCCCAAAGGGGCCAACAATGAATAACGGGAGTCCCTTTACACACACATGCACACACACATACACACACTCAAAATCAATCCTAACCCCCAAAGGCTTTTTGTCTCCTAAAGCCTTATAAAAGCTCTTATTAAATGAATCCCTGTTTCTCCTGGCAGCTGAGAGCCATTTAGGAAAGACACACAATATAGTGTCAGTCAGCATTTGTTACTGTCAACTCCTTCCTTTCACTCTACCTCCTATTTATTGTCTTTTTTGGAGGGAGGGGGCCACGTTTTATTCCTTTTCTGCAGGCAGAGTCATTAATCTTTCTCCCAGGCATGCTAGCCAACATGGCTCTGACAGCTGAGGTCCTGACTTCCCCAGTGCTGTGGGGGAAAGCAAAGCTTCTCCACAGTCCTGAACACCTCCATGCCTCACCAGTTACAGAACTTTGATTAGAAGGAGAGAAGAGGGAGTGAGGTCACATGGAGAGATGATGGGGAGGAAGGAGAAGCACACTCATCTTGGGTCCCGCAAGGAACTCAGAGCTCCATAGAAAAGGTCAACATGCTTTTGAATCATCTGCAGTGCACCCTGACACCAAAATACACTTAGTCTGATGCAGAGTTACTTGATAAAGGGGCTAATGAAGTGGAAAGATATCAGCAGAGCTAAACAGGCCATGCTCACTCTGACATGCCATGATGCTACCTCTTGTTGCCATGGAGATGGGAAAGGAACTCTCTCTCTCTCTCTCTCTCTCTCTCTCTCTCTCTCTCTCTCTCTCTCTCTCTCTCTCTCTCTCTCTCTCTCATTCGCATTCTTTCCCTTCCCCCCCCTTTTTTTTTTGGAAGGCCTCTTTTCTAGGAACCTTGACCTTTCACATTTTAGTCCAGAGATAAGGAATTCCATTTCCCCTTATCTGGTCATGGTTGGCTGGGAGGCACTGGCTGATGGGCTTGCGATGTGGGGGGGAGGGATAGCAAGTGATTCAAATGCCTAAGGTGGAGAGTGGGAGGGGATTGGGAAGGAGGAAGACAGTTAATTAAAGTAGATATTGCAAAGGAGATTGTTTTCTGAATAATTGATTCTATATGCTTCAAGAACATAAATGTAATTAAATAAGGGCTTCAAAAAGAGATGGATGAAAAGGAGAAGACAGAGAAGTAAGATGATTCTGGGGGGCAAAATATGTTCTAGACTGTGCCATCTTTTCAAATATATTGGTTGAAATTACAGATATGTATATACGTTTATAAATGTATGTATATATATAGGCACTTATACATAAAAGTATATATATGTATATATGCACACATACATATGGAAATGTGTGTATATGTATCTTGCATGCTGTGATCAATAGCAATTCTGCTCTAAATACAGCTGTTGTATGGGGGTTATAATTTCTGACTGCCATTTGGTTGCAAATCTTAGAACGTTGTAATCTCTATAGATTCCAAACTGTGGGTAACCTGTCTGGTAATGGAAAGACACATGGTAGGAGAAAGTGGGCTGTAGCAAATTACCAATGATGTTTGAATGGAAGAAGTAGAAGAAAGGCTATTACTCAGAAAATGTATTTTTAGAAAGGGGATGGGCTGGTCATGTATGGACAACAGAATTAACAGTGTGAGCCATTGCACTGGTACTTCTAGAATATTAAAAAAAAAAAACCTAAATGAAGACATCTAGCACATTGGGTGGGTCTATCGTGAAAGATTTATGATAGGACATGGATAAAAAAAATCACGGGATGAAGATAGCACAAATGAACTGTAATTTGCACAATTGGAGGGAATACAAAACCAGTGGAACTTTTAAGAAGTAAAATTATGGATAACAAATCAATCATTCAATCAGTGATCATTTATTAAGCAGGTGGGGGGATACAAACACAAAAGGGAGACAGCCTCTGCCCTCATGGGGCTTACATTAAAATATTCATGTTCATGGGCAAATACATAGAGGATGAATAAAAATAACCACAGAGGGACAGATGGGGGGGGGGTCATTAACAAGCAGGAGTACAAAAGGAATCAAAATTGCTGGTCATACAAGTGGCAATAGAAATATGCATGGTGGGTAGAATTAGGTGGTAGGATATTATCAACAACAGTTAATTGCCAATTTTCTACAAATCTGACTGCTCCTGCTCAGTCTCCTTTGCTGCATCTTTTTCTAGGTCATGACCATTAACCATGGGTTTTCTTTAAGACTCTTTCCAGGATCCTCTTTTTCCTCTAAACTCTTTCTTTTTTAACTCCCATTGTTCAATGATCAACTCTAAATAGGTGAATCCCAGATTTGTTTATCCATCCCTAATCTCTCTCCTGATTTCCATTTTCTCATCACTGCTTTTGGACATTAGAATTAAATGTTCCTTCGGCATCTCAAACTCGATATGTCCATGACAGAACTAATTATCTATTCTCAAGCCCTCCCTTTCCCCAAACTTTCCTGTTATCGAAAGCTCGACCATCCTCTCAGTCTTTCAGGATCACTATTTGGTGTCCACTTCAACTTCTCACTTCCATTCACCCCACGTATTAAACTTCTTGTCGGATCTTGTTTTCAACTTCACAGCATCTCCTGTATTCATCCCTTTCTCTCTGCCTTGTACAGGCAACTCATTTCAAATCTAGCTTGCAATTGCCTTTTGGTTTTTCTTCCTGCCTTAAGCAGCTCCCTTTTTAATCTATCCTCTACTCAGCCGACAAAGGAATTTTCCTAAAGAGTAGTCTGACTCCTGTGACGATGCTCTATAACTTCCAGTATCAAATATAAAATTCTCTGTCACTTCAAGGTCTTCCTCACTTTTCTACCTGGAAACAATCTTTTGATTCTTTTTTTTTAAAAACTTTTACCTTCCATCTTCAGAATCAACACTGTGTATTGGTTCCATGATAGAACAGTAAGGGCTTGGCAATGGGGGTTAAGTGACTTGCCCAGGGTGACATAGCTAGGAAATGTCTGAGGTCAAATTTGAACCCAGGTCTTACAATTTCCCTGTTTGGTTCTCAATCCACTGAGCCATCTAGCAACCCCTGAGTCTTTAATTCTTTACTATTCTCTACATACTCTGTGATTCACTTATTTTGTGGATGTGCTGTTCCATCTCCTAATTCAGTGCCTGTTCACTGGCTATCCACCATGCCTCCAAAGCTTTCTGTCCTTATCTCTGACTCTTGGTTTCCTTCTAGATAAGCTCATATCTCACTCTCTGTAGGAAGCCTTTCCTGCATGCTAGTACTTTTATTCCAAGATTACTTTCCATTTATGCTGTATATATCTCATATGTACAAGTTCCTGCATCTCAAGGACTATGTTTTTTGCCTTTCTTTGTGTGCCTATTACTTAGTTAAAGCCTGGCACATAGTAAGTGATTAATAAATGCTTGTTGATTGATTATTCACAGAGTGAGAGTCAGTCAGATTCCCCCACCCCCATCCCCAACTTTTTAGGTACCTATGCCCAGGGATGTGGCAGACAGCCATCACTCTAGTTCAAGTTCTTTTAACCTCTTGCTTGGACAATTGTAATAACTTCCTAACTGGCCTCATTTCTGTTCCATAAACCAGACACTCCATTGCTTGCCTCCAGGCATTTGCTCTGGCTGTCCTTCCTGTCTGGAATGCTTTTCCTCCTCAGCTCCACCTTTTACTTTCCCTGGTTTCCCTTAATTCCCAACTAAAATCCTAACTTTTACAGAAGCCTTCCCCAATGCCTCTTAATTCCAGAGCCTTCCCTCTATTTATTGTTCCCAATTTATCCTGTAGGGAGCTTGTGTGTACTTGCTTGTTTGTCTTCCTCATCAGATTGTGAGCTCCTTGAGGACACATTTGAGGCAAAAATTGCCTTTTGCCTCATTTTGTAACCCTCATGCTTAGCACAATGCCTTGTAGATAGTAGGTGCTTAATAATTGTTTACTGAAAGATGGATTGATTGTTCTGTCTGCTTCAAGTCTCCTTCCATTCCAGTTTATTCTCTACACAGCAAAGTGATTTTCCTAAGGTATAGCTCTTCCATCAACTCAATAAACTCCCATGGTGTGTTATTATCCCTAGGATCAAATATAAACTCCTCTTTTTGGCATGTAAAGCTCTTTAAAACCTGGTCCCAAGTTACTTTTCCAGTATTGTAATTTATTCCGCTTTCATGCACTCTAAGGTCCAGCCATAATGGTCTTATTTTTTCTCAGAAATGATCCTCCATTGCTCATCTTTGTGTCTTTGCACCCCATGCCTGGAATGTATCCTTTCTCTAGAGAAAGGGAAAATAATTTTAAAGTATATATATATATATATATATATATATATATATTTAAATATATATGTAGTTTAAAATTATTATTTAAAAATTTAATTAAAAAATTTTAAAATAATTTAAAAGTATATATGTATACTTTTAAATTATTTTCCCGTATTTACATTAAAATTAGTTTCCATTATCTCATATATATATATATGTACATATATATATATATGTATGTGGTGCCAAGTACTTTTTACAAATATTAACTCATTTGATCTTCACAACAGCTCTCAGGGGTAGGTGCTATTATTATTTTATTATCCTCATTGTATGGATGAGGAAGATGATGAAATCAGAGGCTAATGTGACTTGCCCAAGGTCATATGACTATGAAGTGAAGCCGATTTTGAGCTCAGATCTTCCAGATTCCAGCTCCAACACTCTCTCTACTCTGCCACCAGTTGCCTTCACCTATAGGAATTCTCCCTTTAAAAAAAAAATTATCTCAAGGTCCTTCTTCTACATGAAACCTTTCTGGATTCCCAGTTTAGTGCCCAGCCTGCCCCAAACTACTTGGTATTCATTCTGCATATATTCATACTTGGTCCCCTCATGGTATGCAAACTCCTTGAGTGGCAAGTAAACTCCTTGAAGAGCTTTCATAATTTTTTCTTTTGGTGTAACAGTGCCTGGAATATGGTAGATACTTAATATGCGCTTTTTTGATTATTTGATTCTTTACAGATTTGGCCCAATGATGTTGGCAAGATAATTCCGAGTATGAAAGTAGAGGAAGAGATGCTTCTGGGCTGTGTGACCCTGGCTAAGTCACTTAACCCCCATCACCTAGTCCTCACTATTCCTCCTCCTTCGAACCAATACCCAATCTTGATTCCAGGATGAAAGGTAAAGGTTAAAGCAGCCTGTGTATCCTGCACATTTCCTTGGGAGAAATAATGGCCTTCAGACCTCTCTGATACAAGTTCAGAGGCATCTGAGCTGGCAGTGTGTGAGACGTGTCAACTAATGGTTTAATTAATATTTTTTTCTACTCAGAAACTTTTATAGTATCTGTATCACAGTGTTCTAAAGTCAGGAAGACATGAGTTCAAATCCAGTCTCAGGCATTTAATAACTGAGTAACCCTGGGCAAGTCAATGAACTCTGTATGCCTCAGTTCTTCTTCTGTAAAAATGAGCTGGAGAAGGAAATGGTAAACCGCTCCAGTATCTTTGCCAAGAAAACCCCAAATGGGGTCATGGACAGTCAGGCATGACTGAAAAACAACTGAACTGAAAGACTACCTGAGGTAAGTGGCAGTTCTAATAAATGATAAAGGGCTTGGGTAGAAATAATTCCTGCCATATCTGCAAGGAATATTCTATAGCATGGAAAATGACAGGGATAATGTTCTTTGGGTGTCTATGAAGAAAGGCACTCTTTCATTTAAATTATTATCTTTTTTACTCTGGTAGATTTTTCTTCGTGAGTTTTTTACAGAGATGTTTTACAGGTGCATCAAATCACTAAAATATTTACAGTAAAACCATAGGTTCAGCTCCCACGAAGGATCGCTGCTAAACGTTCCCCTTAGATTCCTCTGGCATCAGGCACTGCACTGGCGATGGGAAGGAAGAGCTGCCACTCAGCCAACTGTTTCCAAAGGAAACCTACCAGGAGGGCAGAGGCAGAGCTTTGAGGAATGGAAAGACTTGTGCAAAGGCTGAATAGAGGGCCTTGATAGATTCCTCCCAATCCAATTTTCGGTAATTATGATTTACTCCTTGTCATAACCACTTAACACTCCAGGAAGAATAAATTGTCTCAAAGTAGAGGATAGTAGCAATGATTCCACTATTAGAGATAATAATTCTGTTTGCTGTTTATGCTGCAGATGCTTATTTGGATGTTTTATCACTAGTGTTATTATTTCAAATATTTTAATTAATGGTACTTTGTTGTGATCGTGCCCCAAGGCTTCTTAAGCAAAATAAGCTATTAAAAAAAGCAGAACAAAAAGTTAATGAATGAAAATAAAAAAGGGGCATTTAAAAATATTCAATTTGTGAAATGTTCTGTGCCTGAAAAATATACTCAATTGCTTACTGTAAGCAAGAGCAAATACTTGGTCAGAGACAGCGTGCCTGCCATTCAATGCCTGTTATTTGCCATTCCTGTTGCCCTCCATTTATTTCACTTACTAAATGGAACAAACAAACCCACAAAGAAGAAATCCCAAGTGAATGTCATCCAAACAGATGGGAACAGAAGAAGAGGTCAAAATAAAGGAACCTAGATCATACAGAATCAAAGAAATACTAGATCTAGAAGCGATCCTAATGAGTTGTTCAAGCCCAATTACGACTTGTTTCCTTCATGGAAAATGAGTCCAGGAAGAGCATCACTTTGTTAAATTTCATGTAATCAGTTAGGACAAAACCAGGGTGAGAACTCAGGCCTCCTATTCCTTTACTTGCCACTAGTCTATAGATACCTCCCCTCCTCCTTCAAACTTTTGATTAATCTGTGATTTTGTAATATCGGTCCTCTCTCCATGCTTGGAATACTCATCTGCTCTCTCAGGATCCTGAGAGGATTTACTCAACATGCCAACTGCCTACCTTTAAAGCTATTGACATTATATGGGTTCCAGTGGAACACATGAGCTGTCATTCAGTGTTATGGCTCTTACCCTCCTAATTTTCTAATTTGTTTTGCAATATTTCAATATGACTTTGGTATTATTCTTTCTTAACCATATCTAGAAGTCTGTCTACCACAAGTTTCTCTATTGCTTTTTTGGAAAAACTGTAACTTGAATTTTTCAGAGACTTTGGTACTCCATGCTTCAGTACCTCCAGAACAATAGTCATGTTTTTTTATAATAAATTTATAGTAATTTATAATATGTAATATATTCTGTTACATATATTATTCTTGTTATATGTAAACCAATATATGTAATAAGAAATTTAAATAATATAAACAATAAATGAAAAATATTGATTACATAGACATTTTGTTCTTGTCATTTCTTTTTTTATCTATATATTTTATGGAAACTTTTTAAAGCATCACAAACACTCTGTGATTCCAGAGAACAAAATCTGAAATCCATTTTACGTAAAATCCATTTCTATACATGGTCAGCATTTTTTGTTGATTTTTTAAACATTTTAAAATGTATTTAATTAAATAATTTAGAATATTTTGCCATGGTTACATGATTCATATTCTTTCCCTTCCCCCTCCCTCATCCCATCCCATAGCCAATGAGCAATTCCACGGGGATTTACATGTATCATTACAGAATAATAGTCATGTTACAAAAGATACACCTTTGTTTCAGGGTAAGAATTAGGGATATTAAAAGCTCTATACAATTTCTCTGTGCAGAGTAACCCAGTCTATTCCTCTTGTAAAATTCTGGTCTCAGTTTATTGTCTATTTGACATATCTATCCAGGACATATATAGTGATGAACCAGATCTATGGGCTGTCCAACCACCTTAATGTCATAGTTTGGATAATAGACACTCTTTATTCATTTGGTTTCTACCTTGCAGATAATTAAAAAAAAAAAACCCTTACCTTCTAGAATCAGTACTGTATATTGGTTTCAAGGCAGAAGAGTGGTAAGGTCTAGGAAATAGGGGTTCAGTGATTTGCCCAGGGTCACACAGCTAGGAAATGTCTGAGGTCAGATTTGAACCCAGGACCTCCCATCTCTGGGTCTGGCTCTCAATCTACTGAGCCATCCAGCTACCCCAACATCCTGTAGATAATTAAGTTGAACTCCTTTGAGTAATTATGGATCAGAAATACAGTTGGAAACTGTTCAGTTTATTGAGACTTGGTACAATCAATTATATGCAGGAATAACTCACCATCTAAGAGATATGTTCCATTCAGATCTTACTCTGGAGAAACTCCATGACGGTAGTAAACATCTTTGATGAACATATCTCTTCCTGTTTTATACTTCTCTTAATAATCAGAGGGTTGTAGAACAAATTTATCTCCATTGAATTTTTTCGAGGAATATATTGGTTGTTGACTTCAAACTCAAAGAGGACCAAAATGGCATCACTGGAGATGACAAGCACAAATTGAATTTAAATGAGGCAAAATTGCCACCCTCACTCTTTCTTCCAGAGTCCACTGGCAAGACAAAAGTCAAGACAACTGGTGATGGCTTGGGATGAAGTGTATGACCATGGCTTCTTTGATGTCTAAACAAGTTCTAAACTTTCTGCAATGCCCATTCATACCATCTTCATGGCTTCTCGGAACCCTGGGTGAGAACTGGCTGGAAGATGGACACCAAAGGAGGAAAGCAGCCCTGAAAAGTGCTTGGCAAGCCTTTACCCTAGAAATACTAGTTTTCCCTGAACACCTCTGTATGTCCCCAAGGAATGCAAGTGATTTTACCATATTTGTGAGATACACTTTATTGGAGGAGAGCCTTTAAGACATTGTTTTGTTCTATCAAATAAAAATGTCTCTTTTATAGTTAATAAGCAACAAAGTAGAAACTTTTAGACTCTACACCTTCCAGTTGATTGTATTACCATAAAGAAATGATCTTTTGCAGTATGTTATTTGCAAAAGCATTCTATTTTCTTAGAGCTTAACAAAACTTGATATCAGTATGTAAATTATTCTCCAAAAGACTTTATAGATATTAGAAAGTACTTATATAATAGTAATTTGTATTTTTAATGTCCTTTTTCAATAGTAATAATGCCCAGATCCCTCACCTCAGTCATTTGGTATCTTCCACTCCTTCAGATAAATTAAGTCTCCTCAGTATCCTTAAATTTATGTTGCCTATAGGGTAGAATTCCTTGTGTATACTTGGTCTAGTTAAGTTGTTTTTCTTAAATTTATTTCCTTAATTGCCATTTCTATTTTCACATCTAAGTCAGGGACTGATTTTAATGTCAAGGTGTGGTAATTTCAGTGGCATCAATGGAGATAATTGTTTACTAAAGTAATCTTAACAGTTATTTGACTTTGTTTTGGCTTCCAGTTTCTCTCTCAGGAAGATCTGACTTGTTGAAAACTTTTTTTTTTTGGCCAAGCTTTCCATTAATTTTTTCTTCCATTAATTCTTTTTGTCTTGTGAGACAATAATGCTTATAATTTTCCAATTGTCCTTTATATATTTTGAATAAATTTCTATGTCTATTCTATATATGTCTCTCTGTCTAAATATATATATATATATATATGTGTGTGTGTACTTACCTAAATTGAGACAATCCTTGGTTCCCAAAACTGATTAGAAATAAGACCAAATGTTTGCTGACTTAGATAACATCTAGGCTTCAAGACTCATTATAATGACTAAGTTATATTGGTTAAACTTCCTTAGAGAAGGGTGATAATCTATATTGTGTCTGATTCTTTTATCCATTTCTGGCTCCACTATTATGTTTGAATACTCCAAGTTTGAGTTTTAATGACATGCAAGATCTCTTTATTTTTATTCTTCCTTCTAATTTGCTAATGATTTTTATCTTTTTTGTTCTAGAAAGTCAACAATGGCTTGATTATATACTGATATAAGATTTGGAAATGATTCCGACATCATTAACCATTAATCTTTCCCATCAAGTCCAAGGAAGATCTATGAGTCATTATTTCATTTTGCTGGAATATTCTTTTTCCTACTCTTTTCACTTATAATAAGAATGTCCACATTGACACAATTCAGCTCCTTCCATAGCATATACACACATTGGATATAGTATACACACTCAGCTCTTTTTATTGTATATACATACATTTTCTTATTGTTATTATCACTATAATGATCAGTGAATATTATTTGTGCCTTTCTAGTACTCTGAATTTTGAAAACATGGTCCTTCATACTTAATAACTTTTTGTGTAACTACCCAATATTGGTTCTAGATGAGAAGGGATGAGAATAGATCTTTGAGATGGATCTCGGTAAGCATATATACATCTCTGTGACACAAGCAAGCTGTTATTTTCTGGGAGTGATAATAAAGAGCTGGAGAATGTCAGAATCAGGGTTTTGAGGTGATGTACTGATGAGGCTACTTTGGATTTATGAGGAGTTTACTGCCCTAATTTGAATATTCTTTTTGCTTTTCTCTTCTTTCCCCCTCCTTGTTGGGTTGGCTAATTAGAGACCTTGTCAGAATTGGTAAAGGGACATATAAAAGAAGGAAAATGCACACTAGTTAATTTCATTCCTTATTAGCAGTCAGGAGTTTTGAACTATTGCTTAATTTTTTTTAAGATAAGAGAGGAGAGGAAGAATTAGAGAAGTGAGTATTTATGTATGTGTGTGTATATGTGTGTGTGTGTGTGGCAAGAAGCAGTATTTGTGGTTTTATATTATCTAAGATGTTCTTGTTGTGAAGAGTGAATCAAGCTTTCTTTGTCTATCAATCAACAATTTTTAAATTAAGTCAATTAAATTAAGTCAAAAACTTAAACACCCCTATTTAACACTGAGAGGATCCGCAAGTCACTTAATAAAGTGGGTGACAACTCCAGAGGTCACTGCCCTGCCCCTGTACAGTGCTAGGCAAATTAAAAGACTGCAATTGGTTCCTATAAAGTAGAGGAAGGGACAGGAAGGGATGTGGAAAAAGGACTATGAAAAGTCCTGAACTTCCTGTTAAGGGGAGTTTCAAACTAGGGCCTTTGACCTTGGCTCTTGGACTGCTTCCTGGAGGCCTGCTCTTGGATCTTCTGCTTTGGACTTTGGTGTTGGAGGACTTTGCCTTGGGACTTGGCCTTTGTTCTTCTCCATTGGAGTTCATCTTGGTGGGTGAGTAGCTGGCCTTCCTTTCCTGGCTTCTGGAGAGATTGGTTCCAGAGATTCCTGCCTTGGCTTTGGAGGAGGCTGCATTGGTAGAACTCTAGCTGAAGACACCACCAGATATAGGGAAGCCCCTGTGGGCCTGAGCCTCACTTTACCAGAGAAGGGCTAGTAGGCTAGTTAAAACCTGTTTCTTTAGCTACCTTTTTCCATCTTCACTTTTTTTTCCTCTTTGTAAATAAAGCTATTAAAAGTAATTTTTGAATTAAGTTATAATATCTTTAGAAACCACAATATTAATTTAGAATTCTCATATTTAATATAAAAACCTAAATTTAATTTCTTGCATTGTCTTACCTCAGTTAATTAATGACTTTCTATATAACTATACATATTGGTTTTGGATGGGAAGGAAGTCTTCCCATAAATCTAGTTGAATTTGTCTGAAAATAAGTTGATTTGAGGAAGCCATTTGTATAGCTTCCCTGGAGCTTCACATTGCTAGTCATAGCTCTGATTGTTCATGTTTTCTTTAGTAAATGCAGTTGTAAATAGAGATGGTATGGCATCCTATTGCTGGACTCTATGTCATGTAAGAAAGAAAGTTGAATTTAAATGCCTAGTGTATATCCAGGTACTGATGAATTATTTTCAAAACTACCAATTGTTTGGCTGGATTCACCCTCTCCCAGATGTCCTGCCTCCATCATGAGTCCATTAACTTGTATGTTTTGATACATTCTAAGTTACAATACTTGAGCTCAAATCTTTTTTTAGCCTCTAGATCCATTGACATGCACTTTAAAGAAAGATAAATATCTTGGTTGTGGCCTGAGGATAACCTCCTGGGTCTCCCGAGAGAGGGAAAAAGAAAAGAGATTTTAATTCTGAAAGTAGAGTTTAGAAGCACAGATTTTTCCAGAGAGAGGAGGCTGACTGACAGTTTTTGTAGTCATCATCTTTGACTGAAAACTATGGAGGCAGATTTATACCCTCTCTCAAATTTCACTGGCAGATTTTTGCACATCCTTTTAACAACACTTTTGGTCCAGTGCTGATTAGTGTGTTTGTTTATCTAAAAAGATATAGAAAAGAAAATAAATGAGAAGAGAAGAAAGAAGAAAAGAACTCTTGTCCATCAGCTGTTTTTAGTTGGTTACATTTTCATCTTCAAGTACAGAAAGAATCATGAAAGATTTATTGAAGCACATTTCTTTGGCAGGGGAGAGTGTTGCTGATAGGATCACTTTTTCATTTTCTCTACCTTTATCCTTTTCTACTTTTCAGCTTGTCTCTTTTTTTTCTTTTTCTCCTCCAAAGCTGGGATTTGCACAGTTGAGTGGGCCTGTTGGTCCATTCTCTTTCTAGAAAATAATTTTTAATAATAAATCCATCTCTTCCCCTTTAAAGTTGCATTGTCTTTCCATTCTTAGAGATCAGATGCCTAATCCTTGTTTTCATCACTTTGTACCACATATATATGGTTACAACCCCCTGATAATGTACCTATTAGCAGGGGGGCCTGGCAAATGCAATAATAGATAACCTTCCCAACAGCGATAGTGGTTTGTCATTCCACACCTAGATAACCAGGAATAGATGACCTACACCCCTGTCACTTTTTGATTATGATCCCAGCAGTATAGATATAAGGGAGATTAGCTTTACAAAATAATATCCTTGCTCATGTAACTTAACTAGGTCTAGATAGCAGGTAACATGATTTCTTGTCCCTCCTCCTCAGCCTACATTGGCCTTCAAATATGGTGCCTATCACTTCTAATAGTGATGAGATAAGAATAAAAGTATTAGATAGTATATTAAATTGTGTAGAGGTTTTCATATTACTCATACAAATGAGATAACTGCTGCAAGATAAGCATGTTCCCCTCTTGGCAGAGTTCCCAATGCTTTTCAGTGGAGGCAAGGCCAGTTTGTTTTATATGGCAAGATTTTAGGAAGCAGAAAGACCTCTCCATCCACAAATATAACTTCCTTACTTCAAATTCCTTAAGATAGGAAGAAATCCTTCATTCCACAGTTTAAGACAAAAATGAAAGTCCCTCAAGAAGGAGAGGTGGTTAAGGAAGAAAATCATTCCTATTAGACAAGTCCAGGCTATAAACATTTATTAAGCATATCTAATTGCCAGGCACTGTGCCAAGCCCTGGACATATATTTATAAGAAAAAAGGAAGGAAGGAAGGAAGAAAGAAAGAAGGAAGGAAGGAAGGAAGGAAGGAAGGAAGGAAGGAAGGAAGGAAGGAAGGAAGGAAGGAAAGAAGGAAGGAAGGGAAGGAAGGAAGGAAGGAAGGAAAGAAGGAAGGAAGGAAGGAAGGAAAGAAGGAAGGAAGGAAGGAAGGAAGGAAAGGAAGGAAGGAAGGAAGGAAGGAAGGAAGGAAGGAAGGAAGGAAGGAGGGAGGGAAGGAGGGAGGGAAGGAAGGAAGTCAGAAGAGTGGTAAGGGCTAGGCAATGGGGTCAAGTGACTTGCCCAGGGTCACACAGCTGGGAAGTGTCTGAGGTCAGATTTGAACCCAGGACCTCCCATCTCTAGACCTGGTTTCTATCCACTGAGCGACCCAGCTGCATCCCTATCCATCACTTTTTGAGGTATGCTTAAAACTATTTGTATATATGGGAAATTAGAGAAGGTAGAGAATGACTATTTCCTGAATCCATTTTTGTCTTTACATTTATTTCATGACTCAAGTATTTTTGCTATTGGATTGATGTCTCTGGAATGGTTTTATAGTAGTCTATTATACCAGAGAGGGACACAGGCACTTGTTTGCATAAGTGATTATCTATAAATGGCCACACTGATCCTGGGAAAAAATAGTAAGACACTGTAGAGTCATAGAATTTTCAGGGACTCTGTATTACACAGGACAGTTAAAGAAATAAACTATGGAACCTAATAAATGAGTGAACAAGAAGAAATTAATGTGATATTCAAGCTAATTGTTAATGTACAGAAAGGAATTAATATAATATTCAAGTCAACTGTTAGGGTGAGGGGAAATGTCAAATAGTCTTCAGTTTCTATCTGTACAAATGAACTCAAAGTGACAAAGCAAATTACATAGGTATTGTTCTAAGTGAAAAAATTGCCAAGAGGCAGGAGTTCCTACTCTGTCCTCTGTATCTGAGTATAGCAAAAATTCACTGGAATTTTGCCTGTTTTTGAGTTAAATAAAGCAGGAAGACAGTCATATTTTGTAAATAGAAGTTTGCATAGCCATTCATCTCTGATTAGCATGTGTCATTTTTCTCATTTCCTCAAATCATCTTTGCAAGTATCTTATATACATATGAAACCTGGTTTCTGCAAACTGTTGATTATGACATTTTCTTAAAAACACTTGATTGCCACCTGTACCTATTTGCAAACCTCCTTAGAAATTTTCTGATTCCTGCCAGAGTTATTCCTATTCTCTCTATCTCAACTATCATTTAAATCCTATAAGGAACTTCCCAGTTTGTATTTTCCCTATTTCAAATAAAATGGAGGCCTCTTTTCTCTTTCTCACTCAGTTTTCTTTCTCCTGTTAAAAAAAAAAATTTCTTGTTCTCCATTCAATTTCTTTGTCTTTCCTTTGATTTTAAATTCCCTTGCGATAGCTGATTTCTCCTCTTATTTTCTGGCTTAATACAAATAAAACAAACTGCTCAGACATCTCTTTATTTTCCTCCCTTTAACAAGTATCTATCTAGGTAGCCCAGAAGACAGAGTGTAGGTCCCAGAGTCAAGAAGACCTCTCCTTGATAAGAAAAAAAGGGAAAGGACCTACTTGTACAAAGATATTTATAACAGCTTGTTTTTTTGTGGTGGCAAAGAATTAGAAACTGGAGGGATGTCTACTAATTGGGGAATGGCTGAACAAATCGTGGTATATGATGGTGATGGAATTTTATTGTGCTGTAAGAAATAATATACAGGATGATTTCAGAAAAAGCTGGGAAGACCCACATGAACTGATGCAGTGAAGTAAGCAAAACCAGAAGAACATTGTACACAGGAACAACAATATTGTATGATGATAAACTTTGAAAGACAAAACTACTCTCAGCATTCTCAGAATTATCCAGGACAATTCTGAAGGACTTCAGGTTACACATTTCCAGAAAAAGTACAGTTGGAGTCAGAGGAAGATCAAAGCATACCAGTTTTCACTGTAGTTTATTTGTGTGCTCCTTTGGAGGTTTTGGTTTTACATGAGCACTTTCTTACAACAATGGACACTATAGTCAATAATATGTTTTGCATGATAATACATATGTAATTGAGATCAAATTGCTTGCCAACTTCAGGAGGGAGGAAGTAAGGGAAAGAGGGAGACAATTTGGATCTTTTGATTTCAGAATACATATGTAGAAAATTATTATTACATGTAGTTGAGAAAATCAGATAACTTAAAAAAAGACTTCTCTTTATGAGTTTGAATATGATTTCAGACACTTATAAGCTATGTGACCAGAGGCAAATCACATAACCTGTTTCCCTCAGTTTCACCATCTGTAAAAGGAGCTGGCAAAGGAAATGCCAATTGCTCTAGTTTTTCTGCCAAGAAAACTCCAGATGGCATCATAAAGAATTGGACACAACTGAAACTGCTGTTTCCTCCATTTGGAACCAATATTTCCTGAAAGTTTCAATAGTAAACTTGATATTTATCATTTTGCCTTGATGCTTTACTCCCTTCTACATCAGCTGTCTTTAAAAGAGAACTCTTTCCTTGAAGGTTTTCATATTATACATTAGGCAAGATGGTGGAGCAAAGGCAAGGAAAGCCCAAACTTCTCTGAGAACCTTTTCCAACTAACCTTAAACTAACACTTCAAAACAAATATGGGAGTGACAGAACAAGGGGATGTAGTGAAGCAAATTTTCCTGCAGAAAAACACTTGGAATGTAGGCAGAGAGAGTCTCTTTCTCTAGATTAAGAGGGGAGCACAGCCCACAGCAAAGATGCACAGCCTGAAGAAAGACTATATTAAGAAGTATTGGTGCAAGTCACCAGCAAGCTTTTTTACCCTATCTTTACTGTTCCAAGTTCTGGACCTGGATCTAAGCCAACCCTGAGACTCTGAGACCCTTTCTAAGCCGAAGGCAGAGTACCCTCATGCCCTTCCTTCTGTAATGTAAAATTATGGTTGGACTGAATATGAGTGTGATCCATGAAATTAATTACTCAAGTAAGAATAACTTTTATTGTAATTTATTTACAAATAGAAAGAGTGAAAGTAAGGAAAATGACAGAGAGAGAGTGAGAGAGAGAGAGAGAGAGAGAATAAGAGAATATTACTCTGATCTAGTCCAAATTAGGCAGGACTTCAGAGGTCCTAGCAAAGCAGGGAGGCCAGAGGTAAATTAAAAAGATCTCTAGCCATAAGGCCTCCCCCAAGATGAGGGGCCTCTCCAGAGGCTAGTCCTTCCAGAAAAAAAAAAAAAAACTAGGAAAGTGTAAACTCTGGACTCCATTCCCCAGGAGTCCTTGCTAGCTCCCAGAATGCCCTCTAATCTCACTGAATTCTCACCTGGGACGAGAACAAAATTTTATTTAAAGGGTCTTCCCCGTAGGCAGGGTCTCTCTCTTTTGGACTTCCGTTTTGGAGCTGACGCTTCTCTTCCATGATGTGAGGTTATCTTGTCTAGGCCTCTGGCCTAGGCATGTGTTTTTTCTTATTCTGTATTTTCTTTAATCCTTAACCTTTAATAAACCTCTAAAAAATATAATACTCCTTGTAAAGAGAAACTAATTTCTACCTGCCTCAGTCTCCCCTAAATTTTAATCTTTACAAAAGGGAGTCAACCTTTTCACTTACCCACGTGGCAGTCCAAAGGGAAGCAGTTGGAGGTCCTAAGCCTTAGGCCAATTTCAAAAAGGAAAAACCTCATCATAGGAAGTTACCAACATTTAAAAAATTTTAAAGGCAGTTCTTTGTGTTATTTCCTTGCCTTCCTTCCACTTTTTCATGGACTAATGTCAGCTTCAGACTGCCCAGGGGGCAGTCAGTCATTTTTGATTTGTCACTCACTAGCACATGTGGGTCATAGACCTCCCCCCCATTTAAGGATTAAGTGGGGGTATATATATTCCTGGTGGCTAAAATCTAAGAAATAAATAGGGGAGAGTTAATCCCATCTTTACACCTTGAAGTTCCAATCTCTATAGAGCAAGTCGGCAATGAAGCCCCAAGCTCTAGTGCAAGACAGTCCACGTTGTGCCTTTCCAGTGAAGTATAGCTAGGCAGCCTTGAGCCTCTGTTCAACCCTGCAGTGAGGTCCAAAGACTCAAAACAAGGCAAGCCATAGTGTTCCTGGCCAGTATAAGCCCAGAGTGAGGCTCTGAGCTCTTGCCCAAGCCCAAGGTGGGGCCCCAAGCCTTAGTGCAAGGAACCTCATGGTGTTCTGAGTTCTGCAAGCCATCAGACTAAATAATCAGTGGGAGATAGCTTCCAGAGCTCCCAGCCCAAAGGCTATCATACAATCTTGGAGAAACAAAACTTTCAGAAACACAGAATTAGAGTTGAGGGTGGCAATAAAGAAAAACTAAAGTTTAAGAGAATACCTTCTCTATCTTGAGAACAGATAATAAAAGTTAAGAAAAAGGCTAGGAAAATGAGCCACCATAGAAAAGAAAAAAATCCACCTATCCATAGAAAATGGTTATGGAAACAAAGAAGAAATGATTCAAGAAGATAATAACACCTTAAAAAGCAAAATTAATCAAATGGAAAAGGAGGTTCAAAAGCTCACAGAAGAAAATAATTGGTTAAAAAATTGGAATCGAGCAAGTAGAAGCTAAGGATTTCTTGTGATATTAAGAAATAAGTAAAACAATACCAAAAGAATGAACAAATAGAAGAAAATATGAACTATCTCATTGGAAAAGCATTGACCCAGAAAACAGATCCAGGAGAAACAATTTAAGAATTATTATAGTACTTGAAAGCCATGATAAAAAACACTAGACATCATATTACAAGAAATTATCATATATTTTAAAAGGTTTGTAAACTATTTTCATCACAAGGGATTGTGAAGTAGGAAGAATAAGATTAAGAGCCCCATTTTGTGGATAAAGGGTAGCTAGGTTGCATGGTGGGTAGAGCTTGAGTCTAGAGTTATCTGAGTTCAAATCTGGCCTGAGACACTTACTTGCTGTATGAATCTAGGTAAGTCACTTAACTCTGTTTGCCTTAGTTTCCTCATCTATAAGACAGAGATAAAAATAGCTTCTACCACCTATTGTGAGTATCAATTTTGCAAAGCATTTAGCACAGTACCTGGTATTTATAATTCCACTATGTAAATGTTAGTTTTTATCATGATGATGTGGTGGTGGTGAGGAGGAAATTGAGGATCAGAGAAATTCATTGAAACTTCTGAGGTCACACAGCTAGTCAGTGCCAGAATTGAAACCCATTTCTTCTGATTCTAAGACTGGTATTGTTTCCTTCCTTCCTTCCTTCCTTCCTTCCTTCCTTCCTTCCTTCCTTCCTTCCTTCCTTCCTTCCTTCCTTCCTTCCTTCCTTCCTTCCTTCCTTCCTTCCTTCCTTCCTTCCTTCCTTCCTTCCTTCCTTCCCTCCTTCCCTCCTTCCTTCCTTCCTTCCTTCCTTCCTTCCTTCCTTCCCTCCTTCCTCCTTCTTTCTTTCTTTCTTTCTTTCTTTCTTTCTTTCTTTCTTTCTTTCTTTCTTTCTTTCTTTCTTTCTTTCTTTCTTTCTTTCTTTCTTTCTTTCTTTCTTTCTTTCTTTCTTTCTTTCTTTCTTTCTTTCTTTCTTTCTTTCTTTCTTTCTTCCTTTCTTCCTTTCTTCCTTTCTTCCTTTCTTCCTTTCTTCCTTTCTTCCTTTCTTCCTTTCTTCTTCCTTTCTTTTCAGTTACATGTAGAAACTATTTTTGACAACTTTTTTTTGACATTTTAGTATCCAAATTTTCTTCCTCCCTACTTCCATCACCTCCCTGAGGTGATGAATAGTCTGATTGATATAGGTTGAATCCATACTTTCATGTGATACATTTTTCCCTTGTGATCTTGGTTGCATTGGTTTTATTTCCACAAAACTATTTTAACTTAATGTAATCAAAATTATCTATTTAAATTTTGTAATATTCTCTGTCCTGTTCAGTCATAAATTCTTCCCTTATCCATAAGTCTGACAAGTAAACTTTTCCATGTTCTCCTTTGTTCATGGTGTCATCTTTATTTCTAGATCAAGTATCTATTTTGACTTTATCCTGAAGTATGATGTGAAATGTTCAGCTACACATAGTCTATGCCACACAGCTTTCTATGTTTCCCAGAAGATTTTGTCAAATATGGAGTTATATCCCTTAACTCTTGGATATTTGGGTTTATTGAACACTAAGTTGCTATGGATATTGCCATATATTGGTTGCCTAATCTATTCCATTTGTATACCACTTTATTTCTTAGCCAGTCCAAGATTGTTTTGATGATTCCCACTTTATAGTGTAGTTTCAGATCTGGTACAGCCTGATCTCCTTCTTCCATGTTTTTAAAAAATTAATTCCCTTGGTATTCTTGGTTTTTGTTCTTCCAGATGAACTTTGCTGTTATTATTTCTAGTTCTATGAAAAAAAATTTGGTAGCTTGATTGGCATGGCACTGAATAGGTAAATTAATTTAGGTAGGATTATAATTTTCACTATATTGGCTGGATCTATTCATGAGAATTAATGTTTTTCCCATGTGTTTAGGTCCAATTTTATTTGTGTGAAGAGTGTTTTATCATTGTATTCATATAATTTCTGGGTATGTTTTGGTAAGTATGCCCCCCCAGTGTTTTATATTGTCCGGAGTTATTTGGAATAGAATTTCTTTTTATAGGTCTTGTTGGATTTTGTTGGTGGAAGATAGAAATTTTGATAATTTATGTGGGTTTCTTTTGTGTCCAGTGACTTTGCTGAAATTGTTAGTAATTTCTATTAGGTTTTTGATCGATTCTCTAGGGTTCTTTAGGTATACCATCATATCTGCAAAGAGTGGTAATTTTGTTTCTTCATTGCCTGTTCTAATTCCTTCAATTTCTTTCTGTGCTCTAATTGGCATAACAAACACATCTAGTAAAATATTAAATAATAGTGATAATAATGGGCTCGTTTGCTTTATCCCTGATCTTACTAGGAAGGATTTAGTTTATCTCCATTACAGATAATTCTTGCTGACAGTGTTAGATAGATATCATTTATAACTTTGAGGAAACTTCCCTTTATTCTAATGCTTTCTAAATTTTTTATAATAAGGAAGGAGTGTGGTATTTTGTTACATGTGTTTTCTCTATTTATTGAAATAATCATATGATTTCTGTTAGCTTTGTCATTTATATAGTGAGTTCTACTGATGATTTTCCTAATATTGTACCATCCCTGCATTTCTGGCATAGAACCTACCTGAAAATGGTGTATGATTCTTGTGTTAAAATGTTGTAATCTTGTTAGTATTTTATTTAAAATTTTTGCATCAATATTCCTTATGGAGATTGTTCTATAGTTTTTTTTCCATGTTTTATCTCTTTCTGATTTAGGTATCAATACCATATTTGTATCATAAAAAGGGTATTCCCTCTTCCCCTATTTTTCTAAATAGTTTATATAATATTGAAGTTAATTGTTCTTTGGATGTTTGGTAAAATTCACTTGTGAATCCATCTAACTCTGGGCCCTTTTCCTTTAGGAGTTCTTTGATGGTTTATTCAATTTCTTTTTCTTTTTTAAAAAATATTTTTAAATTTTTATTTAGAATATTTTCTCATTGTTACATGATTCATAATCTCCTCTTCCCCATTCTATCCTCTCCCCTCCCAAAGCCGACAAGCAGTTCCACTGTATTATACATATATCATTGTTCAAAACCTATTTCTATGTTTTTCATATTTCCAATAGAGCAATCCTTTAACATCAAAATCTTAATCACATTCCTATAGCACTACGTGATCGAGCATATATTTTCCTAAAGCATTTCTGGTCCTACAGTTCTTTCTCTGGATGTGGATAGCATTCTTTTCACAAGTTCCTCTGGGTTGTCTGCATTGCTGCCAGAAGAAAAATCTATTACATTCGATTGTGCCATAATGTATCAGTGTCTGTGTACAGTGTTCTTCTGGTTCTGCTCCTTTCACTCTGCATCAATTCCTGGAGGTCATTCTAGTTCACATGGAATTCCTCCAGTTCATTATTCCTTTCAGCTCAATAGTATTTTATCACTGACAGATGCAACAATTTGTTCAGCCATTACCCAATGGAAGAACAACCCCTTATTTTCCAATTTTTTTTGCCACTACAAAGAGCAAGGCTACACATATTTTTGTATAGGTCTTGTCCTTTATTATCTCTCTGGGGTACAAACCCAGGAGTGGTATAACTGGTTCAAAGGGCAAGAATTCATTTAAAGCCCTTTGGGCATAGTTCCAAATTGCCCTACAGAATGGTTGGACCAATTAACAACTCTACCAACAGTGTATTAGTGTCCCAATTTTGCCACATCCTCTCAAACATTTATCACGTTCCTTTGATGTCATATTGGCCAATCTGCTATGTGCGACATGGTACCTCAATGTTGCTTTAATTTGAATTTTGGGATTTAGAACACTTTTTCATGTGTTTATTGATAGTTTTGATTTCTTCATGTGAAAACTGCCTATTCATGTCCCTTGACCATTTGTTGATTGGAGAATAGCTTGATTTTTTGTAAATTTGACTAAGTTCTTTATATATTCGAGAAATTAAACCTTTGTCAGAGAGTTTTGTTGTAAAAATGTTCTTCCAATTTTTTTCTATGATGGAGTTGTTTAAATACTCTATTTCTATGGTGATTTATGTGGATGGTTTTCCTAATATTCAACCATCCTTGCATTCCTGGTATAAATCCCACCTGATCATAATGAATGACTCTCATGATCACTTGCTGGAGTCTTTTTGCTGGTATCCTATTTAAAATTTTTGCATCTATGTTCATTAAGGAGATTGATCTATAGTTTTCTTGTTTTCTTTCTCTGTTTTTGACCTTCCTGGCTTTGGAATCAGTACCATATTTGTGTCATACAAAGGAATTTGGTAGAAATCCTTCTTTGCAAATTATGTCAAATATTTTGTATAGTAGTGGGACTAGTTGTTTTTTGAATGCCTAATAGAATTCACTTGTGATTTGGGAACTTTAAAACTATTCCACCCTACTCTAGTACTAAAGTACTAGTAAAGTACTAAAGACTGTACTTTAGGGGAAGATAAAGTTGTAATCTTCCTGATTGTAACAATGGAGATATTTGGTCTAATAGAATCAGGAATGTCTTGTGAACTCTACATTTCTCCACCCTACTTAGTCTAACAAGGCCAAGAATGTCTGCACCCATACTTAAGGATTAATTATTTATGAGGATGGCCTTTGATGGACATGTGCAGAAATAGCTGACAGATCCCTGGGCTGTCCTAAGTCAAGCTAAGCTACCATTGGTACAGATAAGATGTAGGAAAGTGATATAAAGTCATCTATATAGGATGTGTCACTTCCTCTCTTCACTTTTTTTCTCCCAGAGAGGTGGATATGGCTGATCACTTCCTGTGAGCAGCCTGGGCGCCATTTCAATCCTGGAACTCAAGCCTGGAGGAGCTCCCTCAGACAGCTTTTTGAGACAGTCTCCTGGTGAGGGATAAGACTGACTTCTTTTTCTGTTGGGCTCAGGGGAGGGCCCTTTGACCAAGGCCTTTAACTCCTGCCTGGCTCAGCCTGAGCCAGAGCAGTTTAAATTAATTCTTTCCTCTTTCTCTCTCTTCTCCTTAATTCCTTCTCTCTATATTAATTAAAATCACCATAATTTCCAGGTGACTTGGGTATTTTATTATTTGGGATATCCCATGGCGACCAATAATTAATTTAGATATTAAGTCACAACTATAAAATTATCCTTACAGAATACACTAGGCCCTGGGGACTTTTTCTTAGGCAGTTCTTTAATGGCTTATTCAATTTCTTTTTCTTATATGGGGTTATTTAAGTATTCTATTTCTTTTTCTGTTAATCTAGGCAATTTATATTTTTGTTAATATCTATCCATATCACCTAGATTGCCATATTTATTGCCATATAATTGGGAAAATAGTTTTTAATGATTGCCTTCCATTTCCTCTTCATTAGAGATGAGGTCTCCCTTTTCATCTTGTTAATTTGGTTTTCTTCTTTCCTTTATTTAGATTGACCAGTACTTTGTCTATTTTATTTGTTTTTTCAAAGTACCAGCTTCTAGTCTTATTAATTCAATAGTTCTTTCACTTTGAATTTTATTAATTTCTCTTTAATTTTTAGAATCTCTAATTTATTTTTCATCTGAGGATTTTTAATTTGTTCCATCTCAAGTTTTTTTGATTTGCATGTCCAATTCTTTGACCTATGCCCTCCTTAATTTGAACTCAAGGATATAAATTTCCCCCTGAGTACTGCTTTGGCTGCATCCCATAGATTTTGAAAGGAGGTCTCATCATTATAATTTTCTTCTATGAAATTATTGTTTCTATAATTTGTTCTTTAACTGACTTTGGAGAATCATATTATTTAATTTCCAATTAATCTTTGATTTGCCTCTTCATTTATAATTACTAATGATTATTTTTATTGCTTTATGATCTGAGAAGGTTGTATTTATTATTTCTGCTCTTTTGTACTTGTTTACAATGTTTTTATGCCCTAGTACATGGTCAATCTTTGTGAATGTACCATATGCTGCTGAAAAGAAGATGCATTCCTTTATGTCCCTATTTATCTTTCTCCACATATCTACTAACTAATTTTTCCAAGATTTCATTCACATTTCTTACCTTTCTCTTATGTATTTTTTCGTTTAATTTATCTTGAATCTGATAGATGAGAATTCAGTTCTCCCACTAGTATATTTTTACTATCTGATTCATCTTTGAACTCCACTAGTTTATACTTTAGAAATTTGGATGCTATACCATTTGGTACATACATGCTGACTACTGATATTTACTCATTGTCTATACTGCCTTTTATCAGGATGTGTTTACCTTCCCTATCACTTTTAACTACATCTATTTTTACTTTGGCTTTGTCAGATATCATGATTGTGACTCCTTCCTTCTTTTTCTCAGTTTATGCCCAATAGTTTTTGCCCCATCTACTTACCTTTGCCCTGTGTGTGTCTACTTTCCTTATGTATGTTTCTTGTAGACAACATATGGTAGGATTATGGTTTCTAATCCACTCTTCTATTTGCCTTCATTTTATGGGTGAGTTCATTCCATTCACATTCAAACTTATGATTACCAGCATTGTATTTCCCAACATTTTGATTTCCACTCCTAGTTCTTCCCTTTCTTCTTTCATGATTTTCTTCTTCAGCAGTGTTTTGTTTTTAATCAGTTCCCCTATTTTCCACCCTTATTTTGCTTCCCTCCCCCCCTCCCTTCTTATTCCCCTCTTATTTTTTATGATCTTTTTAATCTACCCTACACACGCTCCCTCCCTTGTATTACTTCCCTCCTCACCAGTCTATTTGTTACCCTTCTACTTCTCTATAGGGCAAGAATCAGTTCTTTGCCCCAATGCATTTGATTGTTCTTCCCTCTGAGTCAATTTCAATGCATGCAGGAATTAAGTATTTCCTATCTCTGACCACTTTATCCTTCCAGTGTATTGATGTTCTCCCCCACTCCCACCATGTGCTTTTTTATGACATATAAATTTACCCCATTTTGTCTTTTTTCCCATTTCTCTTAGTATTTACCTCTTTTTATCTTTAGTTATATATATATGTATATATATATATATATACTTGTCTTGGCATTTCACCCTATAGTTTGTCACTGTTCCCTCTAAGTATAATTCTTCTAGCTACTCAGGTGATAATAATAATTTTTTAAGAGTTACCAATGTCCTCTTTTCTTGTAGGGATACAAATCATTTTAACTTATTTGGTCCCTCAAAAAAAGTTTTTTATTGCCCCTTTCTTAATTACCTTTTTGTGATTATCTTGAATTCTGTGTTTGGGAATCAAATTTTCAGTTCAAGTCCTGTCTTTTCTTTATGAATGCTTGGATATCTTCTATTTTATTAAATGACCATACATTCCCCTGCATGAATACAGTCAGTTTTGCTGGGTAATTGATTCTTGGTTGTAGACCTACTTCCCTTACTTTCCAGAATAACATATTCCATGCCTTCTGGTTCTTCATTGTAGATGCAGCCAGATTCTGTGGTTCCATGGTGTCTGAATGATTTCTTCTTAGTAGCTTGTAATGTTTTTTTCCTTGGTCTGGTAGTTCTTGAATTTGGCTATAACATTCCTGGGTTTTGTCAATTGAGGATTAAGTAAAGGGCGAGGGGTGATCTGTGGATTCTTTCAATATCCACTTTTCTCTCTTGCTCTAGAATGTTGGGACAGTTTTCTTGGATAATTTCCTGTAGTATGATGTCCAGGTTTTTTCTTTTGCCATGATCTTCCAGTAGTCCAATGATTCTTAAGTTGTCTCTCCTGGATCTGTTTTCTTGATCTTCCAATGTGTGGATGAGGTCTTTCATATTTTCCTCCATTTTTTCATTCTTTTCATTTTGTTTTATAGCTTCTTCCTGCCTTGTGAAGTCATTTGCTTCTAGTTGTTGTATTCTAGTTTTAAAAGACTGAATTTCATCCCTGGCTTTTTGGTCATCCTTCTCCTTCTGATCTTTCATCTCCTTGCCTCATTTTCAAGCTGGTTAATTTTGGCTTTCAAGACACTGTTTTCTGTTTCCACATGACTTATTTTGCTTTTTAAGTTCTTTTCCCAGTTGTCTGCAGCCTCTCTTAATTGTTTTTTGAATGGCATTTTGAGTTCTTCCACAGCCTGTGTCCAATTCACTGGAGTTTCTGTGTTTTTTCTTGGTGTTCCTTGATCTTTCTCTGTTCCCTTTGCTCTTTGTTCATTGCCTAGATAGAAGCTGTCGATTGTAATTTCTTTTTTCTTTTTCTGTTGTTTACTCATATTCTTCCCCCCCCCCCCCCCCAGTTGCCTGTAGACTTGCTCCTCTCATTATGTGCTGGTTATATGGGTTTGGGCTGTTCTGTCCTGAAGGGGGTTATTCTCCTTTGTGCTGATTGATCAGGTTAGTCAAGTCTGACAGCAGAAGTTGAATAGGAGCTAGGCTTCCTGCTCTGTTATTAGGGTTGTTGCCTGTAATTTGTTGCTATCTTTGCCCTAGGAGCTTAGTCAGCCAGACTCTCAGATCAGTCTGTGAGGGATGGGTGCTGGAGCTTGAGCTTCCCTTCCCTCTTAAGGCTTCTTATCTCCCCTATTGATTGGATTGAGCCAGGGTGGAGTTGATCTACAAAACTGGCTATGCCCTGAGGTTAAAACCTCTTGGTGGGGGGGCAAGATGGAGCTTCTTGGATGTAACTAGGCTGCCTTCTCTGTGCTTCTTCTACAGCTGTCTCCCTGCCCCCTCTGTTCAACACCCTAAGCCTGGCACAGCTGTGCCAGCAAGGTACTCCTTCTGGACTAGTGCTCTTGCCTCCCCAGAAATTCCAGCTACCACTGGAGGCTCAACACTGTAGATGGGGGAGGGGTCCTGGGATCTTCCTTTTTCCTTCCTCTCAGTCCAGGTTTTTTTTTTGGGGGGGGGTAATATCTTTTAAGTTGAGTCCAGCAGAAGGGTTCCTTAGCTCTGTCCTGTTGTTAGATTTGGTTTTCAATCCCCTTGACATATTGTGTTTTTGATTCAGTGTAGAAGGCTTTGTGGAGGTCTGAACTTTTGCTGTCTCTAAGCTGCCATCTTGATTCCACCCTGTCCTACTACTTTTAGTACCTCATGTTAGCCATTTCTTCATTATTTTGTTATGCAGTGGTCCCCTGCTCTAGGTTTTGCTGCCTTAGGCCTTCTACTGGAAGTATGGTATTTCCTATGGTTCCTCTGGTCCCCTATTCTGTTCCCTTGTGGCCTCAGGGCTTAATTGCCACATGGTTTCCAATTTATTTGCCTTTTATACCCATGTAGGATAGCTCAGGATAGACTCCTACCTATTCTGTAGCTTCATTACCTTTGATGGAATTATAGCATGTTGGGTTGATCCAAGTACTGCAAGTTCTTGCAGATGCTTGCTGCCTGGGCTACTCTTTTTTCTTACCCCAATTAGATGTGTTCTTCCAGTTTTCCTTTGCTTTGAGGTGACATTTTCTTTTGTTGTATATGGAGGGACTGGGGATTGGAGCACCTTTTACTCTGATATCTTAGCTCCAAGCATTTGGCATTTTTTTAACTAAGTTTCTGAATTTGGGGAGTGTTGGTGGATTTTTTTTTAACATTCTGATAATTGAATTTCAATGTAATTTGTTCCTTTGTAATACCATGTATTCTATTTTATGTGTTTAAAAACATTATTCTAGGGGTAGCTGAGTAGCTCAGTTGTTAGAGATCTAGGACTAGGGATCAGAAGTCCTAGACTCAGTTTTGGTCTCAGACGCTTCCTAACAGTGTGACCCTGGGCAAGTCACTTAAACACAATTACCTGGTCCTTATTTTTTTTTTTACATTCATTCTAATACTTAGTGTTGATTCTAAGACATAAGATATGGGTAAAAAAACATTAAACATTATTCTGAGAAAGACTGATAGCTTCATCAGACTGCAAAGGGGTCCAGTTTAGAATATAACAGTTTAGAATTTCTGGCTTATATCATGTTTTCTCTTCTTTAAAAATAAAAGATAAACAAACACTGTTACTTCCTAACCACAGTTGATATATAGCAAATATAGAGCACAAGACTATCACAAAAGAGAGAATTAGCTGTGGATCAGAGGCCAATGAAAAGGAGCCTTTTGAGGCGTGGGTTACTTTGGTTCACAGTGTAAAGTGCCAATTGTGGGCATTACTTTTAGGTAACACAATGGAACTTTTTCTAGTTCCCACTCTTTCAGGTTTCAGCATATTTTGGACAGGAATGGATAGTTGTTAGAATTGAGGCTCCAACACCACCACCTTCTAAATTCGGCTTTGATTTTTGGGACATAATGGGCATATGTAAGTCATTGAACATTAACAATAGGAGGTTCACTATGGTCTAACACAGTAAGGTTATACAACAAAGTTACACTTAGTCTGAACCTCTCTAGAAGTACTCCCTATCCATTTTGTCTTCATCTGGAAATAGCTATGGTCAGCAAGGCAGGTTGACGTTACTAGTGTGGGCTTCGGAAATCTATTAAGTGCAAGGGGCTTTGTTTCTTAGAAAAGTTTCCTCCTGAGACTTTTTTATGCCCTTAGATGACAAGGAAGCTATATCAGGGAAGCTGGGGCCAATCAAATCCCTGGGATAGATTTGTCCTAGACCTATCCAATGTTGATTGGAAATTGGGGGTAAGGGAGGGATGAAAGCTTCATCAGGGAAGCCAAGACCAATTAGGTCCTGGGATTATCTTAGTCTTCTATCATGTAAATTCAGACATGTCTAACTACTCATGACCCCATTTGAGGTCCTCTTGGCAAAGATTCTGGAGTGGTTTGCCATTTCCTTCCCCTGCTCATTTTATGGATGATGAAACTAAGGCAAATAGGATTAAATGGCTTGCCTAGGCTCATACAACTAGGAAATATCTGAGGTCAGATTTAAAATCATGAAGATGATTTTTCCTGACTCCAGATCCTGGTGCTCCATCCCACCTCAATGCTCATATTGCAGTTAAATTAGGAAGGAAGGAAGCTGTCAGGGAAATGCTGGTCCCATCACAGATGCTGGCATTCCCAACCCACACAGTCTAGATCTTGACCCCAGGGCCCAATCTTGGCTTTACTCAAACATCTTGTTTCTACTTTCAATCCCACTTTCTAACTTTAATTTCCATTTACAATTAGCATCAGCTATGAACTCCCATGTCTAATTGTGTTGGCTTCATCTGTGATTGAAGAAATTCAGGCAAAGACAAAAATGGACCTGAAAAGCAAGGAGAGCTCAGAACCTTTGGAACACACAAATCATCGGAGGAGGGGAGAAAGAGAGTTCCATGCAAGTTTGAAAAAGAGGGACAGTTGGACCCCAGCTGCCTGGAGTTCATTCTTCTGCCTGACAGTGGTTTGAGGACAGACCCCTTCATTTCCCCTCTGGTCATTACTTTACTACTTCTACTGTGAACTGAAGAAATAGTTAATCTTGCCCAGAAGAGACCCAGGCAGAGATATTACCATCCTTTCTCTGAAGAAAATATTTCATTTCTTTTTTTGAAGAGACTTATCCAAAGCCTTCAATTAATCAATCTTACAATTCAAGGAATAGGGAAACCTTTGCCTCCTTCCTAACCTCACCCTTATTCCCTTCTCCCCCAAAAGAATAAAAGATCCTTTAACTAAAGAATTTAGTCTAAAGGGTTGTTGTTATTAGAGGGAGAAATTTGATTTGCCTTCTGTGAGGAAATTTCCATTAGGCTTGCTTTAGAGAGCAGAGGACAGGAAGTGGAGAGGAGAGGGGCCCAAGATTGAGCCTCTTTCATTGCTTACTTCCTGGTATAACTTCTCTGGATTTTCCCAATTATATCTCACCCAATTCTCCCTCTAAGACACATGTAACCCTACAGCTGCTATTGGTAACTAGCTCTTTAGCTATGGAGTATAGGGGGTAGGCAGGGGCCCCTGCACAACTGTATTTAAAACATCCTTTCAAAAATGTTCTTAAAATGTGTGTGTGTGTGTGTGTGTGTGTGTGTGTGTGTGTGTGTGTGTGTGTGTGTGTGTGTGTGTTGGGGGGGAGTCTCACATGTTCAAGAACTAAAATCAATTCTTTGTAAGAGGTCAGATTGTAAAAAACTGTTGAGTAACTACGTTATAACTTATAACTAAGATAGCTAATAGATAATCTTGAGCAATTCAGTGGAAATGAGATTCTAGAGAAATTCTGGGCTTCAAAAGGGTAGAGAATTAAGAAGGAGAAGAATAAAGTAGACAGCAAATCTTCTCCTGATTAGAAAATAATAGTCAGGGGAATACAGATGTGCACACATACCCCCACACTGGTTAGCTATAATCTTTCTTTTCCTTCAGTTTAATCCAAGCCATGTGGAACAGAGGAAAGTTTCTATGGACTCAAAGAAGATATATGGGATGTAGATGAGAAGGGAGGCTTGGAGAATTAAATGAAGAGTGTTTGTAAGGCAAATGAATGCATTTTCTTTGAGAAACTATATGCAAGCATTTAAAGAATTTTAATCTGCAAGTACTTTAAAGTTTTGAAACACCAGAGCCAGGAATCCAGAAGCATATATTAACTACAGAAAACATTTTGATTTTAAGAAAAATTCATACTAAGTTAAGGAAAGTGTTCTTGTTGGTCCTGGTAGGAAAAGTAATATTAAATAAAGCAGATACAAATAATAGTTAACATTTAGTCAGAAATACTTGTACGTAAGTGTGTTTCTTTAATTATTTCCCTAAATATTGTTACACTTCCTTATGCATCTTAATTTGTAAATAGATAATATTAATGTTTGTTATTTCAATTTAAATTATTTGAGGTGCATAGAAAATTTAATTACATTGAAGTATGCTTTTGTCAACTAGAAAAAACGCAGAACTATTAAATAGTCAAAAATCACTCTTTAATCAAGGAAAAAGGGGTTAGAGCTACTAATAGGACAACAGAGCTGCTTTCCAAGACTGCACAGAGTCAAGAGGCCCTGGTCACTAGCCCCTGGGATTGCCACTGACTCAGGATGGACTCTGAGGAACAAAAGAATTTGGGAAACCTATATACTACTCTAGGTGACCTGGGGGCTTTAGGAATAGAGGGACAGTTGATTGACTTTACAATGGTGAAAAAGGAAAATGAGGAGTTCCAGACAGGAATAATAGTGAGGGGCTGATGCCCCATAATGGACACAAAAGGGAAAGACTCAGCCCAGGGCTGGGTCACCTTGGTCATGGACCTTAGCCTAGGGGGAAGAAACCATTGAGACAAAAGGGATGCTTAATATTGGATGGGATTAGCTGTTCCCACCCAAACTACCAGGAAGTTCACTGTCTGGTGAAGAGGGACCTTCCCTCAGGGGGAAACCTCTCCTGTGACAAGGTCAAAACCTGGGGTTTCTATACTCAAACTAAATAAACTGGGGATCTCTATAATTCCATGTTGACACTTTATATTATTAAACCTAATTTTTCATGAAAAGTCTTTGCAGTTATCATCTAAGACTCTACTAAATGCTTAGTGGCAGTTGGAATTTTAGACCTGGTATCTAGGAGTAAATAATCAATCTATAAATGTCTAGCCTTGAAAATCCAAACCTGTAAAGTGATAGCAAATGTCAGGCTATAGCAGTAGTGAGAGCTAGGACTGAGGCCAATAGCTTCTGTTGGTAGCTGCAAATGGCTCTGTGGCAGTGCCAGTGATGAGAAATTCTGGGAATAGAGCTGGAGGGTAGAAATTGGGGTGATAAGCAGAGCTTACCTAGTGGTAAGGCTAGGTGGTGAGTGAAGATTCCAGGTCACTGGGATATTTGGATTTTTGCTTTTTGGTTTCTCATGGCCCTCATTGCTCTAAATGATTAATGTTCTACTTAATAGATGACATAGAATTTGAAATATGAATGTCAATTAAATAAGAAATTACTTATAAGAAACAAAGGGGTAAATTTAAAGAAAAGTAAAAGATTCTAGTTGTGTGAGTGCATGTGTATGTGCCTGTGTGTGTGTTGGAGGGGGCTTGGTGCTTATAAGTCTATTCATTTGAAAAATTAAGAATTTTGTCTTTTTAAGACTGTCTGCCCTTTGATCCAGCCATAGCACTGCTGGGTTTGTGCCCCAAGGAGAAAATAAGGAAAAAGACCTGCACAAGAATATTCATAGCTGCGCTCTTTGTGGTGGCCAAAAATTGGAAAATGAGGGGATGCTCATTAATTGGGGAATGGCTGAACAAATATGGTATATGTTGGTGATGGAATACTGTTGTGCTCAAAGGAATAATGAACTGGAAGAATTCCATGGGAACTGGAACAACCTCCAGGAATTGATGCAGAGCAAAAGGAGCAGAACCAGGAAAACATTGTACACAGAGACTGATACACTGTGGTACAATTGTAATGGACTTCTTTACTAGCAGCAATGCAATGATCCAGAACAATTCTGAGGGACTTATGAGGAAGAATGCTATTCACATTCAGTGGAAAAACTGTGGGGGTAGAAACACAGAATAAAAACAATTGCTTGATCACATGGTTTGAAGGGGATATGACTGGGGATGTAGATTCTAAGTGATCACCCAAATGCAAATACTAATAATATGGAAATAGGTCTTAATCAATGACACATGTAAAACCCAGTGGAATTGTGTGTTGGCTTTGGGGGGGGGGGAGGAGGGGAAGGAAAGAACATGAAACATGTAACTATGGAAAAATATTCTAAATTAAATACAAATTTTCAATAAAAAAAATATATATATATACAGAAAAACTAAATTCCCTCAAAAATTTTGTTTTGTCTTTTTAGAGCTCTTAATATTTTATGTTCTTTGAAGTAGTTAGTCTTCAAGCTGAACAGAATTGTGAAAATTCTGATTAAATTTTGTTTAAAGGCTGCAAGCTCTAACAGGTCTTATCAAACTGTGAATTAATGCCTTTTTTCTGAGAACCATCATAGCTAATGTGGGGAAGTTCATTTTCAGAAGATTGGCTACAATGCAGTGATTTTTTTTTTTTGGTGGGACAGGGAAGGTAGTAAATCATGAAAAACTAATAAGGCATCACAGATTTGCCTTATAGGATGGTAGAGAAAGTACTTATGACAATGGTGATGTACCTTTTAAGAACTAATAGTATCTAGGTATTTGCATTTCTTTAAAAACTTGTATATATTTCTTCCTTTAGCTATCATTCACAGATAATATAGTTTACTAGAATCATTGAATCTTAAAGCTATAAGAGAAATTTGGATCAATTTGTGCCATTATTTTAAAGAAAAAGCAAATCTGATTAGATCAAGTCTATTCCTGAAAGGCTATGTCTATCTCCTCTTTATCATTTTATTTCACTACAGTACAGACTATCATTATCACCTGGATTATTTCTATGACCTCTTAACCAAACATTACCAAACATTACTTCTAGTTTCTCATTCCACAGAGTGCTCTCATTGGTCTATATTATCACCATGTTCTAAAGCCTTCAACCTCTCTACCACCTACAGGACAAAGTCTAACCTCCTCAGTCATGATATTCAAGGACCTCTATAGCTTGACCCCTACTTATTTTTTTTCCATTCTTTCTTCATAATAATGCTGGTCATGTTTCAGACAAATTAGTCTGTTAACCACCTTTGTGCCTTTGCTCATGCCATTTTCTACTGGAATGCCATTCTCTCCATCTTTGGCTGCATAAGTCTTATTCTCTTACTCATTCTTATTTACTTATTCTTCTTTCTTCCTGAATTAGGATATTTGTTCTGGAGAGAAATTTAGGGTTTTGCTTGGTCCTGCTGGTGTCTTGCTGTTTCTTTCTCTGGGTGCTGTGTTCTTCAAGGAACTCATAGATGGTTCAAGGCCATGGACCTGTGAATTTTTAGCAGTCCCTAAGTAGTTTTATTTAGGTTACATCTGAACTTTGTAGGCTCTTGATCCTGGTTCATATCTGGGCAATGTAATTACAGGCTTGTACCTGATTGGAGTTTCAGAAGACCTCTGCTTGCTCTAGTCACTGTTAGCTAGCTGAATGGTTTTGTAGGATCAGAAGGACAGAGTGATAGTCTTGACCCTGACTTTCATTCCTTATATTGGTTACTGAGCTGCAGGCCCCTCTGGTCCTGGTCTGTGGACTAAAGCTATAATCCCATAGTAGTAGACCTCAGCCTCAGTTTTTTTTAAATTTTTAAATTTTTAATTTTTAACAATAAATTATTTAATCATTAGTATTTTATTGTTTTATTAGTATCAGTTATTAGCATAAGTTATAATAAATTATTAAGAGTATTAAATTATTAAGAGTATTAAAAATAAATAATTATAATAAAAATTATGGATAACAAATTGTTATCATTATTCATTCTTCTCTGGGTTCAGAAGGACACAGGCTTGCATCTGATCGGCTTTCTCTGACCCAAGTCATAGGCTATTGATCCCAGCTACAGTCTCAACTGTAAAAATGCTGATCTGGATTCAGAGGTACTGAGATGCAGGTTCTCCCCTATTTCTGTTTCCTGACCATGTGCACAGGTGGAAATTGTTCATCTTCTATGGATCCAGCATCTTGTTGGGGCATCAGAACAATATAGCTGTGATTTGCCTCCTTCATCCTCCCAAAGAAGCAAGCATCAGTTTGATCTTTGTAATGGAAGGCTACAGATAAATTTGCTAGAAGAATTTCTTCCCTAGAGCTTCTAGCCATCTACTTGTGTTAACCTGAGTTAGAAAAAGTGACCCACTGTGGTTTCTCCTTGGATTTTGTGATGACCACTTGATCTGATGATCTTCCTCAAAAATTTGATTATTCATTGCAGAAAACTGGGTTGTACTAAGGGTTGTGTTGGTAAATGCTTAACAAATTACTTTCTAGGGTAAATCCAACACACTTTAAAATTTAATCCACATTATTTCTTCCATCATTCTAATAAATCTAGACAATTACATTACAACAAATCAAGCCTTGATTTCTAGCATTTGCCACTTTTTGAGGTGTAAATATTCACAATGAAAATTTGACAAGGTGAGGTCAGCCAGTTTGCATGGGTTCCAGAACAGCTGTATTGTTTCCTCTTGCTCCACCATTTCTGATGGTTTCCTAGTCTCATTCATTATTGAAAGACCAGCTCAAATGACACATCCTCTATGAAGCCTTCTCTGATTTCCTTAGTGTGTTCTCTGTCCTATGAACTGTCATCACACTCAGCTTGTGTTTCTCTTACATACTTATCACATTCTACTTTGTATTAGAATTATTAGGTCTATATCTTATCTCCCCTGCTAAACTAAACTTCTTGACAGAAGTTTTATAGATATTTGTGTCCCATGATGTCTTATTATTGTTGTTCTGTCATTTAGTCATGTCTGTGTCTTTGTGACCCTGTAGACTATAGCACACCAGTACTATTTGTGGGGCTTTCTTGGCAAAGATACTGCAGTGACTTGCCATTTCTTTCTCTGACAGATTAGGCAAACAGAGGTTAAACAGCTTGCTCAAGGTCACACAGCTAGCAAGTATCTGAAGCCTGTTTTTGAACTCAGATCTTCCTGACTCCAGGTCTGGTGCTTTATCCACTGAGTCACCTAGCTGCTACAGTGATGCCTTGTAAGTGGTCCTTAACAAATATTTTCTAGATAAATAGTTGGTTAAATAAATGAACCAATGTCTTGCCACCTGTATCAATTGTCAAGGTGCTATTGTTCAATGGTTCCCATTATGGATATTAACAGAATTTTGAACATGTCAGTTAAATCCTACTGTGCCAGGCACTGTGCTAAATCTGGGAATACAAGGACAAAAATAAAACATATTTTGGCCTTAAGGACCTTATCATTACACACAGATATTCAAATTAATTGACATAGGAAGATTATTTACTCTTCTCCTCTTAAATGCCACATATTATTTGTCCTTGGAGGGAACCTATTGGGTTGTATCTTGTATTTTAATCATCTTTTTATAAATATCAATGCACATAACCTGTCTTTCAATTTAATTCAACATTTTATTAAGCCTCTGTTGGGTGCAGAGCATATGTTTCTGGGAAAGATACAAAGTAAAGATATGACATGGCTCCTGACCTCATGGAGTTAGCCTAAAAGGGGAATACGACACATACACAACACACATGAATGTATACATATGTATATATGTACATATATTATAATATGTGTATCTAAATGTTATACATGCACTTATATGTTTATGCACATATATAGATATATATGAATGACAAATGCCCAAGAAACCTAAATAAAATATCACTTGAAGTTCATATCATATAGGCACAAGAAAAATCATTAGAAACTGAAATTGAAGGAGCAGTACAGGGATTTGAACCCAGGTTCTTTGACTTACACATCTGGAATTAACTGCCTCCTTATCCCCACCTCATAGAATCCTTCTCATCCTTTCAGATGCAGAGCAGCAGCATCTTTGACATGAATCCTTTCCTGGTCTCCCTCCTTCCCATTCCCCCACCAAATATTGTACCTTATCCCTCAATTTTGTATATATTTATATTTTACTTTATATTTTTGATTTACAAATTCATATATGCATTTATTGGCTCCAAAATTAGAACATAAACCCCTTGGGAATCATGTTTGATTTATTCATTTTTTAAAAATTTCCATTCCTAGCACCTAACACAGTGCCTAACATACTTTAGGTGCTTGATAAATCCTTGCTGATTATCACTGGCTTTGGTGGTGCACTCCTGGAATTTCTGTTACTGGAGATGCTGAGACTGGCTGATCTCTTGAGATTGAGATTTACAGTGAACTACCAATCTAGGGGCCACACAAATTTTGGCATTAATATGGGAGGCAGGGAGCACCAGGTTGCCTTAGGAAGGATGAACTGGCCAAGGTTGAAAACAGAATAGGTCTAATTTGCCTTGATGATAAATGAGAGTGGCATCTGCCCTTGAGTGACCTCTGTACTTTCAGCTTGAACAAAATAAAGAGAACTAGGTTTAATTTTATTGTTGTTATTATTGATAAATTGACTACAGAGCCAATATTTTTTCCCCACTACACCATGCTGCTGTTCCTTCAAAGAATGTCTGGAGCTTGGGACAGACGTTGGGTAAAACAATAGAGATTTAGGAAAGATTGGCATTAAGGTGTTGAAACCATGGGGATACATGAGATTTATTGGTTCCATTAACAAACATTAAGTACCTACTCAGTGCAAGGCACTATCCAGGGTGCTGAAGATCATTATGGGAGAGTTGTTTCTATCAACCTATTTAAAATCAAGAGGTTTCTGGAATGGGAACTTGTTTTTCTGTTTTAAAATATAGCAACCTGTTCTGAGCCATGATATTCCATCTGAGACCTTCATACTGGAGTCCCTGACTCATTAAAAGTAGAATGCAATCAGAGCCATGTTTGCCTGCATCCCTACCAATTAGTGCCTGTGTCTGGAGTTCTCTCTCTGTCTCTTTTTTCTCTCTCTGAACTTTAATACATGTTTAATGTGAATCTTAATGATTTGATTACAATGGCATAATTACATAATTGGAATGTATTGTGTATGCTGGTGGGAAGGAGTCTGGAAGGTACTTGCAGAGTGACGTTACATAAACAGAATAATAACAATGGAGAGATCGAGAATAAGCCTAATGTGAAAATAATTAGGGATATTTGTAAGAAACGGACACTTATAAAAATGAGAGGCAATATATTTCCTTCTTTAAAAAAAATGATTGGGATGCATTTCTTCCCCTCATGCTGAAGCATCAGTAAATAGATTGCATGAAGTGAATTTATACAATAGATTTTTAAACGTATTGGTCTCAAATGGCATTTAATTTTTATACCACTCTGAATTATTAGAAATACTTTTTCTTTCTTTTTAATTAAAAAAAAGTTTTAAATAGTTTCCCATGTTTACATGATTCATTTTCTTTCCTTCTCCTCTTCCCTTCCCCTCCCAGAACTGACAAGCAATTCCACTGGATTGTACAAATGTTAGAAATACTTTTCTTAGACTGAGTCCCATGCCTGTTTCCTCATAGTTTCTATACACAGTCTTAGCTGTGTCCTTTAAAGACAAATTGGGGGAAAAAAAACTCATCCTTCTTCCACATCACTACTCTGTCCCCTCTGAAGTCTCACTTCTACATGCTAAAATTCTTCATTTCTTTCAATAACATGGCTTTAAGTTTCCTTAGTAGCCACCAGGGCACAATACTAAGGTCACATTCCAGTTTGTTCCCTGAAAAGTAGTGTTCAGAACTTAACATAGCATCCCAGATATTATCCAACCAGGATAGAATACACTATCTAATTGGGGCCCCATGATTTGGGGTGGTCCTCAATCTCTTCTCAAGACATAATGCAAATTAGACTCATTTAGGAACCAGGACACTCTGTATCTTAGGGTGCATCAAAGCAGATTGCTAGCTTTTTAAAAAAATCATCGCCATTGCTTCAGCATGTTTTATGAGGCTTATTTACATATCATCTGAACACTGAGTGCATCATTAATTTGGAGGGAACATTGTGGAAACTTCCTTCCCCAGTGCAAATTGTACTGTCTCTCTCTGGTAATGTATCACTATAGAAGAGAAAAGACACTAAGTCAACAGCCATGATTATTAGGTCATTTGGATGCAAGAAAAATTTTCTACCTGTATAGAAACTTTCTGGATTAATTGGCCTGTCAAATCTCATCTTTATTTGACATTTAGTGTAATCATTACCAACATTTATTTGTATTATATATTAACCAAATAGATTACTTGCTTCTTCCCTTCTTCCCTCCCTTCTTTCTTTCCTTCCTCTTTTCCTTCCTTTCTGCTCTCCTGCCCTCCTTTCTTTTCTCTCCCTTTCCCCCTTCCTTCCCTTCTTCCTTGTATGCTACAGTAACTGACTTGCTTATTCAGACTCTATACCTGGCTTGTTCTCTCTGATTAACCTGAAAACTTTCTTTTTTTACTATAGATTCATGACATCCATCTCTTCAATCCCCCTCTCCCCCCATATACGTATTGACTCAGCTGTGACCTCTTGCACTGGTCTCCATAGTGCTGTTCCAGCACTTGGCCTCTCCTTGCCTATCCTATTTCTCTGTTGTCCTTGACTTGAAATTCTGACATCAATGAATTGCTTTTTCCCCCAATAAGGAGAATTTTCTAATGCTAGACATGGATGGGATCTTAGATATCACCTAATCCAGTCCCTTTCTTTTATTTTTGAAGACACAGACTCAGAGATGGAGAGAGACTTAATCAAAGTCACACAGCTGCTGTATAGTAACACTAGGAGCCAACTTTTTTTGCACTTTTCCCCTCATATCTGACAATTTCCTCATCTTTTTTTCTTTTTGAGGAGATCTTATCTTTAACCATCTAGCGGCATAGTGAACAGCACCCTATGCCTGGCGTTAGAAAGAACTGTGTTCAAATCCAGCCTCAGATACTTACTAGCTGAGTGACCCTGGCCACATCATTAAACTTCTGTGGTGTATTTCTTCAAATATAATTGGGAATAATAATTTTTGTGACAATCAAATGAGTAAATAGTTATAAGGTACTTAGAATAATATTTGGTACTTAGTAGGTATTTAATAAAATTTTTGTTCCTTTCACTTCCCTAGCATTTGCCTTGCTACAACTAGCTTGCTTACCAACCAGCTCTAACTAAAAGAATAAAACAGAAACAATTTTCTGTTAACAGGTTTAAAGTAACAACATTCACTTCCTCAAAAGTAGCTTTTATAAAAACAATTATGCAAAATTCAATGAGATTTTTAAACTTGTTACATGATTTTTAAGGTGGATTCATGAAGAAAGAGTGGAAGGACTCTCTATTTCTATCTCCCTCTTTCTCTCTCCTTCTCTTTCTCTCCCACATCCCTCCCGTCTTTCTCTCCATGCTTTCACTACTTTTAGGGGCTATTCTGATAAATCTAATACCTGGATTTAAAAAAAATATTATGACAGACATACTACTTTTAGATTAAAACCTGAATTATCATTTTCTCCATCACTTTCCTGTATAAGCAATCAACAAAATGATAAGCCAAGCCCTGATTTGTAGTATTTTCTGATTTCCAAGGTGTAGATGCTCATCTGAAAAAAAGTAACAATTGGCTTGTCAGCTTCGACATACAACTGAATACTTCCCACATTTATGTGACCAAATATATCCCTACCATTTCAGGCCCCCCAACTCTTGTCTAAATATTTCTAACTTCTGGATATCCCAGAGACATCTCAAACTCAACATGTACAAAATGGAATTCAGCATCTGTGTCCCTTCCCCAATCCATCTCTTTTCCTAACATCCCTGTTTCTGTCAAGGTTAAGAAAGCCCTTCAGATCTTCTAGGTTACCAACCTTGGGGCTGTTCTCTGTATTTCATTCTCTCTTACTGCTTTCCCTCCTTCATGTTTAATAAAGTATTAAGTCTTGTTGCTTATATCTCCATAATACCTTTTGCTTCTATCCTCTTCTCTCTACTCACATAGCAAGCCTTCCTAGTTCAGGAGAGGCCTTATTTTCTGTTACCTAGAACACTCTGAAAGCTTCCTAATTATTTTCCCTGCTTCCAGGTTGTCTCTTTTCTAATACATCCTCTACATAGTTTCTTAATTGACATTCCAAAAGCACATATCTGAACACAGCTCTCTCCTGCTCAAAAAGATTCAATGGCTTCTTATTTCCTCTGGGAAATACTTTTTGGCATTGTATCACATTACTTTGGTAACATTCATCTTTCCCTCTCATTCAGCTACATTATAGCCAATCAGGCTTTCTTGCTATTTCCCATCTGCCATTTTTTCCTCTCCTATTTCCCTGTCCTCTCTCCATGCCTGGAAAAGTCTCCCTATTCACCACTTGGAAAATCTAACTCAAAAGTAGACAACTTAAGTGACACCTCCAATTTAAGGCCTTTCCTGATGGCTCCCAATTGTTAATGATCCTGTTCCAAAAATATTTTTGGTATTTATTTTATGCATACTTTATTTTATTTTTATGTATACATATAGTTTTTCCCAAATAGAATGTAAGGTCCTTAAGAGCAAGGGCTATTTTCCTTTTTGTCTTTGTTTCCCTAGCACTGAACACAGTGTTTGACATCTAGGAGTGTTTAAAAAACAAACATTTACTGAATTGGACTGCTTTCCTGATATGAATACCCAGTGTGACAAGTTTGGACCTATAGGTGTAACCAAGGTTAAGCCCATTCATCATTCCACAGATTATGTAAAATGGTAGTATTACAAGATTTCATAAAATATGGTTTTAGTTAAAATCTTCGGGTATATTTGAGCCAATTTCCTGTCAAAAGCAAACTTAAACAAGTTAGTCTATGGCTTGAATCTTACTCTGATGTACTCATTCCTCTTGGTCTTGCCATTGACTAGGGCTGAGGGATTTCCACAGTGGTAAGTGGGATTTCTCAAGTGAGGGGAAAGGAAAAAACCATGAATAGAAAGTTCCTGTTTATAGGGCATCAGGAAGCTATAATATAGCATACAGAGAAAGTATTCTATATCCTGAAAGTAAGTTGTTCTCCCAAAATGCCTTATTTGGTGAAGAATCTTAAGCGTGAAGAATGATAACAATAATAGCTAGAACAGGTACCCCTTACACATCTTGTGGGTTGGAGGCATAGTACTGTAATCTGGAAAATCTGTGTAAAATTTTTTGACCCTCCCTTTGTACCAGAAAAGAAGTCAATGATTTTTCTTTTTTCTTGTATTATGCGATTATAGTACCTTATTGTAAATTTTGGGTTAAGTACACATTTCTGAGGCTCTAAACCTTTTTTGTTTTTTATGGTGAGCTTTACATGTTGTCTATGGCATCTACAAAACTCCCCCCAAATTCCCACTTAATTTCTTATGCTGACCCAGTATATTGAAACAACAGTGAGGAAAGTCAAGATGTGCAAAGGATATCTGTATATTTATAGAATACTTAGAAAAGCTTTACAAGTAACAGCCCTGTGTGAGTTGTTATGTAAGTATCGTTATTACCATTTTCCAATGGGAAAACTTAGGCTCAGAAGGATTGAATGACTTGCCTATAGTCATACAAAAATCAGAAATGGGATTTACCCAAAGCTGCTAGCCCCAGATTCAGTGCTTTTCTTTTCTTTTTGTTTTCTTTTCCTTCCTCCCTCTTTCCCTCTCCCTCTCTTCCTCCCTACCCCTCCCTCACTTCCTCTTTCCCTCTCTTCCTTCCTTCCTTCCTTCCTTCCTTCCTTCCTTCCTTCCTTCCTTCCTTCCTTCCTTCCTTCCTTCCTTCCTTCCTTCCTTCCTTTCCTTTTTCCTTTCCTTCCTTCCTTCCTTCTTTCCTTTCCTTTTTCCTTTCCTTCCTTCCTTCCTTCTTTCCTTTCCTTTTTCCTTTCCTTCCTCCTTTCCTTTCCTTTTTCCTTTCCTTCCTCCTTTCCTTTCTGCTTTCCTTTCCTTCCTCCTTTCCTTTCCTTTCCGCTTTCCTTTCCTTTCCTTTCCTTTCCTTTCCTTTCCTTTCCTTTCCTTTCCTTTCCTTTCCTTTCCTTTCCTTTCCTTTCCTTTCCTTTCCTTTCCTTTCCTTTCCTTTCCTTTCCTTTCCTTTCCTTTCCTTTCCTTTCCTTTCCTTTCCTTTCCTTTCCTTTCCTTTCCTTTCCTTTCCTTTTCCTTTCCTTTCCTTTCCTTCTTTCCTTTCCTTTCCTTTCTTTTCTTTTCCCTTTGACTGAGTCTCCCTTTCTCATCCAGGCTAGAAATGCAGCTACCATTTCCTGGCCAATCTCTGTGATGTTTAATTTAGAAGCTTTTAATTTTTCTGATCTCAATGGATACCCAGTAACTTTAGTCCCATTGCATTCTCACTCTCTCCTCAAAGCAGAAATTTTAGGCAAGCACCCCCATGTTTATGGAGTGAAAATGGCAGTTTTCACTAAGAAGACATTGTTTCTTGGGGTCAGCAGGACGTATCTGATATTGGGAGAACAAAACCCAGGGAATAAGTTGGACTTATCCATAGAACTTAGTGCCTTTCATAGCACTTAGTTCCTTGGGGCACATATATGTTTATATGCCTGGATAGAAGAGGCTTGCCCCCACCTTTTTACCTTTCCCTAACTTCAGTTTGAAAGCTTCTCATTTATTAGGTCATGGGATCCTGGATTTAGAGTTGGCAGTGGCCTTAAGATCACCTGGTCTGGTCCTATCATTTTATAGATGAGGAAAATGAAGCAACTTGTCTAAAGTCTCAGTCACAGTAAGTAGCAGACCTGGAAATCTTTATCTTTTGACTTCAAATCCAATGCATCTTTCTTCTATAGCACCCTTCTTGCTATTAAACTCATAGGAAATGTCATCTCAAAGCATCTCAAATCCATCTCAAAGCAGTGGTGAATATCCCTGGTACTTTTGGTCCAATAAAATGCACTTTACTGCCTTTTATTTCCTTTTGGGAACACTACTGGAGGTATGTGGAATTGAAATTCTGAAAGCACACATTTGACTGATAGATGGAGTTAGAGTTGGGATATGAAGTTAAAGTCATTGTCAGACTCTTCTAAGCAATACTCTTTACTCCTTCATCTCTGTTCCAGAATCCAAACCCACCCAGAGCTGCAATATTCTCACAAAGAATTCTAATATTATTTTTTCTTTGTTGTAAATATGTAAAAATATAATTAATATGCTTACAAAAGAGAAAAATTATAATTTTTTACATATTTGTTACATATGTTCAAAAATCTATGTCTCAGGGGGCATCAAAGTAGAACTTCCAAACTATGATCCTGGGGAAGTCACTTAACCCTGTTTGCCTAGCCCTTGCCTTTTTGTCTTAGAATGTTATTAGGACAGAAAGTAAAGGTTTAAATTAAAAACAAACAAACAAAAAACAGAAAAACTAAGGCCAGGAGAGGCTAAATGTCTTGCCTAAAGTTACATAGATAAGTAGATAAGACATCTGAAAGTAAATGGCAAATCCAGTATTTGAAATCTAATCCTTTGACTCCACCTTTCTCACACTGATCCTGACCTCCCTTGACTTTTCCTAGATATTCTTGGATCTGGACCTTAAGATGAGAAGCAACAAAACCAAGAAATATTTCAGAATGGCCAATTGAGGGTGAAATAAAGTAGGAACAAACTAAGGCACCAACAAATGATTCCAAATGAGGCTTATTTGCCTGGGCAGAAACTGTTATCCAGAAATGCTTATAAGCTCGGTGGACAGTGCTTGAAACATAGTAGGTGCTTAAATGTTGATTGATTGATAATTGATAGGGAAAAGAAGGCAGTGTGGTACAGGGAAAAGGGAGATAAATTTGGAGTCAAAGGCCTCTTGCTAATTGCTTAGATAGTACAATTTCTTGTTGGAATGAATATATTAAAGAACAAGAAAGCTTATTTGGGAAATAAATGCAAGAATTGCTGTCATTGTAGGTTCTAAAGATTGATTTTCAGGGACTTTCCATAAAACCTTAGTCTCTGAGAAAAGTTCATAATCAAATAAAAACAGTAAAAATTATATATATATATATATATATATATATATATATATATTAATGTAAAAAGGCATTTTTTTGAATTTGGGATTTCCTGGAAACTCTTGTCTAGACAGGTCCTCTGCCTTCTGTATATCCTTAGCCCATCAGCTAAATGGCTTTAGAGACTTTAATGACCCTAGAATAGGTGATTGATGAGAGGGTCACTCCTTTTTCTGTTTCCAGATGTCTCCCCTAGATAATAGGGTCCTGTTGTTTCTACTTGCTGTCTCCCCAGTTCAGGGAAGTCTTTATTCACAGATCCCTGCAGTATTATACCCTCCCAAGAAATCTTAGTAAACAAGACATGTTGGAATCCTACCTCATTAGGTGCTGTCAGAGGGAGTGGGAGATATTAAGTAGGAGTGGAGGACATGATCCCCTTGCCTTCACCACCTTACTCATTCATCACTTCTGTTGTCTACCACTCTCCTCCCTTTTCATTTGGACCTGATTCTTTTTTACTTTCCTATAAGTCCTTCCCACTTGGTTGCCTTTTTTTTTCCAGCTCCATTTTTGGATCAGACTCAAAGGGACTTGAGCATCCTTGTCAGTGTCTCTCCTACCTCTTTGGCCTCACAGATCCTCCTGGAGTCCTTTGGTTGCCATCTTACTACCTGTTCATCACTCATCACAAAGGTTCTGGTTATTATCACACAGACTTGGAAATACACTCAATCTGGAATCAGATAATGTGGGTTTGAATTCCAACAATGACAGTTACTACTTACTAAACTGCTCTAACTAAGTCTTTGTTTCTCTTGTGGAAAATGGGGGTGATAATACTTACACTTTAGGTCCTAGGGAGGGCGGTGTTCATATAGATAACTATGGAGCCCAGAGTGGAAAAAGAAGGTAGAATGGCTATGAATCTAGGTTCTATAAATGACCTAAGGTAACTGGGTATAATTGAGAACCTCAAAGACCCATTAATGGAAGAAATCAGATTTGGGAGAAAAAGGCATACCTTTTATTGATATATGTATATACAGATATATTGCAGAAGACTGGTGAAAAAACATGTTTTCTATGACAGAGAGGTGATGAATTTAGGGTGCAGAATGAGACATACACGCAAAAAATATATACATATATATAGTTGTATACATATATCTACACATGTGTGTATATATGCATATAAACAAGGACATGTAAATAATAAACATGTATATATCTGTGTGTATATATGTGAATATTTGCATAGTCATTGAGATTTGTTTTTTTCTTTTTTCTTTGTTTTTGTTTTTTAATGATGTAAGTGTGAGGAGAGAAAACAGGTTTCAATTTTTTTTATAAAGAGAATTGGATCTCTGTAGAACATTGAATGCACTTTCAGATGAAGGTTTTGTATTATTAGTTTAATTTAACTGCCTTACTTTGTAACAAGAGACCTCTCATGAAGTGGGAGTGATCTATAAATGTTTGTTGTAAAAACCAAATCCATCAATAAAACATAAAAAAGATAAAAAGAATTGAACTATGGCATTATTCTTTTCAAGTCATGATTTTTGGCCAGATGGGAAGTCTTTGGGCTTGACTTGCCTACACTTATTATTGAGATCTTCTCTAGTGCTGAGAGTAATTGCTTAATTTTTTCCTTCAAAGGGACAGACAGACTGAAATTTTGGCAGATTAAAAATTAATTTTCTTGTTTAGTCCCCTGTTCTGCCTCAAGAAAGATCTTTTTCCTCTTTTCCCAATAGGCTGTTAGCTCAGTTTCTTCCCCCAAGACTGCTTTCTATCCTTAATGGGTCTCCGAAGCCCTCAACCATGCCCAGTTCCCTTAGGTCATTTGCAGAACTTACATTTATAGTCATACTGTATGCCCTTTCCACTCTGAGATCTACAGTTATCTATATTATCAAGGACACATGTAAAACCCAGTGGAAATGTGCGTGGGCTATGGGAAGGGGTGGGGGGAGGGAGGGAAAGAATATAATTCTTGTAACCAAGGAAAAATGTTCTAAATTGACTAATTAAATAAAATTTAAAAATAAAAGTATTATCTTTGATGCCAAAAAATGGAAGTTATATATATTAATATAGAACTTTTCTAGTACCTTGAAACTTATTTCTTTGACAGAGTCTAACATGCTAACTTCCAATCTTGGAAAAATCATCCTTTCTTTAGCTCCTGATCTAAAGTAGCTGACCTGAGGCTTCATGACAGGAAGTAAACGTTTCAATGAAGATCTGCTAAACAGAACTCAGCAATCAAGGTCCAAAACATTGGAAATCAAAGTCAGGAAGGAAGAGTGGGGCTGAAGTATCAAGCAAATGAGAGTCACCAGACATATAGGCAAAGTCAAGAGAGTCATTGAATAATTATCAGAACTGCAATTCTGGTGATCAGAATCACAATTTAGAACAAAGGTCAAGGAAGGAAAGAAAAAAAATAATGAGCCTACTTTACCAAGTTCCAGACCTGGAGACCTTGAATTAGAGCTTAAAGGACAAGTAGTGAGTCCCAGCTTGTCTGGAGGCCTTCAAGCAGAAGCTGAATTAACCCTTACTGAACATGCTATAGTGGGGGAAACTTTTAGGATAGGATTTGGACTAAATGGACATTAAGATCTTTTCCAACTTGGAAAATCTATGAGTCTATAAGAACAAGAAGGTAGAATATTATTATTATAATTTTTTTTAAACCTTTACCTTCCATCTTGGAATCATTACTGTGTATTATTTTGTATATTGTGTATTCACAGTATATTACTGTGTATTAGTTCCAAGGCAGAAGAGTGGTAAGGACTAGGCAATGGGGGTTAAGTGACTTGTCCAGGGTCACATAGCTGGGAAGTGTCTGAAGCCAGATTTAAATTTAGGACCTCCCATCTCTAGGCTTGACTCTCAATCCAGTGAGCTACCCAGCTTCCCCATGGTAGAATATTATTAAGATCTGACTTGCTCCTTAACTTGGCTTCCTTCCCCTTTCATTCTTGGCCAAGGAAATGGTCTTTGTAAATAAGCATACCTGTCTATTCCTATTGTTGAGACCGTACCCCCTTAGGCCCAGAGAATTGCTTAGAATTTTCTTCAAAGAGAAGGAGACAGACTGAGAGCCTGTTGGATTAAAACTTTCTTGGTTAGTTCAGCCTTCAGATACACCTTATTTCTGTGATCCTTAAAGAACGGGCACACTGACTATGAATAAGTCCAAAACATTTAAAAATGTGTTTTGTATCCAAACCTAAAGATATCAGCAGGCAGTTAGATAATGCAATGGAAAGAGTGTCCAAGCCTGAAGTCAAGAAGATTCACCTTCATGGGTTTAAATCTGGCCTCAGGCACTGGCTAACTGTATGACTGTGGACAAGGCACCAAACCCTTTTTACATCAGTTTCATCACCTATAAAATAATCTGGAGAAAGAAATGGCAAATCACTTCAGGGTAATTGTCAAGAAAACCCCAAAGGAGGTTAGATATGACTGAAAAATGACTGAAGAACAACAACAAATAGATATTGGTGGTGTGGAAACTTCTCCTCATATGAGTAATTGAGTTACTTATGGATAATTTAAAGTCTTAGAAATTTGCCTGGATCACTGAGAAGGTAATTGACTTGCTCATGGTCACATAGAGAGGTGAAGTGGCATATTGGATGGAGTACTATCTTTGGAGGTAGAAAGACATGGGTTCAAGTTTCATCTTTGACATATAGTGGCTGTGTGACTCTATAACCCTGGACCCTGACCTCTCAGGGCTCCAGAGAGTTCTCTAAGACTGTAACAAAGAAGATGATAAACTGAAATGGTAGAGGCAAATTTTTTAACCCAGGAGTTCTATAGATGAGGTTCATGTGGTCACATGAGGGAGTACTTAAACCAGTCTTGGCTCTGACTAGTTCTATCCACTCTACCAGCCTGCTTCTCAAAGGGAAATGGTTAAGAGAGAAGTTAACATTATCTTTCTACATTAAAAAAAACCCCAACAACAAACTAAAACAACTTTTATCTGATCAAGTTCCATTTCTAACCCTAGTGTTCACGACCATTCCTGTTTATAATTCGCTACTCTCAAACTGAGTTTCCTGCTTCATTTAGATGTATTCTTGTGGTTTCTCATTCATAACATTCTCATTTTTACTTTTGTATATATAGCCACATTGTTCCCTGGGCTTATAATTTTGTTTCTATTTCTCTTGCTCAATATTTCCCTCAAAATCCTCCTTCTTGATGAAGCCTTAAAGTCTTTATATCATAGATATTTCTGACTGTCCTCTTTCAGGAAAATAACCAAGTAAACTCATATTATACAAAAACTTTATCTGCAAAATCTAGAATATTCTATCCTAGTTGCCCTCACCTTCTCTAATGTGAGGAGATATGTGCCATTATCTCTTCTCTAAGTAATTAATTGGTTTTTCCATTATCCAGAGTTTGCATTCTTCTGTTGTTCTAGCATGTATTTTTTTCTCTTGGTTCGCTTATTTTGTGCTGCTACGATTCATACAAATCTTCTCACATTTTTCTGATTTATTCATATTCATCATTTCTAACTGCACAAGAATATCCCATTACATTAATGCATATTTATTATATATTGTAGAGATCATGCCATATTTACTTTTTTTGATATCATATCACATCTTAGCAGCCCAAGAAGTGGTGGGCTTAGATTAACCATACTTCATTCTACATACTTTGCCACCATACTTTATCCACTTCTTCTTCCATTCCTTTGTCTCTCTTTATCCATTGGTGAGTTCCTCCTAGAAGCTCTGGCCCCTCCTATAGGGTCTAGAACAGTTCTTCATTCTCTATGAATATCTTCCTCACATCCTCCCATTCTATTCTCCCCAAGCATTCAATTTATCAGACCTGTAGATGGGTTCTAGCAGGTTAAACAATACTGTTCTAGAACACATTGATCAAAGTCACCTTTCCTGGGCTACTTTTCTGCTCACTCACTACCTGCAATAAACACATTTGGACTGCCTGCACACTGCAAACTCTCTCTTTAAAAACAAGCAAAAATAAAGGAGCCAGTCATTATGATGCAGTTGACTGTTTTGTGTATGGGACATCAACTATCCAGATATCAAACATCTGGTGCTGGATGTTTAAACATTCAAATGATAGATTATATCTCAATACTTTAGGATTCTGTGGGCTAAATCTCAGTTTTTCTGATGGATAAAAGAAACTAGAATCTCAATCTCAATGAAACATCCCATCTAAGTTGTGCATTTCATACATACATACATATATATATATTTTTTTTTTTCCTTTTGGTTTTGTGAATGGCATTGCCATGGATTAATAGATGCTGTTACCTGTTTATTGGATGGATTAATTAATATAAAGAAGGGACATTTTATATATATATATATACATATATATATATATATAACATTAATAATCACAGAGTCCAGAAAACAGTACAGAAAATGAGTCCCAGAGATTTAAAAATAACTTTCCTAATTTAGTAAGTATAAGTGTCTGAACTTGAGCTCTGGACTTTTAACTCCAATGTCAGCACTCTTCCCATTATGCCACTTGTTCCCACCTTTTTTTGTGGTTGTTGTTGTTTTCCAAATCCCTTTCAACAACCACAAAAAATGTGTTATGAATGCCCAGGGTAATTTAATGTACTTGTGTAGATAGAATCCGCTCCTCTCCCCCCAGCTTGTTGCCACCTCGCTGTGTGGCTGGATGTCAGGTGAATGCTCCAAACAGAGGTCACAGGTGAAGAGCCTTAGGAACATGACCCAAAACTAAAGGTTAGGGGTCTGGGTCAAGAGAAAAGATAAAGGTATGAGGCAAAACATGCCCGCTTGCTCTATTCCCTTGGATGGGGTGAGGAAAGGACAATGCCTGAATGAGGCAGCCATGTGGTCAAAGGTAGGTTAGATTAGGCTTAAATCTCTATATATCTGCTTTCTCTATTTCAAGTGATTATTCATAAACTCTATGGAAAATAAGAACCTGGAGTTATTAATTTTAATCTAACATACTAATCATAATATTATTTTATACTTATTCATTAAGTATTTACAATAATAACAGCAACAATTTTTGCATGAAAAGCTACAAATTAAAATGTATATTATATAATTCTAAAATATAGAATTTTATTCTTTCTTGTAATTATGAACATTCAAAATATAAAATTATAAAACCCTAATTATGAAATAATTACAAATATAGCATAATGGTTACACCATGCTAATTTCATTTGCATCTACCACCTGAATTCCTTTAGACCTGAGGCAGAAGGGCACATTTAATCAAGTAGCATGAATCTATCTTCATATTGGTGTTACCTACAGGTGCTCTTGGGAAGAAGCCAAAAGAGAAAAGCAGATAAATCTTGCTACCAGGACTCAAAATATTTCCTATTGGCAGTATGCAGATGTGGTGGGAGGAAGCAAAATATAATTTTACAAAGGATGAATAAACCTATAATCACATGGAGTTCCTCAACCACACCCAAATGTAGTGCTAAGTGGGAGTATAGAGCATAAGGCAGTCATGGAAGATATTGTTGAGAAGTGATGAACTGTATAGTTCTGAATTTATCAGGCAGAAATAGTAATAAATCAGCAGTCTCTCCCATCAAATGCACTGTGGACCTGTACTGAGATTGTCAGAAATCTCAGGGGAATCCAGTAGGTATCTGGAAGAGCTCAGGTATGATACAGTGAAGAAGTAAAGGCCCACAGGGGGAACCATAGGGGAACAAAATATCAGGAAAATTATTTCCTGTGATGATGTGAAATGCTCCATCTGGGTGATGGATAACGGAACATTGGAAGCAAAGAACCAAATCTTGATTTATTTGTTAGCAGGGTAAAAAACCATATGTGTCTCTTTAATCTCTTTTAATCCATATTTTTCTTCACAATGCCTCTTTTCTCTAGAATCAGAAGTTTATCATTATTTTCATCATCCTTCTTTTCCTCTTTCTCCCTTCATGAATATTCTGTTTTCCTCTCAGCATCTCTTCCTTTATAACTGGCATGTATTTTGGTATATTTGTGAAAAATAATCCACATAGAAGTATTTATTAAATATTTCCCAAATATCTAGCACTACCAACTGCTTTGGGTCATGGGTATTAAAGCTTTTTTTATGTCATGCTCCATATGATAAAAAAATCTACACAAATGTGAACAGTACTCATGATTAAACAAAAAATTATTCTCACCAATGCAAGAGTAGCAGTATATACATAATGGTTAGAGAATTGTCCTCTGAAACATATTGACTTTGTTTCCTTAGGCAAGTGACCTAACATCTCAGTGTTCTAGGTAACATTTTAAGACAAAATGGTGGAAAATATGGCAGCTTGCATTGATCTTTATCTTTATACTAATAAATTCACAAGTCCAATCCTTAAGTCTATAGCTTTAATTATAGGTGCTATATATATACATACATTTATTTCTATCTCTCCCTTCTCTTTTTTCTCTCTCTATTTTTCTATCTATAGACTCAAGGGATTATCTCTCTTAGCTTCCTTTGTATTATTCAATATGTATGTAGAAGATAATTAATAAGCACTTGATCAATATTATAGGACCATAATAAAATGTCATGAAAGAAAAAAAGCAATGTTTTAGGAAAATTAGTATGCTTCTTACTTCAGATGAGACCATGTTTCTAATCCATTTTATTCTAGACCATTATATTCTCTGTGTACATACATGCACGTATAGGTATACATATATACATATATTCATATGTACATGTTTATATAAATGTATCATCTATCAATCTATCATCGATCTCTATCATCTCTCTCTCTTTCTCTATCTAAAATTCTTTTCTTTTAAACCTTTACCTTCCATCTTAGAATCATGTATTGGTTCTAAGGTAGAAGAGTGATAAGGACTAGGCAATGTGGGTTAATGGACTTGCCCAGGGTCACACAGCTAGAAAGGATCTGAGTTCAGATTTGAACCCAGGACCTCCCATCTCTGGTTCTGGCTCCCAATCCACTGAGCCATCCAACTGCTCCCTGATTATGTTAGGTTGGAACAGATTAGGAAGAACCTTTGAAAGATAAGCAAAGAATTTTGGACTTGATGTGAAAAGCAGGAAGCATTCAAAGTTCCTGAGCAGTGTAGTGAAAGTTTCTCATCCATCCATCCATCCATCCATCCATCCATCCATCCATCCATCCATCCATCCATCCATCTATTGGAGGACACAACACATCTCCACCTCCTTCAAGGAGCTGACAATCTAGTTAGAGAGATACAGGGAATTAGGTAGTTCTAGATAGTATTATGAATAATGATGAATTGTGCAGCTTTAAACTTACCCAGTAGGAATACCATTGATACAGCAGCCCAGAAAACTAAATCAGTCTTAGGCCACATTGGTCCAGAGCATGGGGAGATGATAGTTTCCATGCATTTTCCCCTGGTGAGAGGATATCTGGAATGTTTAATTCTGTGTGACATCTTTTAGGAAGGCCCTTGATTAGGCAGAAAGTATCTGGAAAAGGGCAACCAGGATTAGGAAAAAAAAAGATCTTGAGATAATGCCAAATTGGGATCAGTTGTAAGAATTGGGGGAGATTATCCTAGAAAAGAAAAGAATTAGGGGGGCATAATAGATATTTCCCCTATGCTGAAGTATTTGAAG